>NW_027266264.1:86440947-87040947 GCF_022045235.1 Haliotis cracherodii | reverse complement strand
AGGCTCACTATCAAATAGAAATCATTTATAATACCTAAGCGACAAATCTGTGCAGATAGGTGACACGGGTGGCCCAGTCGTCTAAGGCGCCGCTATTCGCTGTGCTGATATGCGTCCCTTGGGCACGTCAGATTTTATGAATGTGGGTTCGGATCCCGGTTCGCTTTAATTGTATCTTGGTTTGTCTGCACCATACCCATGTTCGTGGGTTTCACCAAAGTGGTAAACGTCTGAGACATGCAGAACATTGCACTCAAAAGCTGTTCATCTCTTCGTCAGGCAGTTTGGTACGTTTTGTCTAATTGACCGAGACATAGCCAATCGAGATACGTCTCTAGATGTTCCGCGATTTTGTACCGAAATCACTCTATCCTATGATCCATGGTGATTTAGTAGCATATCTGCTCAAATGGGTTTATATATATATATATATATTCAGTGGTAATAAATACAAATCCACCGAAATAATCAGCTACTTAATAACTACAGATCCCCCAATATATCATAAGTTCCAGTTGTTTACAACTTGAACTAAAAGGGAAGTAATCATTTTTACATGGAGCTCTTGCAAGGAATTCCGATTTCTCGCAGTAGCCATTCCGACCAGGAATATTTGATCACATCACTGATTAGAGGAACTGGTGTAACCTCTCAGTAATTGGGGTTGAGCTGGGCCCCGACAGGGCCAATCCGACCGGAAGTAGTGGGGACTAGATATGGCCTCTCTATTGATTTCTGAGAGGAGATTACTCTGATGTTACAGCTGGGGCCATGTAAAAAAGTCATCACAAACCTATTCGATGCCCACATGTGAACCAGACCATGATGTATTCAATACGCAATTGATCAATGGAATAATGATAATCAAATTTACATTTTTCATTATGCAAGATATTGTGAAGGCATAAAAACCGAATAAGTGTTTAAATGGTTATCGAGGCGATAGGACTGGATCATATATTAGTCAGCGTTCCACACAGGTAACAATGCATGTTGCTGTGTTCGCCTCTTACAGTCGGGCCTGTCATTTCCATGGAACTATACCCCATTTGAATAATTGTCAGGCTCTCGCTCCATTAATCAAAGGGGAATGAATGGTGAAAACAGGAGTACTGTTCGGTTGTTATCGAGCCGCATTGATAACGAAAACTCATACATATTCAACTTGCATTTTTTACATGCTTTTAGACCGTGAACAACATATATTCAAAATGAGGTATTCGTGTCTGTAATACACACCGATATGCAATATTAACATCGTCTAAATGACAACATATTTCAATATCGCGGAGTGAGTAATGAATTTCAAAGCATCATCGCTCAACATTGGAAACAACACGCCGTGAGAGTGAGTGAGTCACGGTGACATGCTTGAAGAAAGGCAACACCATGTGTACGTGGTAACTAGAGTATGAGAGTGGTGTGGGATATGTAGAACCATTGTCGGGACCTTGTATTGTGTACATATACATGCCAGTCCCGTTTACCCGACATGGTTTGTTGTATATAATAATGCCGGATTAATGAGTATGTCGGATAAGCGAAATTACGTAGTATCAACGTTCGTGATGGAAAGTTGGTCTACTTCACGATAGATAACGATACAAACTAGTTGTACTAAAAGGATTACATTGTTAGCGGAATATGATTTTTAATCATGCCACCTCTGAAGCTTAACACAAAACAACTTTTCCGGACTGTATGACAGATTCAAAATACCTTAAAAAGCATAATCTGGAATGGAAGTCGCCAGTTTGAAACTGGGGCCGCAAAGCTCAAGAAGCTGTTTCACAATGGCTAATGTCGACTTCCTGTTAGTCATTTCATTGGTCGGTTATAGTTCGCGAAGGTAATTCTGACGTGACCTGTAATTGGATGTCTTCAGCGGTAGCGGGACCTTGCATCTGGTTTTAATGAGATTGAGTTAATCCAAGCATGTAAATGTTCCTGTTTTGTTTATTTAAAGCATTGATTGTTTATTGTTAGCAAGTTTATGTCTGCAGCTATTGTAATATGCGGCTACCAGCCGACTCGCCTCGCATCAAAACACGAGATGTGTACTCGCGGGCAGATGACTGTGTCGGATTAACGTGACTGATTAATGAGAGATTCCGGCAATATGTTACAAATTACGTGTGTCGTAGTCGGAGTGCGACACTGTCGATTAACGAGACATGACTGTATATTGGAATGTTATTGTGAACCGTTATTGTATGAATTTATATTGGGTGGTTGTGTGAACCATAATTGCATACACACATTTTCTACAGAATCGGAATGTCAGTGTGAACGTTTATTGTAAATACGTCTATTGGAATGTAAGTGTTAACCTGTCTTGTCTTCATTACTGCTATTGTAAGCCAATATTGCATATAACTCTTTTGATATGTATTGTAAAATGTAAGTGATTTTAATTAGGTAGAATGAATTAATAACTGAGCTTGTTAGTGACTGCACCTTCGAAGGGGGTAGAAGTATCGAAAAATAATTGTCCCCCACAGAGGGTACGCAAGTCCCATTGCGATCAAAGTACTATGTTCAGCTTTCCATTGTTTAAATCGTAGAATACTTTTTGGTTTTAATGATTTTGGCTTAACTATCTGACAAACGCCAGTAGCCAGAAAGATGGTATAAATATCCTGCTTGGGTACCATGTTGACGGTTTCTCTAAGAACCGTCCTTATAGCATACAGCCATGTTGATGGTTGCTCTAAGAACCGCCCGTATAGTATACAGTTATGTTGACGGTTTCTCCAAGAACCGCCCGTATAGTATACAGTTATGTTGACGGTTTCTCCAAGAACCGCCCGTATAGTATACAGTCATGTTGATGGTTGCTCTAAGAACCGCCCTTATAGCATACAGCCATGTTGATGGTTGCTCTAAGAACCGCCCGTATAGTATACAGTCATGTTGACGGTTTCTCCAAGAACCGCTCGTATAGTATACAGTCATGTTTATGGTTGCTCTAAGAACCGTCCTTATAGCATACAGTCATGTTGACGGTTTCTCTAAGAACCGCCCGTATAGTATACAGTCATGTTGACGGTTTCTCTAAGAACCGTCCTTATAGCATACAGCCATGTTGATGGTTGCTCTAAGAACCGCCCGTATAGCATACAGTTATGTTGACGGTTTCTCTAAGAACCGCTCGTATAGTATACAGTTATGTTGATGGTTGCTCTAAGAACCGCCCGTAAAGTATACAGTTATGTTCATGGTTTCTCTAAGAACCGCCTCTATAGTATACAGTCATGTTGACGGTTTCTCTAAGAACCGTCCTTATAGCATACAGCCATGTTGATGGTTGCTCTAAGAACCGCCGGTATAGTATACAGTTATGTTGACGGTTTCTCCAAGAACCGCCTGTATAGTATACAGTCATGTTGATGGTTTCTCCAAGAACCGCCCCTATAGTATACAGTCATGTTGATGGTTTCTCCAAGAACCGCCCTTATAGTATACAGTCATGTTTATGGTTGCTCTAAGAACCGCCCTTATGGTATACAGCCATGTTGATGGTTGCTCTAAGAACCGCCAGTATAGTATACAGTCATGTTGACAGTTTCTCCAAGAACCGCCCGTATAGTATACAGTCATGTTGACGGTTTCTCTAAGAACCGTCCTTATAGCATACAGCCATGTTGATGGTTGCTCTAAGAACCGCCCGTATAGTATACAGTTATGTTGACGGTTTCTCCAAGAACCGCCCGTATAGTATACAGTCATGTTGATGGTTTCTCTAAGAACCGCTCGTATAGTATACAGTCATGTTGATGGTTTCTCTAAGAAACGTCCTTATAGCATACAGCCATGTTGATGGTTGCTCTAAGAACCGCCCGTATAGTTTACAGTTATGTTGATGGTTGCTCTAAGAACCGCCCGTATAGTATACAGTCATGTTTATGGTTTCTCTAAGAACCGTCCTTATAGCATACAGCCATGTTGATGGTTGCTCTAAGAACCGCCCGTATAGTATACAGTTATGTTGACGGTTTCTCCAAGAACCGCCCGTATAGTATACAGTCATGTTGACGGTTTCTCTAAGAACCGTCCTTATAGCATACAGCCATGTTGATGGTTGCTCTAAGAACCGCCCGTATAGTATACAGTTATGTTGACGGTTTCTCCAAGAACCGCCCGTATAGTATACAGTTATGTTGACGGTTTCTCCAAGAACCGCCCGTATAGTATACAGTCATGTTGATGGTTGCTCTAAGAACCGCCCTTATAGCATACAGCCATGTTGATGGTTGCTCTAAGAACCGCCAGTATAGTATACAGTCATGTTGACGGTTTCTCCAAGAACCGCTCGTATAGTATACAGTCATGTTTATGGTTGCTCTAAGAACCGTCCTTATAGCATACAGTCATGTTGACGGTTTCTCTAAGAACCGCCCGTATAGTATACAGTCATGTTGACGGTTTCTCTAAGAACCGTCCTTATAGCATACAGCCATGTTGATGGTTGCTCTAAGAACCGCCCGTATAGCATACAGTTATGTTGACGGTTTCTCCAAGAACCGCTCGTATAGTATACAGTTATGTTGATGGTTGCTCTAAGAACCGCCCGTAAAGTATACAGTTATATTCATGGTTTCTCTAAGAACCGCCTCTATAGTATACAGTCATGTTGACGGTTTCTCTAAGAACCGTCCTTATAGCATACAGCCATGTTGATGGTTGCTCTAAGAACCGCCGGTATAGTATACAGTTATGTTGACGGTTTCTCCAAGAACCGCCTGTATAGTATACAGTCATGTTGATGGTTTCTCCAAGAACCGCCCCTATAGTATACAGTCATGTTGATGGTTTCTCCAAGAACCGCCCTTATAGTATACAGTCATGTTTATGGTTGCTCTAAGAACCGCCCTTATGGTATACAGCCATGTTGATGGTTGCTCTAAGAACCGCCAGTATAGTATACAGTCATGTTGACGGTTTCTCCAAGAACCGCCCGTATAGTATACAGTCATGTTGACGGTTTCTCTAAGAACCGTCCTTATAGCATACAGCCATGTTGATGGTTGCTCTAAGAACCGCCCGTATAGTATACAGTTATGTTGACGGTTTCTCCAAGAACCGCCCGTATAGTATACAGTCATGTTGATGGTTTCTCTAAGAACCGCTCGTATAGTATACAGTCATGTTGATGGTTTCTCTAAGAAACGTCCTTATAGCATACAGCCATGTTGATGGTTGCTCTAAGAACCGCCCGTATAGTTTACAGTTATGTTGATGGTTGCTCTAAGAACCGCCCGTATAGTATACAGTCATGTTTATGGTTTCTCTAAGAACCGTCCTTATAGCATACAGCCATGTTGATGGTTGCTCTAAGAACCGCCCGTATAGTATACAGTTATGTTGACGGTTTCTCCAAGAACCGCCCGTATAGTATACAGTCATGTTGACGGTTTCTCTAAGAACCGTCCTTATAGCATACAGCCATGTTGATGGTTGCTCTAAGAACCGCCCGTATAGTATACAGTTATGTTGACGGTTTCTCCAAGAACCGCCTGTATAGTATACAGTCATGTTGATGGTTTCTCTAAGAACCGCCCGTATAGTATACAGTCATGTTGATGGTTTCTCTAAGAACCGTCCTTATAGCATACAGCCATGTTGATGGTTGCTCTAAGAACCGCCCGTATAGTATACAGTTATGTTCATGGTTTCTCTAAGAACCGCCTCTATAGTATACAGTCATGTTGACGGTTTCTCTAAGAACCGTCCTTATAGCATACAGCCATGTTGATGGTTGCTCTAAGAACCGCCGGTATAGTATACAGTTATGTTGACGGTTTCTCCAAGAACCGCCTGTATAGTATACAGTCATGTTGATGGTTTCTCCAAGAACCGCCCCTATAGTATACAGTCATGTTGATGGTTTCTCCAAGAACCGCCCTTATAGTATACAGTCATGTTTATGGTTGCTCTAAGAACCGCCCTTATGGTATACAGCCATGTTTATGGTTGCTCTAAGAACCGCCAGTATAGTATACAGTCATGTTGACGGTTTCTCTAAGAACCGCCCGTATAGTATACAGTCATGTTGACGGTTTCTCTAAGAACCGTCCTTATAGCATACAGCCATGTTGATGGTTGCTCTAAGAACCGCCCGTATAGTATACAGTTATGCTGACGGTTTCTCCAAGAACCACCCGTATAGTATACAGTCATGTTGATGGTTTCTCTAAGAACCGCTCGTATAGTATACAGTCATGTTGATGGTTTCTCTAAGAAACGTCCTTATAGCATACAGCCATGTTGATGGTTGCTCTAAGAACCGCCCGTATAGTTTACAGTTATGTTCATGGTTGCTCTAAGAACCGCCCGTATAGTATACAGTCATGTTTATGGTTTCTCTAAGAACCGTCCTTATAGCATACAGCCATGTTGATGGTTGCTCTAAGAACCGCCCTTATAGTATACAGTTATGTTGACGGTTTCTCCAAGAACCGCCCGTATAGTATACAGTCATGTTGACGGTTTCTCTAAGAACCGTCCTTATAGCATACAGCCATGTTGATGGTTGCTCTAAGAACCGCCCGTATAGTATACAGTTATGTTGACGGTTTCTCCAAGAACCGCCTGTATAGTATACAGTCATGTTGATGGTTTCTCTAAGAACCGCCCGTATAGTATACAGTCATGTTGATGGTTTCTCTAAGAACCGTCCTTATAGCATACAGCCATGTTGATGGTTTCTCTAAGAACCGCCCGTATAGTATACAGTTATGTTCATGGTTTCTCTAAGAACCGCCTCTATAGTATACAGTCATGTTGACGGTTTCTCTAAGAACCGTCCTTATAGCATACAGCCATGTTGATGGTTGCTCTAAGAACCGCCCTTATAGTATACAGTTATGTTGACGGTTTCTCCAAGAACCGCCCGTATAGTATACAGTCATGTTGATGGTTTCTCTAAGAACCGTCCTTATAGCATACAGCCATGTTGATGGTTGCTCTAAGAACCGCCCGTATAGTATACAGTTATGTTGACGGTTTCTCCAAGAACCGCCCGTATAGTATACAGTCATGTTGATGGTTTCTCTAAGAACCGCTCGTATAGTATACAGTCATGTTGATGGTTTCTCTAAGAAACGTCCTTATAGCATACAGCCATGTTGATGGTTGCTCTAAGAACCGCCCGTATAGTTTACAGTTATGTTGATGGTTGCTCTAAGAACCGCCCGTATAGTATACAGTCATGTTTATGGTTTCTCTAAGAACCGTCCTTATAGCATACAGCCATGTTGATGGTTGCTCTAAGAACCGCCCTTATAGTATACAGTTATGTTGACGGTTTCTCCAAGAACCGCCCGTATAGTATACAGTCATGTTGACGGTTTCTCTAAGAACCGTCCTTATAGCATACAGCCATGTTGATGGTTGCTCTAAGAACCGCCCGTATAGTATACAGTTATGTTGACGGTTTCTCCAAGAACCGCCTGTATAGTATACAGTCATGTTGATGGTTTCTCTAAGAACCGCCCGTATAGTATACAGTCATGTTGATGGTTTCTCTAAGAACCGTCCTTATAGCATACAGCCATGTTGATGGTTGCTCTAAGAACCGCCCGTATAGTATACAGCCATGTTGATGGTTGCTCTAAGAACCGCCCGTATAGTATACAGCCATGTTGATGGTTTCTCTAAGAACCGCACCTATAGTATACAGTCATGTTTATGGTTGCTCTAAGAACCGCCAGTATAGTATACAGTCATGTTTATGGTTGCTCTAAGAACCGCCCTTATGGTATACAGCCATGTTTATGGTTGCTCTAAGAACCGCCCTTATAGTATACAGTTATGTTGACGGTTTCTCCAAGAACCGCCCGTATAGTATACAGTCATGTTGACGGTTTCTCTAAGAACCGTCCTTATAGCATACAGCCATGTTGATGGTTTCTCTAAGAACCGCCCGTATAGTATACAGTTATGTTGACGGTTTCTCCAAGAACCGCCCGTATAGTATACAGTCATGTTGATGGTTTCTCTAAGAACCTCCCGTATAGTATACAGTCATGTTGATGGTTTCTCTAAGAACCGTCCTTATAGCATACAGCCATGTTGATGGTTGCTCTAAGAACCGCCCGTATAGTATACAGTTATGTTGATGGTTGCTTTAAGAACCGCCCGTATAGTATACAGTCATGTTGACGGTTTTTCTAAGAACTGTCCTTATAGCATACAGCCATGTTGATGGTTGCTCTAAGAACCGCCGGTATAGTATACAGTTATGTTGACGGTTTCTCCAAGAACCGCCTCTATAGTATACAGTCATGTTGATGGTTGCTCTAAGAACCGTCCTTATAGTATACAGTCATGTTGATGGTTGCTCTATGAACTGCCCGTATAGTATACAGTCATGGTGATGGTCGCTCTATAAACCACCCTTATAGTATACAGTCATGGTGATGGTCGCTCAATAAACCACCCTTATAGTATACAGTCATGTTGATGGTCGCTCTATAAACCACCCTTATAGTATACAGTCATGTTGATGGTCGCTCTATGAACCACCCTTATAGTATAGAGTCATGTTGATGGTTTCTCTAAGAACCGCCCTTACAGTATACAGTCATGGTGATGGTCGCTCTATAAACCACCCTTATAGTATACAGTCATGGTGATGGTCGCTCTATGAACCACCTTTATAGTATAGAGTCATGTTGATGGTTTCTCTAAGAACCGCCCTTACAGTATACAGTCATGGTGATAGTTGCTCTATGAACCACCTTTATAGTATACAGCCATGGTGATGGTCGCTCTATAAACCACCCTTATAGTATACAGTCATGTTGATGGTTGCTCTTAGAACCGCCCGTATTATTATACAGTCATGGTGATGGTTGCTCTATGAACCACCTTTATAGTATACAGCCATGGTGATGGTCGCTCTATAAAGCACCCTTATAGTATACAGTCGCGTTGATGGTTTCTCTATTAACCACAATATAGTATACAGCCATGTTGATGGTTGCTCTATTAACCACCCTTATAGTAAATGGTCATGTTTATGGTTGCCCTAAGGACCACCCTTTTAGCATAGTCATGTTGCTGGTTGCCCTAAGAACCAAACTTATAGTAAACAATCACGTTGGTTGATGGTTGCCCTAAGAAACCACATTTAAAGCATAAAGTCAATGTGATGCAAACGGCCTTTTTCATAGTAAGTCAGCTATTATAACGTGCCATTCTGTTTCTCATTAAAGTGATTTCTTATCAGAGGAACTGTTGTTTTTGTTTATGTTACATACCTGTACGAACGAAACACGTGGCTGAATCGAGTGTGTTTTATGACACGTATCCTAGTAGATGTACACATGAACGCTCTGTTTGGGAGATGTTTGCCAATGTGTGTACGAGCACAACACACATTCTTAACTGAGACATGCACTTGCAACATACCTCGCACAACACACTGATTACACACGTGGCTGGGCTTGCTTATAATTACCGGTGACACTATCTACACATCTTCACATAAACAGTCTGGTATCCATATGCTACTGTCACATAAGTCAAGCACGACGCTGTGACTATGACAACAGATTGCAACTACTGGTGCCAACATCTCGATCCTGCTGTCTTCACACCTATATCCTGGCGGAAGCAGCATTTTAATCACCATTTCCCCAAGAGCAACATAATCAGCAAGCAGGAAGTTCACCAGGCCTCGCTATTCATGCTCAACAATTTCACGGGCAGCGCTGGAACGGATACAGTAACTACACTTGTTGACGGCGTTCATTAAATGAGCGCTCTCGTTGGTAAAGCCACCGTAAGGCACATCACTATGGCTAATCAGTAACACGTATAACGCATCCGCCGACCCTGAGTTTCAAAACTGTAAGAAGAAATTAAGATATCTTTTTTCACTTTCTACCGTCTGTAAATTCCATTTATTAATATAAAAATCTTCGAAGAAGATCAAAATGAGAGTGTTTGAACTCTTTTGACATATCAAATTTAAAGAAAGAAACTCTCTGAAACAGTAGATTTTCTTAATGTCATTTAAGTGCAACGTATTGAATTTAAATTTAAAAACAATGTGTTTTACTTTTTTGTTTCAATTGTATTCTAATCTTAATTTCCATCACGGAACCCTAGATTTCTAAACCGTGTAAATGCCTTCAAGGAACTCTTGTCTGGTAACGGCGATATGTGCATTCGTACCAACATTAAATGAGAATGAAATTTGTCAAGTGAACTATAATCTGAATACTGTACAGTTTTTAACAATATTTCGTTTGCGTGTCTATCATACGTGTCTTCAGTGCTGCAAACTCCGTGGATGTAATGCAGTAGCCATCTTCAAATAACGTACGTATATAATGCTGCATTATAGTAAGAAAATGTTTCTCGGACATTATTGTTTTCAAACTGATGAAGCAATGAGGGCCGTTTATTGCGGACGAACGTAAACAAGGAGGAAAATGTCTTTGATGTTATTTCTTGACTGATACCATAAGCTTTTCACTCTTATCAGCTTTTTTTGTAGCGACTTAAACACAGTCTTTAGCGCATCACCAAGTGTTCTCAGCTTGGCCTGCTACGTATACACACTTCTGTTCGTGCAACTGCTAAACTGTTTATGTGTCGGTGTCATAATTAAATCGATGTCATATTTACGAGGACTGGTCAGTAAGTTCTAAGCCTAACTAACAAAACAAACAATTGTGAAAGTATTTGTAATTTTCTACATAATCTCCCTGCTTTTCAATACACTTCTCATAATGACAGTGAAGCTTTTCAATTACAGCCAGGAAGAAGTTTTCTGAAACCGCCTTGAAACACCCATTCACGACAGGTTTGAGGTCATCTGGCGAGTATGGAGGGTGAGGAAGCTCTTCAAAACGACATTGTCGGACAACAGCCTTTGCAAGTCGAGAGGTGTGATATGAGGCATTTTCATGAAGTAGTACTCCAGCAGTCAGCATTCCTCGCCGCTTGTTTTTGGTAGAACCTCTCAGGCGAGGAAGCAAATCAGCATAGTAGGCGCCAATAATCGTCTTTTGACTTTCTAAGTAATCAACAAGGATCACACGCTTTGCATCCCAGGATACAGTGGCCGTAACTTTCTTAACTGATCTTGAAGGCTTGAATTTCTTTCGTGCCGGAGAAGTGGAATGGTGCCATTCAATGGACTGACGTTTTGACTGGGATCATAGTGGAAGACCCGTGTTTCATCATCCGTTACTCATCTCTTTTTGAATTTCACGAAATCCTCTTCAATTAGCTCTACATTGTCTCTGGCAATGTCAGTTCTATTTTACTTGAGATCAGAATTTAGAAACTTTGGCATCCAACTTTGGCACCGAACGAGCAGTCGTCTGTAAATGTTCATGAATAGTTTCAATGCATCCATGGCTTAGAACTGTGTCTTCGTCAAGTTCAGCAATGGTAATACGTCTATCTGACAGTATAAGTTTTCTTTTTCTATTTCCGTGATTGATTCTTCATTGATGGAATTTAAGGGACATCATCAAGGCTTGTTCTCCAAGCCTTAAACATAGCTGCCCAACGTTTAACAGTGGAATAACTAGGGTACTCAATACACTTGTTACATGCGGTCATGAATTTCTTGGGGAGTATTTTTCTATAAAGTCAAAAACTTGAAGACTGCTCGGTACTCGTTCTTTTCCCCATTTGTGTCTATTTCGAGCCCCCTCTAGTTTAACTGGCTGTGACTAATATCCAAACGGCCTCAACAGACCAATTACACTAATCTTGCTATGATCAATCAAACAACATACAACATTGAATAGTTCACTTTGTTGTGGCCCATAGTTGAAAGTTAGTCAGGCTTAGAACGTTTTGACCAGCCCTCGTATTCGTAACTTTTTAATTGTTTTAAACAATATTTATTTAAACTTTGTACAGTGAAAGGGGATTGATAAACAGGCAAAGCCTACATAAATATCTCTCATCATCACAGTTCGAACAGCAGCAGTAGTATAAGCTTGACATTATGTCGCATGATATATAAGAGTGCATGTTTTTGCAAATCGTCCGCTCATAGAGAAGACATGATGTACAGAATCAATTATATTAAGAGGTATTTCTTTGTCTAGGTTGACGTTGCAAATCAGGACGTTTCGAAGTCCTATTCATATTCATAGCTTTTAGATCTAACGTCAGTGTAATTTGGACACGTGAAATTGTAGTGTAAAGCACTTTCATTGAAAAAACAACACATGAAAATTCAGAATTATCGGTAACAAATCTTTCAAATTTGTGACTGCATCCTTGTCTTAACCTGTAGTGAATTAACTGATTTTCGCGGGAACAAATACTTTTAAATATGTCAGGTACTTCCGATTTACCACAACAATACAGATTTTTAAACTGAGTTACTGAAGCGGCTTCTCTCAAAGAAAAATCCAGTGAATTCCAGGCTGAGACTGTGGAAGGTGAACTTATCGTATATATAACTCAGTACAAGATTAGTAAAACTTTCTTTCACTATGTCCGACCCATTGAAGATAAGACGACAACATTTAAATGTCTCATTCACTTAGCTGTACATATTAATTATTTTAAGCAGTAGTGAGGACACCGTGTGGTTTGGTTGCTTGGTTTGTTGTTTTACGCCACACTGAGCAATATTCCAGCTATATGACGGTGGTCTGTAAATAATCGAGTCTGGACCAGACAATCCAGTGATTGATATCATGAGCATCGATCCACGCAATTATGATCGATGACATGCTTAAACCAAGTCAGCGAGCCTGACCTAGGGATAAACTGACATATAGATTAATATCAATGATGATTATGCCAGGTGTTCGCGAAAAGGTGAGCGTATCCTGCCCAAACGGTGAAACCGTCTTAAACACATGCAAAGGCAAGTCAACTGTTCACCAAAGAAAAAACACGGAAACACATGATACAAGTCAAAATAGGGAACTGCATCGGACATCATTTGTTTCACTGATGCGTCACATTTGGAAATGTCCTCCACATGTCTTACATAAAACTTTTGGAAAGATTTCTGACACTTCACAACTGCGGTTACTTCCTGTAGGTCATGCACTGTTGCCTTCAACATTAGCGAGAATGGATTGATCGTGAAGGGGAGGGTTATTCAGTAGAATTGCTTGGGCTCACTTATATATAAACTGTGGCTTTGGGAATCAAGTCAGACTGCGGGATGCCTCTGTATGTATCCTTGTGATTTTCGCACTGTCATACAGCATTATGTTGGATGCCTGCTGTTGTCGAACGTCACCGCATAGAATAGGCGAATAAATGTTGTACTATTGACAGTTGTGTTTCCTAAATTTAATCCTGCACGGTTTAAACGTACATCCTGTTACTTCATCGATGAAAAAGATTAAAAAATAACACTAGGGAATTTTGGAATTTGTGTTGTGTTTATCTTTCACAAATAATTTAACGCTCTCTATATGGTATGTGAGGTGTATTCTGGGTTACGACTGCACATGACGTTCTCTGCACATTCATATAGGGGACGACCCGTGAAGATTCCAGGGTAGAGAATAGGTCTTCAGCAACCCATGCTTGCCGTAAAAGGTGACTATGATTGTCGTAAAAGGCGACTAACGGGATCGGGTGGTCAGGCTCGCTGACTTGGTTGATGCATGTCATCGATCCCAATTGCGTGGATCGATGCTCATGATATTGATCACTGGATTGTCTGGTCCAGGCTCGATTATTTACAGACCGCCGTCATATAGCTGGAATATTACTGAGTGCGGCGTTAAACAACAAACAAACCAACCAATCCTATAGGGGACATACAGACATGATGTCATTTTCTTGACTGTTTAAATTGCTTCCTCTTTGTATTGCTATGTTAGTACATTAATCCTACTTTTGGAGCATATCTGCATATGTATATGTTACAGTCAATGTCTATAATAAGGCAATATGTATATGGACTGAAAAATATACGTTTTCGCAGAGGAAACGTAAACAAATATATCATCTAAATTTGAACAGTCCTCGTTGTCACAGGTAAGACTGGAGTGGCACCTGCTGTTGCATATTAAACCTGCCTTGTTAAATTTGCTACTATTTGCCTGACGCTGTTTGCCACTTACTACACAACTACATTTGGCATGACCACCGCACTTGGACTCATTTCGCACTGCCTGACAGTGGCCCCCCTCTTTGTCTTCACACATGTCCTCAGTGCTGTACAGCTGTAGGGTGCACAGGTCGATCTGGTTTCTGCTGTAGTTCCGTTCAGGAGTCCTGCGCGAACAGCTACCCGATACAGGTCACTGTTGCGGGAGAGTATGTTGCAATAAGTTTGCTGCAACATTGGCGTAATGACAACACAAGGCTTTAATTTGTATGGTGTATGTACCAGGATGGCTGCTGTTGGTTTGGAATAATACAAAACGAAGTCCGTTGCCAGTCTGTTGAATCAATGTCTACTAACCACGCAGTAAGCATGTCATTTACGTCACAGTTTAAATGTCAAAGATTAAAGGTTTAGATAAGATCCTTCTCTTCTTAATACTTGGTTCCAATCAACTTGTCCATACTGTATTGTTTGTAATGTCATGCCTTGTTAATCCCTATTATGTGTACAGGCTTCACACTCACCCTTACCTGTCGTGTACATGTCATCTATCATCATTCAACCTTGTATAAACATCAATTATCCACATGTATATAAGCTTCCATCCTCGCATTTCTGTACATCACCAGCTTGATAACGGTGTTAGTATCTACACCGACACGTCAAAGTCATCGTAATAAAGAAGTTGTGTATCAATAATTAAGTATGTCTTCTTTGATAACCAAATGAAAAAACGCCTGAATAGTTACAACATAGTTTCAATATGTTTGTACCGTCGGATGTAGTTACATCCTAAAACGTTTCTCTTTAGGTGATACTGTGAAGGAATATGATTATCTTGGTGTGATATTTCGTGAGAAGTGAAGATTGTTTTATTCTCTGTTATCAACAATAACAACCTTCTTCATTTATTCAAATATGGACCACAATATCGTGAGCAGCCTCCTACAAATTGGGCTCACAACTTAAAATCGTTATGAATGCTGTTGAAGCATATGCCAATAATTGGGCCAACAGAGTAGAGAAACCTGTTGAACCTATAACACAATGGTTAAATGAGTGGGTATCGTCGTCATTGGTAGAATGCACAAACACAAAAAGAGGAACATTCAGAATCTAACTGCGAATCATGTAAACTTTGTAGCTGTTCCCACTGACAAGGCCTCAAAAAAAAACATTATATGTAAGCATCACTACATAAACAGTTTTATTAAAGAACTTGATATAAGTGACATGTCAAATAATGCCACATATGAGGCCCGTATGTTAACTGAAAGAGAAATCTGCCCAAACCATGCATCAGTTCTATCACTTTAACGGATAGGTTTGACTTGTAAACCTGAAGACTTGTCCATTCCTCTTTTGCACTCGTTTCCAAAGGTCAATAAACCCGTGGAAAGAGATATATAAAAAACTCGAAGGATTTGCTTGACTTTCCACGTTCTGCAACACTTTCCAATAATTGAACAACCAGGATGAAATGGTGTTCGTTTAGAAAAACGAAATTGTTGGTTGTTCCTGAAATCTTACATTTTGTGGCACATTTTGGAAACTGTAATTTGTCTGAAAATCCCACATAAATTTAAGGCATCAGTGCCCTTTTTGGCCAAACGAAAATGATTTTCTCTCGACATTCTATAAGGTCGACTGCAATAGAAGACATTCACAAGGTTCCTTTTCTCTTTTGACCCAATTTGCTTTTGCTTCGATATTTTAGACTTTAAAGATGTGAGACCAATTGGTAGGAGGCTGCTCATGATATTTTTGTCGAAGGTTGTTATTGTCAACAATAGATGAAGTCACCTGTGAGAATATGAACGGTGAGAATATGACAGTATGGTGAGTCTTGACTGCCACAAGTTGGAATCATGAGCTACCAAATCCACTATCCTATAATTGGACAGCTTGGATCAAATGGTGTTCGTAAAGGAGAGTGAGATTGTGGGACAAAGATCTAAAGCATCCCGTGTAAAGATAATCAAACGTTTTCAAGAAAGAAGTATTTACTTGCAGGGCGTATAGATGGCCTGTATCAGCAAAGAGAAGTAGCTTTAATGCATGGATGTAGGAATGCACAGTGAAAGCCAGTCCGCTTGAGATATATACATCATTTGTCAAGTAAATTGATGAGCCTCTAAAATGTCTGATCGCAGATCATTCGTGCTAACTTTGTTGTGAAGTAATCCTTCAGAAGCATAAATTACACAAAGTCTATAAATCAAGTAAACGAGCTGACTTCCATTGAAGGTAATCAAGTCAGTTTCAAAAACCATAAATCTCTAACTTCTGATTTTGACCGGTCAGTGTGGTAAATTCATCACATGACACATGTCAGCAGTTCTGAAACACTGAACAGTGTCGTCGATCGATCGTCGCATGTTTTGTTAGGAAATAACTGTTAATTGGTTTTTTCTTTTCCTGAAATTTCATTCATTACATTTCTTAAATAATTTCATGCAGCCGATGCATTCTTTAAACATATTGTGTTCATAACACCTACAATTTCTGAAATACATCCAAACAGATATCTCAAAGTGAGTATGAGTGAGTGAGTATGGTTTAACGCAGTTTTCATCAAATTCCAACAATATCACGCTGGTGAAACCAGAACTAGGCTTCACACATTGTACCCATGTCAGGAATCGAACCTAGGTCATCGGCGTGAAGAGTGAACGCTTTAACAACTAGGCTACCTGACCGCCCCGGAGGTTGATATGTATGGGTATGGCGCTTTACAAACCGTTCCGCAAACATGCCATTAATGTAAGGTTGAAGTGATTCGGTGGTGTGGGGTTTCTAAATTGTCACTTCCGTTTCTTTGGATTGGAGTAACGAATATGAATACCATTAATACTTTGTTTCAATTTACAAAACGAACACTGTTCGTTCAGATAGCGCTGCAAGCACACGTCAAATAGATTTGTAAAGGCAAGACAAAGTAAGTGAAATCAATCGAAAGGACATCAGGAAATGTTCAGATTAGAGTTCCCGCTTTACTGCCTTCCAAAGCTTCTAAAGCGTCATTTGAGTCTACTTTGGTCGAATAAAGCAAATTGAAGGTCGAATAAGAGACAAATGTGAGATCGTCTCGTTACACACAGCTGCGTGTATTGTAAAACGCCTTACATTTTCCGTGGAAGCCTTGAAATGTTCGTGGTATTCTTGCACTCGAAAACTCTTTGAAAACGTTATTTCTTATTTCCTGTTAGAAATTGCGTCTTACTACTGAAAGACCCTTACGCGGCTTTGACCCTTTCATCAAAGAATACCACGGTTTAATTTCATTTCTACAGACTCGCTTGCACGGAACACAAAAGCACATTAAAGATAGGACAAACATAGTAGTCTATTGACTGGTACATCGCATGAACCCCATGAGTTATTTGTGCCAGTCATGCGTCCATTACACAAGTTTACGTGCATTAGAAGATCAGAAGCAATAGTTCAAGACACTGACTATGAACCCAAGCTTTTTTTCAGTGTTCAAAGTAAGAACGATCGGGAAGGGAAAGAAGAACAGTTTGAATGTTGAGGGGAAATAACATGTGTGGTACCAAACACCATCTATATTCCCACAAGTATTGACGAAAGAAATAGACATAACTTTGCGAGTGACGAGGAATTACTGATTATCTGTCCCGTATTAATTTACGTTTGTAAATCATGAAACTGAAAGAAACTACTTTTGTGTCTGTGACCATGTTCAGCTACATTTGTAACTTAATCCACGAAGAAGGATAAGGTAACTCGCTCGTGTTCAACATACACGGGTCAAGGGAGCCCTCCAAAATTTGGGGAGAATGACCTGTATATTGCATACTGTTTTCGACAGATATGTGTCGAAGTGTCCTTTGAATTTAATGAGACCTGTTGTACATTCCATACTGTCTTGAATAGCATTGCATTGCCATACGCCAGTACCTGGATGATATACAATGCATAAGCAACTCGTAGCAGGTTCTTGTGACCGTGTGTTGCTGGGTAAGTTTATTTCTTGTACATATGTGACAGTGGTCCCTGTGACATGTACTACACGGCTGGCCTGCGTGTGCATGTTTCAGACCTATTTGGATTTCTTCATTACATTCCTTCAAACACACCACTTGATCAGTAAACACTAACTTCGTTATGGCAGGAGACAAGTCCTGTGTTTGTCTTTCTTGCGGCCATAGCCTGTTCTGAAAAACGCAAAACTGGACTGAGTGCGGCAAATAACACAAGTTGTGACATGCCTGGTATGTTTAACCAACTGAGTAGATGTCCCATTCTCAGGCAATTAACACAAATTGTGTCTAAAGAGTTCAGACATGTTACAAACTGCCTAGGCACTTTATTCATTTTAGGAGATTCCCTAAAATGTTTATTTGAGATTGCAAATGAATGCGAAAGCAATTTTAGCAACAATGAGCAATGAGGAACGGTAAGAACGAATTAATTAAATTGTGATAAAAAACGAGATGACGTATCACGTGTTTTCTGTATGACGTTGAAATAGGGTGTGAAAACGGAAGACAACCTGAATGCATGGTGAATTGAGTGTGTGTAATTATCTCCTATCTCTGGGAATGAGCATTCACACTTGATGTTAATATGAATAAGTATTAAGGGTTAAGATCCCTTCATCACGATAGCTGAGTCGTTGTATAGAAGATGAGAACGAGAATGATTCAGCTTCTTCTGTTAGCATTCAGTTATAAGTGGCCACTATCTACACACATATCGTTGAAACAACATTGCTTAACAGTTATATATTATCAGTATTAGTACAAATGTGTATTTTAGTGTTGTTACGTTGGTACCTATCACGCTTGTTCATATGTACTTGCAGTATAAGGATGTGTGCAGCTATTCATATATTAGTAATAGGTTACTGACCAGTGCAGAGAAAATGAAACACGTGTGAACGCTGGTATTTGTCCTGCTCTACGTCTTCCTGTACAACATGTCGACACCATTAAACTCCAGGAAATAGTTCATAGTAATTGCGAGTGTTACGACATTTTCAGCAAGTACAGCCTGAATTCAGGTAAAATGAAAGGTGTAGGAAGACCCTTGGGCCATCGACGAAACACAAGTCTTCATCTCATGGTGCAAAATTCCGACAGAAATATTCCTTGCGAAAATAAAATCATTTCAATGGGTGAAATATTAAACATTCGCCACTTGATACTTTCCTTCCAGAGGTTACGTTTGTCAGCTTTTCGGTCATAGACAGTAGTTAGTACACACCACAAAATAATTATTATCAGCAGAAGAAGTACGTTTCTTCTGCTGACGTCACTTCCTGTTGGTGTATAACTATTATTTTAGTTTTGAGGTGTGTTGATAACGTAGCTTTCAGTAAACAGTAGTTAGTACACACCACAAAATAATTATTAACAGCAGAAGAAATACGTTTCTTCTGCTGACGTCACTTCCTGTTGGTGCATTTTCTTCTATTTCTTTTGATTATATAATGTATGGTTTATAGACTTTCTGGTGACGTTGTATTACGGGAATAAAGGCTATAACTATTATTTTAGTTTAGTGGTGTGTTGATAACGTAGGTTTCAGTAAACCTTTAATAGACCTGTCACATCTGCACATCCTCGGAGAGTCTTCCATGAAATAAAGGGAACATTTTAGCAGTCCATAATGTTACGTGATCAAATACGTGTTTTACAAGAAGGGTAACCCCATGTGTATCAATAGATGTGAGGTTTCAACACCAAATACTCGGCAAAGTGTTTGACATATGGGTATAACTGACGATTGGCCACTTGGAATCATCCATTTAGTAAAAAAAAGGCAAAATATATACAATGCGTCTCACGTGTTTTTTGCAGGGTTGAAGTCATCGTTCTTACCAAACAGGTTGTTTGCTTTGTTTGTTTGTTGTTTTACGCCGCCGTGAAGATTCCGGGGTAGAATATGTCTTCAGCAACCCATACTTGCCGTAAAAGGTGACTATGATTGTCGTAAAAGGCGACTAACGGGATCGGGTGGTCAGGCTCGCTGACTTGGTTGATGCATGTCATCGATCCCAATTGCGTGGATCGATGCTCATGATATTGATCACTGGATTGTCTGGCCCAGGCTCGATTATTTACAGACCGCCGTCATATAGCTGGAATATTACTGAGTGCGGCGTTAAACAACCAACCAACCAACCAACCAACCAACAGATCACTGCTGTGAGCTTTAGCGGAACTGTACTTATGCATATCTGAATTTACTAATTGTTGCTATAATTATATAAGGCTCAACAGAAATGTTATTCATGAATAATGAATAATGAAACATACATAAATAACCACCTCTGCATGCCAGACCTGCTGATGGATGACAGGGAATCCACAAATAAATTCTGCTATAACTGTTTCCTGACTGTCAACCACCTGGTTTTCCCAAATAGATCTAAAACCATATTTTAGGCAGGGACTTAATACATGGTTCACACAATTTAAGGCATTTTGAGGCTCTGCACACGGATCTAAGGCCCTATTGATGCAAAACGCAAGATACTTACAACAGATTTGATTACTATAACCGGAACAAAGTTTTGAAATCCTTGAACCGATTAGATTCATCAAACAAATATATCACTATTTCATGAGTCATATGAACTGGTTACTGGAATTCCAGGCATGTCAAAGCTAATTTAGCATGTCGGAAAAAGTCTAAAAGCGTCTAAATAACCATGTTATCTTTGTAGCTCAGGTGGTTTATCCTTCGTTACATGCCTTATATAACATTGTCTCCATACCGTGAACAATTCACGTTAATATTTATTACAACGTTTAAACGCCACTACATAAAGTGAATTTCAAAGGCATTCTCCTCGTGCGACATGATACGGCGTGGAAGATTTGACCGCCAGGACGCTTTTACAAGCAAGTGTGTGAACAGCTTCTATTCTTTAATATTATCTACATCCAAATTAGACTTAGGGTCGAAGTAGGCAGGCATAGAAACATAGACAGAGAATAGAGAATATGTGAGCAATGTGATTTAAATGTGATTGAAGATGAGTTTCATTTTCTGTTAATTTGTCCAAAATTCGACCACCTTAGAAGAAAATATATTGATCTGCCTGGTTATGTACATCCCGCTATACAAAGATTTACAACGATCATGTCAACAGCTGATAAAGATACTCTAAAAAATCTATCAATGTTCATTTATCATGCTATGTTAACTAGAATATGACCTGTTAAACGGATCTGTAACCACTCCCGAAAACAGAATTGTACTATGGGCCTGAGGCCTTTCAGTATGGAATAAAACTTATCCTACATCCAAATTCACTACAATACATCAAAATGGAAACAACCTTTGCATCAAAGATTTTGCAAAATAGTGTATAAGGAATCGCTGTTTATTGCCCACGTGGTGACGATACAGGTGGTAAGATACTAATTCCGTACGTCACACGTGTGTCGTACACAGTTGACCCCGTCTTATTTGTTTTGTTTGGATAACCGTGACCTCTATCACACCGGAACAACTTTTGTAATTAATAAAAAAATCGCGAGACGTCATTCACTTAAATGCATGAGATTTTTACAAACACTTTATTAAACCAAACAATATAGCCACGTGCATTGAATTCGCTTTTCATTCGTTATTAGTTATGTATAGTGCTGCAACATACATTAAATAATCGAGCTATATCCATTTGCAATGTAGCCTACATCAACCGATGGATCGAGGGTCCCCATGAGCGTGACGCACTCGACCACTTTCGCGACTTTCAATTTGATTTAACTGTTTAGAATAAACATGGTGGAATGAAATCAGTTTAAACTATCTGGTCAGATATCTAGACTTACTTGGGATGATCCGGTTGTGCCATCAGTGTCCTCATTCGAAGCGTATTTTGCGGCATTGTTTCCGGAGGTGTTGTTAATGATGAACGTTCACGACTGCACGACCAGATCACTTAAAGTGAACAGTTCCAATACAACTCATTCGAAAACTCCGTGGAGGTGTACCTAACTTCTGATTTTGTGGCCCAAAACATCCCAAATGTGAACAATACCATTCCCTATCTCTAGCGTAAAACGCAATCGCACTGTGTGTTAATCAGGGTTGTCTTTTCTTATTCCGATAGTGACCTTACCCTTCGTTCGAAGTTGTCACTGACATGCAAGCAGACTTGAGTTTGTTGATTTTCATGTCTTCAGTATAGGGTGGTACAGTTAACATGAATATCTCTGGAGAACAATCTGATTTCCCTCTTCCAAAATGGTACTGACAGGATATAAATTTCGCTGATAGATCAAAGTAACCGAACCATTTTGATTGCACAGTCTTGACCCCGGCGATGCGAGTGACCGGCTGTTTGTCCGATATTCAAAGCGCGGCGCTAATTGACTTTGAATATTTTTTAATATAGGTGTACTGCGTACTAACAACCATGTGCTTGAATTACCATAAGTTGAATAAATTCTCAAGAAAGGATCTTGAGCGTTGGGCTGTTATGTTGGCATGTTGTTAATGCGTATACACAGAAAATGTCAACAATGCCAATATTTGGGCATATATCAATTTTCACGCGCAATCAGATTTTGCCACCGGTTTCAGTTTGGTCCGATAACGATCAAAAGTTGTTTTGTATTTACACTTAAATACTTATAAACGTGAGAAATAAATAAAATACCACACTCATTTTCGTTAGATACCATTTTTACGAAACTCGTGAACTTTCCATGGTCAGTTACCATAGAAAGTCCACTCGTTTGTAAAATTGATGTCTAAAGAGAATGAGTGTAGTATTCTCTATATATATCACAAGTGATTTCAAGATTGAAAACAGTATCCTTTTAGCCTGGGATGTTGCATAATTACAGTGTTTTGACCAAGATAAATCCTTGCAAAACATCCACCTATATATATATATATATATATATATATATATAGTATAACACACGTTCAATTGGATTGAGACCATACTTCCTCTTTTCATATTTGGACCGAATTCCACCATTTATCCAAGTTTACTGATAACTTGTAATCAAACCAAATTTGTTTCCAACATGTCTATTTTATTTCTGTAGACCAAACACGCCTGATAAGAAATGAGAGATAGAAATTGAAGTGTTAAATGTTCTTAAAGTGAAACACAACACTAGTCTCTGAGAAAATGGCATCACAAGTCAGTATCTCGTGTGCCCGCCATGTGCAATGATGACTGCCGTGCAACGTCGATACATGGAATGGATGTGGCGGTTGATGAAGGCCATAGGCACTTGAGCCCACACTCTGAGGAATGCCTGACGCAGTTCAGCTGCAGTTGTCGGCCTTGGTCGGACGTCATTCATGTGCTCAATGGAATTTAAATCGGGACTGATGGCAGGCCACTGCATGGTTCTGATGCCAGGCCACTGCATGGTTCTGATGCCATCCTGCTGGAGGAAGTCTCTCGTTGCTTTTGCAGTGTGGGCACAGGCGTTATCACGCTGAAACTCTTGGTTGCGGCGACGTGCCAAACGAGGTATGGCGTGTGGTCTCAAGACTTGATCAATGTACCGAGCTGCTGTGACACCATTGCCTCTCCCTGCATTGGTGTTCTGGAAGACCACATGGCCGACCCTCTGTGCAAGACCAATTCCACCCTACACCATGATGCTCGGACCACCCAACGAGTCTGTCTCAACAACACAAGCATCCGAATAACGTTCCCCACGGCGTCGCCAGACTCTCTCTCTCTCTCTCTCTCTCTCTCTCTCTCTCTCTCTCATCTGCTGTTGAGATACAATAACGGCTACCGTCTGAGAAGAGGACTCTTCTCCACTGCATGTGGTGCCAATCCCTGTGCTGTGTTGCCCACTGAAGACGGTACCGGCGATGACGTGGTGTCAGAATGGGTCCTCGTTGTGGCCTGTGACAGTGGAGGTGTCTGCTCGTCAATCGTCGACGCATGGTGTCCACACTAATGTGTCGCTAGTGTGTCCCCATGGTCTGTCGAGCAGTTTCCGCAGCAATAACAAAGCGTTCTTGACAAAAATGAAAATGAAATGAAATGAAACTATATTCAATTACACACGGTTAACACAATAAAAAAGGCATAACATATTTACAATTGCACACAGCTTATCAAATTCAAATACCTATACGAAAACAGATATCCACTAAAAGATGTATACTAATATAAAAAGAAGCTTTAGTTTGTACATATACGAGGCGAATTCTAGTATGATAGTTTCCCAGTTGTGTTGTTCCAGATTGTGAGTAAATTTTGTTTCAGCTCCAAATAAGACTGATAACATCTGTTTCGTCTTGCATTTCGAAATCAACATATTTTTGAACTTCAAGTAAGTCAGTGAGAGAAGGGGAAAAGGCATTTCTTTCTGATATAAGCGCTCACAATGTAAGATAATGTGGCTGTCATAGTCGAAAGCATGCTAATTATAGTGCCTGCACTCTTTCGAAAGTTTACTGCGTGATGAGACGTTTACACATAGTAAAGCAGGTCGATATTCCGCGCGGGTAGAGACGAAGTACAATGATATTTTAACAAGACCCTGTACAATGCGGGAAAATATATCTTTGCGTGCCTTCCAACAGATCAGGGGGGGGGGGGGGGGGGGGGGCAGTCGTCTAAGGCGCCGTGATTCGACCCAATTATGTTTCTAGGTTTGTCAGCACCGTTCCCGTGCTCGTGGGTTTCGCCGAAGTGGTACAAGCCTGAGACCTGCATCACTTCGGGCTTTCCTCCCACATTAAGCTGACACGCCGTGATATAACTGGAATACTGTTAAAAGCGTCGTTAAACCAACCCACTCATTCCAACAGAAGGGCATGTTGATCCGTCATAGAGTAAATCACTTCCGTAAAGGCTGGTTTTGAGTATCATTCTGAGCCATATTTTCACGCTTGAAAATGGATGAAGATCATAAATACTTAATCCTAAAGATCTTAGGGAGTTAATATTTTGTCTTGCTTTCTGACAGTACTTTTCAATTCTTGTTTTACAAGACAGGTAATACGTAAAAAGTATTCCACCGTATACCGTAGAATTAGTAATGTGTGTGTGTGTATCCCCAAGTTTATAGTGATAGTTATGGCCCTTGCGTTTTTGCGTCGGTGAACACAATTATTGCACTTTTTGATGGATTATATGTTAGGCGCCACCTTGTGGCATATGTATGTTCAATAGCAAGGGATAATTGTAGGCCTCTCGGTGACGCTCTGACAAGTGTGGTATTGTCGGCAAGCAAGACTGTAGGAATATCCATACCATATGCACGAATGTGGAATTGTGCTTGTCTAAGGGCTGTAATGAGACCATTTATGAAAACAAGAGAAAAAACAAGCAGAGATTACTCTGCCTTGGCCAGCACCTTGTAGAACCATATATCTGTCTGATTGTTCACCTGGGTAGGAAATATAAGCATAACTATTTGTATAACATTGATGTAGTAATTTCCATGTGTTACTTCTAATTCCCAGTTCCTGTAGACTGTAAAATATCATATCGAATGTTTTTTTCACTATCTAAGAAAGCAGCATAGATTGCAGAGTCCGTTTGTATGTAATACAGAAGCATCTCTTTTCAGTTTTATAAGAGATGCGCAAATTTGAGTTTTCGTCCTTGTGTTTTCCGTTTTTAGGCATGCACGTCGAGCAACCATCATACGGTATAGTTTTCATCATTAAGTCCATCAGGTTTCCGTAAAGGTGGAAGATAGGGTTCATATTCACATTAAGTGATACATTTAGAACTTGCAAGTAAAAGGCTTTTACTTATATGGTCGCTGTATGTGTCAATATTTTCAGGATGACAAGACAGATTACAGCCGTGAAAGGAGTGAAGATGTGTATCAAATTCACAATGGTACAATGTATCTACAACATGGAGATCGGTAACATGGTCTCTTATCCACGGTGGTACAAGGATAAAGTTAATTATACTCCTTCAGGTGTTATCCTTTGATCTACATGGGAAATGGATGCGAGCTCACTGATGGTGTGTGGGAGGTGTCTATAAGATATAGCAGTGCCTACTAGCTTATCCAGGGCAGAGATATTGTGCTTACAAATATCTGCATTAAGATCACCAAGGATAAAAGTAACACCCTGTTCACAGAGATCATCATACATGTCTATGAGTTCGTTAAGGACGTAACAATATACAGAATGTAGTACATTTAAGTTGAAGGTAGGCGACATGCTATTACGTAGTTTAATAGCTATTGCGTGGTCTGTGCATACAGTGATAGAGTGAGCTTTCCACTCGCTGTCGATATTAACTAAGATTCCTAATCCATTTGATCCCCGAAAACAACATGTATCAGGAGAAACAGCATTATAGGAGTTAGATCAAATCCTGCAACATGTTTAAATGAGACATTCTATTTTCCGGTGGCCAATGATCCCGTAGGGCCAAAAGATCAACAGGTCAAGACAATGTCTGACGAACATAGTCCATACCGTTGAGAACTCCACGTTCATTCCACGTTATTAATGATAGCGTTATTAAGAGTACACCCACCTTATACATAATGTCCTTTCTAAACTGGATGTGACACATGACTGTTTTATTACCTGTGGGTATGCGAGTCGGCGTTACGAGACGACATCCGGGTCTTGGGTACATATTCTCTAGTTTTAATACCTGGAAGCCAAAAGTCTGGATTAATAAATACGAAGTGTTCGTAGTCGTCATAGTCGACGTTCACTTGCACAGTGTTGGTGTGTTGGTAGTTGTTGGGTTGATTCTATTTTATTAGTCGGACAAAGTTGACAATCACATGCATATCCTGGGCGTACTTGTATATCAGATCTTTCACAGAGTCAAATGGTTCATCAGCTTTGATGTTGTACAAAACTATTCGTTTTGTCCGGAACCTGCACACTTTCTAGGGCGTGATACGTTTTGGCAGTGATCTGATGGGGTACGTTTGGTTTCTCGTGGATGAGGTGGTTATCAGTAGGGGGTCGGTAGGTTCTGCTCGAGCTCACCTGTTGCCACGGCTCTGTTGCAGGATGTTCATCCTGGTAGGTGAAGTCGTAGTCGTAGCTCTGTTCAGTTAGATCAAGATAATTGTGTCCTGATTTATCCTTGGTCGTAGCGATGTCATCTTGGGTAGGTGTTGTCTCACGTTCACGACGTTGGGTGTATGAGTGTACAGATGGATTTGGCCTGTCTTGCGCTGATCTGTCTACATCCGTGTATATATCAGGTGTATTTGACATCGATGCTGTTGGAGACGTAGTTGTCGTAAACGGTCAATCTGTTTTATGTGATTCGACTGCATGAGCTACTGTCGCATTGTGTTTATTTTCACCAATAGTTTTCTGTTTGTTAGATATAGTGGTAATCTTGTTTTCGATGACGTTTAGTTTTGAATCAGCGGAGTAGTTCAACCGGGGCATTTCATTTTCCAGTTCAGTAATATGATCACGATATGATTTGTTTTGCTGATTGCACAACTTTAGCTCAGCCCCAGCTCCGTGCGCAGAGTCGCTCAGTTTGACAAATTTGTCCTTATCACAGATAGCATCGTTCAGTGAGTTCACGTCGCGGGCGAATTTGTCTTCCAATTGTGCTATTTTGTTTTCAACCATATCATTTCCAAGAGCACTGAATTGTTTTAACTGTATAACATGGCTGAGAATCATGAATATTGAGTCACTCTCATCGTATGGTATGACGTCAGCTGGAATCTGCTTGGTTGTATCGTCATCCTCAGACTGATTTCCCATGGATTTAACACTTGCTCGACTGATTACCTTTGCTTGCAGGACATGGTGTCTATTCCTTTCTGTTGTCCAGACGCCTTATCAGAAATATGTTCTACATCGTCTGCACAAATGAAAAGAAAAAGCTGGGTGACATCTAGGAGATCACTTCTATTTTCCTAGCTGGATCATCAATAACTAATCCAAAGAGAAACGGGATTAAAATACACCATGAAACATATTAAAGGAGTAATAAGTAATATTAACAATACACATAATCCAATCATCAACAGCACCGTAGTACAAACCGTTTTACATTACGAACAGATCTCACTCTTGTGTTAGCCGTTATAGTGTACAGTAATCTTCTAATTGATGTAAGAGCCAAATAGATAATATAATATATGGATAACTATTCTAAGTGTAAAAAGATTATAAATCTCTTACAAAATACATACATGCACATGAATGTACGGATGTGACACGATTAATGTGTTACACAAATATAAAAACAAACAGACTATATATACAAGTAATGGTGTACCTACTCGACTGTGGGTGAGACTGGTGTCTTCCCGACCACAGTGCCGCTACCTATTATTCTGGATATCTGAATCTAACATATACTCTTATAACAATTACTAATACAACTATACTATTTACATAAACTTATATACTCCGGATCACGTATATAATAGGCTGTAAATTACACAGAACTAATTACAAAACATTTGTACATAGCTTTTTTCCTAAAACAACACATACACTCTTTTCACATTTCGACATAAGGTAGTTTTCTGACCCAAGGGACTGTCGGTTTTGTCCTGTTATATGGGATTCAGGGCATTCAGCTGCAACATGTGCACTTAGACAGGCAGAAATGTACACCAAAAGGCAATATGATATACTGAACCGCAAAAGAAACGCCACACCAGATAACATTGCATGAAAAGTTGTCATTTAAATATCTGGTATCATTACATAGTCCGGAAAAATGAAATTTGATGATAAAAAAACAAAGCAGATGACAATAAAACCGCTCGCCCCAACGCATCAAGGCAACGGCCATGGTGACCTGATGCACGTGAGTTCCGTGCAAATTGAAATACATATTCGTTCCCCCATTTCTTGCCCTATAAAAATCCACCCAGATCAGATAACATTAATTCGTTACCACATGCCAAGATTGACAAGAAATCAGCGACACTAAGCTGCAAGCTGGACAAACCGCCCTGCAAGTAGCCTATGCATTTCAATTCCACGTTGACTGTGTGGACTTTGCAATCGCAAGGGATTCACATGATCAAAGCGTAAATCTGAAAGACCTCTTTTCCCTTGTCAGCGTGCATCTTATCATCAGCTATTGAAAAGAAATTGGTTTGTATAATAAATTTTAAATAGGTATGTGAATAAGTAGATGGATGCTTGTTTTTAAATTTGGTGTGATGCTATTAGCAGCTGACATTATTGAAGGCTCTGTCCAGGAGGTTAACGAAGCGTAAAAACATTGTCCCCCTGAGTGACACTAATCCTATCATAATTGATGTAACTATCTTCAACCAGTTGTTTTTAGCCAACTCATTGATGAGTATGTTTTAATATTGGCTAGTGTTATGCCCAACCACCAGTAGCTAAAGTTATGACGTAAATCCTGCTGGGGTATCGTGCAGGAAGCCGAGGTACTGTAAGTCCCCATGATCCCCAGTGAGGTGGCCTAGCTTTGGTTACTGGTGGCATATAGTCCGTGTTTTAAAGCTGTATTATATTGTTATGCTCATATGTTTCATCAATTGTTTTTAAATATAGTATGCATGCTCAAGTATGTTTCAGGAATTGATTTTAAATATTACTTTGCATAAACATATTAAACTTGGTCTCGTCGCCATGTGGCTGAAATAATGCCGCTGCGAAGTTAAGTTTTTACTCGCTCACTCACTCACTCAAGTCTACGTAAGGACCATATACAGGCTCTAGAAACAGATGCAGACAACCAACACTACAGATGACCGACCGACCATCGGTCAAAGGAGAAGCAATGGTGTCACACCAGCTCGGTACATTGATCAAGACTTGAGACCACATGCAATACCTCATTTTGCACGTTGCCGCAACCAAGAGTTTCAGCATGATAACGCCTGTGCCCACACTGCAAGAGCAACAAGAGACTTCCTCCAGCAGAATGGCATCAAAACCACGCAGTGGCCTGCCGTCAATCCCGATTTAAATTCGATTGAGCACCTGTGGGACGAGTTTCAAAGACGGCTGGTTGACGTCATCTGAATGCGTCAAGCGTTCCTCAGAGTGTGGGCTCAAGTGCCTTTAGGCCTTCATCAACCGCCTCATCCATTCCATGTATCGACGTTGCAAAGCAGTCATCAATGCACATGGCGGACACACGAGATACTGACTTGTGGTGCCAGACTAGTGTTGTGTTTCACTTTAAGAACATTTGACACTTTAAATTCAACCATGATGATCACTTTTGCCACATTTCATCTTTTTAATATGTCTCAAAGTATGTTAACAGTGTTTGGACATATAAGGTTTCTCATATAATCTATCCATGGTGACGTTTCTTTTGCGGTTCAGTATACTTGCCACTTTCGAATTCGAATTTTGATAATTAACCCTTAACCGCTCTGGTATATAATGACATGTTCACACTATATAACACCAGAATCAGATCCGATAATAACTTAAAATAGACTTTGTTTCGAGGTAGGATATTTTATTTCAGCTACAGCTACAAAACCAGATTATTTTTTAAAAAATTATTTTATCATTTTTCCTAAAGAAAATCACATTGCATCAATGGAATTTTGCGGCAGACAATTTGGTTTTCTTCAAAAGTATATACAAATATAAAAATTCCTGGGACACTTTATTTTCTTTGATAAAATCCTAGATTGGTCTGAAATACAGTTTTAGAACTGTGGGCTCAATGTGTAATGATTTTAACTATCTTGAAAAAATGTTAAGCATTCCGAATAAAGATAGCCAAACATCTTTTAGTAAAGAGTATTTGCTTACACATCATGAAGACGACCGGTATCAGTAAAATGTGGAATCTTTACTATGCATGGATGTGGGCAATCACAGTGAAAGCTTGCCAGCTTAAAATATATACGTCACTGTCAAGTGAAGAGATAAGCCAATAAGAGGTCTGAATCACAGGTCATTCGTGCTTACTTTGTTGTAAAGAGTTATCCTTCAGAGGCATACATTACACAAAAGCCTATAAATCAAGTAAATGAGCTGACTTTGGCGTTGAAGGTAATAAAATCCCGTTCAAAATACATAAATCTCTAACTTTTGATTTTTATCGGTTGGTTTACTCAGTGTAATTTTCCATCACTTGACACCTGTCAGCAGTTCTGAAACACTGAACAGAGCCATCGATCGTTGCATGTTTTGTGAGGACGTAACCGTGATTTGACTGTGATTGTTGTTGTTTTTGAAGAATTCGTTTCTGGCCTTTTGATAACAATTTGGCGTAGCCGGTGCCATTCCTGAATGTACAAACCAACTAAAATAGTTGAAACAAGAAAGAAGTGAGCAAAGCTCCCATACCTCTGTTTTCCCCGCTGGTCAACAACAATTAGTAAATAGTTTGTTATTTAATGAAATATACCTGTTGCTTTAAGCCAGAGGAACTGCCTTTCCTTTGTAACCCCATGATGCATTATGTTTGAAATGAACACATGTTTTTGCAAATATATTTCAATCTAGTGTGGGATAATCAATGCTTAGCACAACATACATTCTTGATGTTTCTTAATGTGTCCATGGAAACGGCAAAAATTTAAAAAGTCAGAATCTTCAAACTAGCAAAAGGCACAAGTACTCATTGTGGTAAATGGGTGTAGCACGTGTGGTGAAGCTAGGGTGCATGGTTAAAAAGATATGGGCCGTACAAAACACCCACAATAAAAGTTTAAGTTTCTAATGTTTGCATGGAAACGGCAAAAATTAAAAAAATCAGAATCTTCAAACTAGCAAAAGGCACAAGTACTCATTGTGGTTGATGTGTGTAGAAAGTTTGGTGAAGCTGGAGTGCATAGTTAAAATGATATAGACCGTACAAAACATCCACCATAAAAGTTTAAGTTTCTAATGTTTCCATGGAAACTGCAAAAATTAAAAAGTTCAGTACACTCTTTTGTGGAGAGTGTTTTGTCACTCTAAATCTTTGTACGTCTTACATTCATCTAAATATGAAACAAATGAGGTGGTCTCAATGGTCTCCTTTGTTTCTTCTTCTTCTGGAAATAATTGGCTATTTGATAATTATTGAACGATATCCGATCATCGATATACCTGAAGCTTAAGGTAACCATCTTGGCCAAACTTTTCGTGAAGGACCGCCAGACAGCTGGCTGGGACAGAATGGGTTTATTCCAATTCCCTTTTCTCTTTTTAAAGTTGTCCATTCTACAAGTGCCAACATCACACACTGACTTAACCACTGTAAAAGATATTCAACAGGTTCCTCTTCACTTTTGGCCCATTCTTCTTCGACAGCATCCATAATGATTCCAAAGTTGTGATCCCAAATGGTAGCTTCCCACGCTATTTTGCTTCATTCTTGAATAACACATCCAACCTGAAGGATAAAACTCAAAGTTTTAGTTATACCATGAACAGTGGTTATGCGGTGGTAAATCAGCTCCGCTATCATATGTCACCACATTTTAGGCTTTTAAAATTGTCGCTCTTCCTTGTTTGGATTTAATTTGGCAGTTATAAATGTGAATACTCTTAAGGCAAAAGTGGTTCACACCTCTGCTCCTGCTCCGACCTCAGAAATCAAAGCAACAAAACCACGTATTGCATGCTGTTTTCAATAGATATGTGTTTAAGTGTCCTTTGAATTTGCTGAAACACGCGTGACAGCTGTTAATTGTCCTGTTCTACGTCTACCAGTACGTGTACCAGTACGTCTACCAGTACGTCTATCAGTACGTCTACCATTGTGTCTACCAGAATGTCTACACCGCCCCAGTCCAGGAATTAGTCCATATCAATGGCATGGGTGGCGACATTATCCGTAAATGAAAGGCGAACGTGTACCTTTGGGACATCGAGGAAAGAAGGTTCTTTTGATGACAAAACGGAACTATTTTGAAAACGGCAAATTTTCTTTTGTTCTTTGTTTGTTGTTTAACGCCGCCCTCGGCAATACTCCGGCTATATGACGGCGGTCTGTAAATAATCGTTTCTGGACCAGACAATCCAGTGATTGCTATCATGAGCACAATTAGGATACGATGACATGCATCAACCCCGTTAGTAGCCTACTACGACAAGCATGGGTTGCTTAAGAGCTATTCTAACCAGGATCTTCATGGATCTGAAGACGGCAATGGGCTGATCTGTTTAAATACCAAGAAAAGCAGATTGTCAGTCCACATTCTCATCTCATGAATCAAACTTTGCAAAAAACGTTCAATGGATGAAATATTCAAGATTTCGCCACAAATGACTTTCCCTCCAGAGGTGTGGCGGCATACCTGCCACTCCTGTCATACCTGCACATCGATCTGGACAGTCTCCAATGAAATAAACCTAGATTTTATGAAACCCTTAATGTTACATCCCTGATCAAATACATGTATTAAAAAGCACGGTGTGACGTTAATGGTTGAATTAAAAGAACACGCTCTCAAGTCTCAATGTAAGGATTCAACACCAAATGCCCTTCAAAGAGTTTGTTTTTTGACATGTGGGAATAACTGACGATTAGCCTCGTGAAATCATCCATCTCAGAAAATATACATTGTATGTCACGTGCTTGACGTTGATGAAGATGAAGTCATCGTTCTTGTCACACAGGTTTGTGGGTAGTTTTGGTTACTGATTGGTCTTGATGCATTCATCCAAATATTAAACGGTTTGAAGCGGTTTCACTGGTTCTTTTTTCCAGTTCAGGTGGGTTAATCAGTGGACGCGTATTGGCTATTTGACCATTATTGAACTGTACCATACTACCCATACAGTTGAAGCTTAAACCTCTCATATATATTCCCTTGTTTTGCCAATACCCGCAGAAATTCCTAATAGTCAACTTTCCCTTCATGTCGAGCAATATTCCAGCAGCTCCATCCTTTGGTGTTTACATTTGGCAAAAAATCCAGCATGCTCTTTCTACCAAGATATCAAAGAGCGTCATACGATTCGTGCTCAGAAGTTGTTTGATCAAGGCTACAACATTCAAGGCCTCAGTAAAGATTTCAGAAGGTTTTATGTGGAGGACATTTCCAAATGTGACGGATCAGTGACAACAATTACATGTACGTCCGATGCAATTCCCTATTCCCTTGTACAATATATTTATATGTTCCCATTTTTCTTCGTGTGAACAATTGCTTTGCCTTTGCATGTGTTTGTGACGAGTGTCACTGGTGGGGCAGGATACGCTCACTTTTTCACGATCACCTGGTATCATTGCTATTTGATAGTGGTTCATAAACACATGTTCATGATATAGTCGGTAACTGTACAATCGACTCTGCTTTATGTAGAGATTTCTATTGGATATGGAAAGGGTTTTGTCGCTTTTTATAAGCGTGAAGAAACAGATCATCAAGGAGGAAGCACAGATGGTAACCATGGAGATTCCAAGTTCATGCCTAATTGCCCTATCCTAAAATATACAAACAAGACTTATCACATCTAACTAAATACATAAAAATCAACTAACCGTCGGGACTGAACCGTACATATATACTCGCTTCCGTCTTGACTGATCCATACATATATACTTACAACCATCTGGTTTGATTCATACATATATACTCTCTACCCCCTTGACTGATCCATTCATTATTCTTGCTACCATCTGGTCTGATCCATACATATATACTCTCAACTTCCTTGACTGACCCATAAATATATACTTTCTTCCGTCTGGACGGAGCCATACATATATACCCACTACCTTCTGGTCTGATCCATACATATATGCTGTCTTCTCTCTGGACTGACCAATACATATATACTTACTGCTTTCTGGGCCGATCCATACATGTATACCTACTGCCGTCTGAAGTGACCCATATAAATATACTCTCTACCTCCTTGACTGATCCATACATATATACTTACTACCGTCTGGGCTGATCCATTCATATATACTTACTACCGTCTGGACTGATCCACATATATATATTCTCTTCAGTCTGGACTGATCCATATATATATATTCTCTTAAGTCTTGACTGATCCATATATATATATTCTCTTCAGTCTGGACTGATCCAAATATATATATATTCTCTTCAGTCTGGACTGATCCATATATATATTCTCTTCAGTCTGGATTGATCCATACATATATACTTACTACCGTCTGGACTGATCCATTCATATATACTTATTACCGTCTGGACTGATCCATACATGTATATTCTCTTCAGTCTGGACTGATCCAAATATATATATATATATATATATTCTCTTCAGTCTGGACTGATCCATATATATATATATATATATATATATATATATATATATATATATATATATACTCTACCTCATTGACGGATCCATACATATATACTTACTACCGTCTGGACTGACCCCTACATATATACTCTCTACTTCCTTGACTGATCCATTCATATATACTTACTAACGTCTGGACTGACCCCTACATATATACTTACTACAGTCTTGACGGATCCATTCATACATACTTACTACCGTCTGGATTGATGCATACATATATAGTCTCTTCAGTCTGGACTGATCCATACATATATACTCTCTACCACCTTGACGGATCCATACATATATACTTACTACCGTCTGGACTGATCCATACATATATACTCTCTACTTCCTTGACTGATCCATATATATATACTCTCTACCTCCTTGACGGATTCATACATATATACTTACTACCGTCTGGACTGATCCATACATATATACCAACATAGATAAAAAAAAGTGTAGGTTTTCGTTTTCCGGAAACCTCCTGGATACCTACCCACTTTGAATCTGGCGCGGATACCTTCCGTAAGTAAAATTGTCAAAATTTTGGGGATGCATTTTGTTTAATTAAGTGTGGAACACATAACAAATATCTGAAAATTACCAAGAACATTGAAGGTTGCTGAAGTCATCCGGAAGGTTTTCCGAACGTATCCAGATGCAAATTTTCTTTATGTTTTGTTTCCAGTAAATAATATCAGTCTGGACATATGCTACAACTGCAGAGTCATGTCATGCAACCATCGTCTGGGCTTATCCCTACACAGAGATTATTATACAAGATTATTGCACTGATCTGTTCATGTGTTTGGCACAACAGTGTCTGTTGGGATTCGCAGTATCTACCATAATCCAACCGGTGCATACCTTGTTTGCAAGTGTGTTGATGAAGGGTGCAACGATGATCAAATGTATTTTAGAGGCGTCTCGCTTTTTTAGGAAAGATGAAAAGTTATCAAATTGAATATTCTATCATGGATACCTTTACAAATTAACTATTTTTCTAACAAATATATCTTGAGTTTCTAATTCTATTAAAGATTCCATCATTCGGTCAAAGTGTCGTCTTCAACGTTGTGTTACAGTAAACTACGGTTATAACGAACACGCTCATAACGAAGTGACGGATATAACGAACTTACTTTTTGGTCCCGACTATTTGCTGTAGTGATGCTGTATATATGCTTATAACGAACTTCGGTTATAACGAACTAAAATTAGTAGTACCTTTGAGTTCGTTATAACCGTACTTTACTGTACTATATTTTGGTGCCTTGATAGACGTCTGAATGTGCCTTTGCCCTGTCTTTATACGATTTCTTTTTTCCTGAGGTTATAACTATTTCTTCTGTCGTAGAATGTGTACGGCTGGGTCATGAAATACCGTCCGCCTTCAAGTTACAGACTGGAAGTAAGCGAATTATAGACTTAATTGACTTCAATCTATTTAACAGTAGCACTTTGTCCCCAGCGCAGAGAGTGTCAGTTGTGTCGTGTAATTAGGGATTCTGGGGAGTCAGCTGAAACAGGTGTTACTTAGATAGGCAGAAATCCATATCAGGAGGCAATATATATGTGCCTCTTTCTCATTTTGATAATTAACCCTTAGCCTCGCTGGCATGTTCTCACAACATAACACCAGATGCTGAAATACCAGTTTTAACTTGAAATGACTGTGGTGCATTTGTCTGAAAATACACCACTTGATAAGTAATATCTTGTGACACCAATAATAATAAAATCACGTGAACAAGATGAGTGGGTTAACAAAGTTATTGTGAAAAAGATTAAATGATGAATTCCCACACCCTGCTTACCTGTTGACGTAACAAAGACCTCTATGTTTACGTAATGTGTAATGATGTATAAATATTAATGCATCACAGTCTACCATTGTTGACGTGACAGAGATACTGTTAGCTCCTGGAAATGTCTTTTACAACACCTCTTTTAAAATGTTGTAAACAAAACAACTCATAGAATAAACTGTTTCACGAAACGTGTACGAAAACAATTAAAAGTAATACAGTCGTCTTTTTGAGTCTGGGATGTTCTTTCCTCCAATTTTAGTTTCCATTATATATTAAAAGAACGCCAACGCCGGAGAATAATCAGTCTCGTTTATCTACACAAATAAATTTCATTAAACGTAAAATGCAACAAGGCAGTGAAAGGTTTCGGACTGGACCACTGAAATTCATTGATGGCACCAGGTGTTCGCAAAAAGTGTAAGCATGCCCTGTTTTACCATTAACACTCGCCACGTTAACAACATGCATATGAAATTAGAAATAAGGAAAATAAAAAAAAAATTGTTTGTTGTAACAATTTGTTTCAGAAAATACATTGAAGCTGTGACCGTGAAAAATTCTGTCTCTGAGGAATAATAAAATCTCCCTAGGCACACCAGAAACATGGTCCGACCCTCACACTTTAACAAGATACCTGACGTCAAGTGTTCATCTATTAAACTCTTAGTCTACTTGGCCTGTTAATAAGATCACCATAGATACACTCTTGCGCGACATATATCCATCTTTATCTCACCAATGTCAGAGGTCATTATTCCGAAATAGTTGTCAGGTTTGTAACATCTATGCCAAGGATTATTAACGGAACACTGGAAAACCTTGCGTTTGGTGGATTTTTCTTTTGCAATTCAAAATGTGCACGTAGAATCATAGTCAGTTTGAAAGGTTGGGTTTAATGTAAAGATTTTTAATTGACTCTGAAAATGTGTTCCGAATTCCGAATAAAGGTAACCAAACATCTTTGAATAAAGAGTATTTGTTTACACGGCGTAAAGACGGCCGGTATAAGCGATTCTATAACATACATGGCTGAAGGCAATCAGCTCGCAGCTTAAGATATATACGTTATTCGTCCAGTATAAAGATGAGCCACTACGAGGTCTGCTTCACAAGCTATTCGTGCTTACTTTCTTGTGACGTGTTATCCTTCAGAGGCGGACACTACACCAAAGCCTATGAATCAAGTAACTGAGCTGACTTTGATATAGAAGGTAATAAAATCAGGTTCAACAACAATAAATCTCTAACTTCTGATTTTGATCGGTTGGTGTGCTAAGTGTAATGTTCCATCACATGGCATCTGTCAGGAGTTCCTAAACACTGAACAGATAGAGTCATCGATCATCGCATGTTTGAGAGGGTTTAGTCGCTTGTACTGTAACCACTTAAAAGACGTAACTGTGGCGCTCATCGTATTAGCTTCTGTTTTCCTATTCCGAAATTATATAATAAATTAAGGTAACCGACCCATTCCTAAGCAGTCTGTGCATACAACAACTAAAATGGTTGCAATATACCAAAATCCAAGCATTCTCAACTTTTTGAGCATATTATGCACGGTGTTTAGGCCTCGGTACAATCAGCTTCACCACGAGTTTTGTAGCCATTTTAGATAGTGATTCGAGTTGTGAAGAATTTTAAAATTGTCGCTTCCGTTTGTTTGGATTGGATTTGACAGTTACGAATGGGAATACCCTCACGTCTACGGGTATTGCAATTTGCAAAACGCACACTTGTCATTAGGATGTACTAATGAAATAACTTTCCAAAGACAAGAACAAATCAATCAAATCAATCGACTAACCGTAAGAAGGTAATAAAATCATGTTCAAAAAACATAAATCTCTGACTTCTGATTTTGATCGGTTGGTGTGCTCTGTGTAATGTTCCGTCACCTGGCATCTGTCAGGCGTCCTGAATCACTGAACAGAGTCATCGATCGTCGCATGTTTTGTAAAGACGTAATTGCGGCCTGAATGTGGGGGTCATTATATTGTATTTTCTTCTGTCTTTCTTTAAATGAAATTTGAAGATTTTTAATGCGTTTGATAATATTTTGAGGTTGCCAATACATACCTAAACTGTCTGTTTGTACAAACATATAACCACGAAACTGGTTGCTGTACTCCGAAACTAAAGGAATATAATGTATAATATTGTAATGCCACCTACAGCCAGCACCACTATCACTTTTGTCAGCACTGTAGTCTTCACAGTGATTCGACACTGAAAATATTTTGAATTCTTGCCTCCGTTTGTTTGGATATGACCTGACAGAGTAACGAATATTAATACCCTTAAACTTGCAATTTACAAAACGAAAACGGTTCATTCAGATCGCGTTACATTTGCAAATTAAATATATGTGCAAAGACTAGACTCTGTCACAAATCTAATGAATCGAAAGGATATTAGGAAATGTTCAGATCAGAGTTCCCGCGTCGCTGCCTTCCAAAGCATCATTTGATTCTTCTTTGGTAGAAATAGAGCAACTTGAAGGTCACATAACAGACACATGGGAGGTCGTGTCGTTACACACAACCTATTTTATTTAGTGGTGAAACGCCTTGACGTTTCCAGCAGAAACCGTAAGTGTTCTTGGCCCTTCTGCGGTCGAAAACTCTTTGGAAACGTGATTTCTTATTTCCTGGTATTAATTCTGAAAGAATCTTTTTTTAACACTTTTATCAAAGATTGCCACGGTTTAATGTTTAAACGAAAGATCCGCATACACGGAACAGAACAGCACATTACTAAGATAATAGAAACATAGCCGTCTATTGACTGGTATGCCGCATTAGCCCCGTGAGTTACTTGTGCCAGTCGTGCGTCCATTACACTAGTTTAGGTTCATTAGACTTTCAGAAATAGTAGGCCAAGACACTCAACTTAATACTCAATCTCTTTCAGTACTCACAGTTAAAAATGATCGGTGAGTCATGCGACCCAGTACACATGTTAGCGTGCATGAGCCCTATTAACGTACTTTAAGACACTGAACTTGAGACCCAGTCATTCATCCATTCCTGTTAGTCCATATTCAGGTCACTGACATGTTTTCGTAAATCTGTTAACTATAATCGATTAGGAAAGATAAGGTAACGCTTTCGGTGTCAGCCCCAATTGATGTAGGTCGTGAACTTTGCTACCCACGAGTCTGAGTATGGTGTTGAGAAACGATTTGCAAAGAGCACAATTTGGAAGAATCTACCTGGAATGACTGCACCTCACACCACTGGTCCAACCCTGACCTCCGATATTCAAGAAGAATTAACTAAATATTGCAGGCTGTTTTCAATGGATATGTGTTTTATTGTCGTTTGAATTCACAGAGATCTGTAACAATATAGGTCCCAAGCCATCTGTACTTGTCGTTAGAGGCGAGAGGATGGTCGGGTGTTCAGGCTTGGGTACTTGTATGTCATCGTATCCCAAATGCGTGGAACAATGCTCATGATGTCAATCACTGGACCGGCATCACACAGCTGGAATATTGCTGAGTGTTGCGTTAAACAACAAACATTACAAGGAAGTGAGTGATCCCATGTCATAGATTGGGACATTGCACAGGAATAAACCCCACAAAACGGGTCTAAGCGCAGCTTTATACAATATGTGTATGCCATAAATAATAATTTACAAATCTACCATCAATGTGATACATAGCTCAGTTTGTGAAAAGCCTGATATGTTTCGCCAATTGAAGAGATTCCGCATTCTCAGGCAATTTACACCAAGTGGCTAAAGAGTTCCGACGTGTCATAAATTGCCTCGACATTTGACCATTTGTTTACGAGATTTCCTGGAAGGTTTGTGCGAGATTCTATATCAATATGAAAGCAATGACAACAACAATGATAATCAATGAACAACTGTAAGAACTAATTAACTACTTGTTGCCAAAAGACAGAGAGACCAAGTAACGATGAATTATCCCGTGTCTTGCCGGGAGAGCGAAAACCAAATTGTTTTGTATGTCGTTGAATGAAGGCAGTGAAGAGATCAAAGATCAAAGTGTAAGCATGGTGGGTTATGGCCGTAAGGAAGACACCCTGAATGCATGATCAATTGAGAGTGTCATTATCTCCCAACTTGGCTAATGAGCATTCACATCTGAATAGAGGAACGTCGATATGAATAATTATCAAACTGATAACATCCTCATATCAAGATAACTAAGTAGTTGTATGGGACCTAAGTAAGAGCATGCATTTGCTTGAAGCAACATTGCTTGAATGTTACATTATCAGCATTGTTCATTTGTTTTGTATGTCTGTTGTTTAACGCCGCACTCAACAATATTCCAGCTATATGACGGCGGCCTGTAAATAATCGAGTCTGGACCAAACAATCAAGTGATTGACATCATGAGCATCGCTCTACGCTATTAGAATGTGACATGCATCAACCAAGTCAGCGAGCCAGACCACCCGATTCCGTTAATCGCCTCTTACGACAAGCAAAGTTGCCTGTAACGGCAATCATGGGTTGTTGAAGACCTATTCTCTACCCGTATCTTAACGGGTCCTCATCATTTAGCATACCTGTTTTAATTATGGCAATGTTTTTACGTAGGTTACTAAGACAAGCATTTACAATTTGGGAATCAATACGTAACGCTCTCTAACCAACAGAAACATTATTCCGAAAATTACTTTTGGTTTGCAGCATCAATATCAAGGATCATAAACGGCACACTAGAACGTCTTGGATTTTCCTTGTTAAAATCTTTTTCATTTATCTTGAACAAATGTCAAGCATTTCTTTATAAAGATAGCCAGTAAAATGAAGATTTTTTACTATGCATGAATGTAGGGAATCACAGTGAAAGCTTGTCAGCTTAAGATATATACGTCATTTTTCAAGTATATACATGAGCCACTACGAGGTCTGCATCACAAGCTATTCGTGCTTACTTTCTTGTGACGTGTTATCCTTCAGAGGCAGAAAATAAGAGGTCTGCTTCACGGGTCATTCGCCCTTCCTTTGTTGAGTTATCATACATTTCACCAAAGCCTAAAAATCAAGTAGATGAGCCGTTTCGGTGGATTCTGTGAAACTCAAAGGATTTGTTTGACTTTACAATCTCAGAAAATAATCAAGTTCAATTAGGTCAAAACAGTTTATTTAACTTTGTACGCCACTACACATGAGAAACTTAACGACAAACTTCATTCCCTGATCAATGGGGCTTTTGACCCAAAACGTTGTCAACATAGATACAGTTACGTATCTGTATTCAGAGGTTCGGGACAATTTGTAAAACATGAAAGCAAACACCATCAGAAGTTTACCGAGAAACAGAATGTGAAATGCTGGACTTATTCATTGATAACATCTATGTAAAATTTGGGGGTAAAACATTTAGGCAAGAAATGGGCATCCCCATGGCCACCAATTGCGCCCCCTGTCTTGCTGGTCTGTTTCTTTATGCATATGAATCAGAATTTGTGCTCGGATTTGCAAAGTCAAAGCAAGGTAATCTGGCCAAGTCATTTAACATAATTGATTATAGTTTTATAGGTGTTCGTACAACCAGGCCCATTTAAACCTTGCCCATAATAAAGGTTTGCTAAGTTCCTAGATATGTCATGAAGTAGCAAAACTGCCACACGCTTTGATACAAGCAAGAATTACATTCTGAACTTCATGGTGAACGACATTCCTAGCAAATAATAGTCCAGACAATGAGACTCGACCATTGTCGTACGTTGATCTACATATTTTTGGCATATTTTTTTAAATAATGAGCCACGTTGTCGAGCTGATAACACACTGTACAATGTCCAGAAATGACTTTATTAATAATTTTGAAATATGCACTATGACCACTTTGCCCAGGACGAAGTCTGGTTAAAAGAATCTCCTATCTCCGATCGTTTCGAGATATTTGCAATGTATTAATAAAAGGCTCGATGCCATAGAGATGGCTTCCTTTTAAGGATGATGCCCACCTCTGTTGTCATTTTGTTTTAGCATGGACCTCACTGAATGTGCCTAATTCTGCAGAAGATAACATTGTCTCATCCTGTCCTGACTCTTTAAAGTCTACTGCAGTTTTTGTCAATGTATTAGCCTTCTCAGTTCCAGTGTGTCCAACATGAGCAGGTATCCATGAAAATTCAACATCTAAAAGATCTAAAAGATAAAAAAGTCGATTAAGTCCTGCCTCACTGAAGAAGAACTTACCTACATTGCTGGTAAAGTACCGACAGAATCACTTCAAATGACCGCTGATACAGGCCTTACAAAATGAATCCAACGCAATGCTTCTATGATTGCTCCAAGTTCAGCAGAAACTACTGACAAGTGATCAGCCAATTGTATAGAAATTTCTCTTTTTTCATAACTAATGAAGACACAAACACCAACACGACTGAACACTGGGCACTTAGATCCATCAGTGTAAATCTGAATGTAAATTTCGGATATGATTTGCGGCTGCGGGTTAAACACGAGGTTCTGGCTCAGATTTATTGACTTGTGCCATTAAATCAAGATATTGCCAATTCTCAACACAATCATTTAACACAGTTGACGTAGGGTGTTTTCTCCCAAATGATTTCACTTTTAACATATGTGTTGCTTTAAACAGTTCATGTCTGAGATATAAAGGCATTTCACCCGAATCAACTTGTAAAGCCTCCACAGAGTTGGTTCTGAATGCTCTTAAACATGATCTTAGGGCTTGTGACCGAGAAACATCTTGTCTTGCTTTTCAGGTGGCACATGCAGATCCATAGGCTAGACAACTGAAATCAAGTAAGCTTCAGGTATACCGATGATATGATACCGTTCATAATCTGTTAAATAGCCAAGTCCCTGCCACTAATTTACCCCGTCATGAACTACTCGTAGAGACTGCTTCATCTGCATGACAAGAAGGATGACTTCAACTTTCCAATAGCTTCCTTTCCCTTTATGTCGAGCAAAATTCCTGCAGCTCTAGCCCTTGGTGTCTACATTTCACAACTTTTGAGGTACAATCGAGCATGACCGTTCAGAGGGCCTAATACAACAAAAAGTTTTATGGTAGACATGCGGAGGACGTTTCCAAATTTGAAGCATCAGTGACAAAAATCATGCCTGAGGCAATTCCCTATTTTGATATATATCATATGTGTTTTTTTATTTCAGGTGACCAATTGACTTGCCTTTGCATGTGTTAGTTGACGTGTAGGACGGGGTACGCTCACCTTTTTCGTGAACACGTATCATCCTTCTTTAAAAGTGATTCATAAACATGCTCATGGTGTAGTCGAAATCATACAATCGACTCTTATGCGGAAAGGTGTTTTGTCGCTTTTATTTGATATAGAATGTAATAAAATCCGGGTTAAAAACTATAAATTTCTACTTCTCAATTTGATCGGCCACGTGGCACTTGTCAGCACTTCTTGAACACTGGAAAGAGTCAACGATCGTCGCAGGGTATATAGGCTTTTGTCGCTTTTATTGTAACCGAGACATAACTGTAACTCTGTATTTCCTTCTGTTTTCCTTTTCTGAATTTGAAGATCTTTTTATCCCCTGCCACGAAGTGGAAGGGGGATATAGGAATGGGTGCCGTACGTCCGTCCTTCCGTTCGTCCGTCACATTTCGTTTCCGGAGCAGATCTTGAAAACCGTACCATATTTCTTCACCATATTTTGCACATTGATAGGTCCAGTGGTGAACTGGTGCCTTTTGATAGTTTTGGATTTTGTTTAAAAGTTATTTTTCTAGTTTCCATGGCAACGACGTTGATTTAAACTGAAAATGGAAGTAGTCCTAGTTTCCGGAGCAGATCTTGAAAAACGTACTATATTTTTTTACAAAAAGGCCCAGTGAACATAGTTCACAGGAGCTAATGCATTGCACACACCCGACATGTCACATTGGCGGGGGATGTGAGTATTTCATGCTTGTTCTATAATAATATATCTTTCGATAATAATTTGACGTAGCCCATACGTTCCTAAAATGTCTGTGTATATAACAACTAAATTGAATGAATACACCAAAACTACTAAAACTAAAACACTAAAACGAATTGGAAGTATATTATGAACTGCGCCTATGCCGCGGTACAATCGGCTTCACTGTTATTTTAGTCACCACAGTGATTCGAGTCTGTAGTTTCTATAAATGTGGCTTCCGTTTGATGGATTGGAATTGACAGTTATACCCTCAGGGCTATCATAATTGCAAATTGCAAAACACACACTGGTCCTTAAGATCATGTTACATGTACGAATGAAATAAATTTGTAAAGACTAGAAAAAGTCAATCAAATCAATCGAAAGGGCATTAGGAAAATCTCGGATTAAAAATCCCGTTTTGCTGCCTTCCAAAGTGTCATTTGATTCTACTTCAGAAACAGAGACAAAGCAAAATGTAAAGATGGATAACAGACGTATACGAAATTGTGTCGTTACACACAAATGACTTGGTGGAAAACGTCTTACTTATTCAGCAGAAACCTAAAATGTTCGTGGCACAACTGCGCTCGAAAACTCGTTGGGACCGTCACTAGATCCTGTTATTAACTCCTGAAAGACCCCGGCGTGGCTTTGACCCTTTCTCCAAAGAATACCACGGATTTAATTTCATTTCTGTAGACTCGCTTGCACGGAAGTCAACAAAACATTCAGATAGGATAACCATGCCACGCAATGCCTTATTAATCATTTTTGCCGTATGAATTGTATCATTCTTAGTAATAGTAGAGTGGCTAAAGTAATTCACGTAGATCTGTAGCACTTCTGTTGCCGTATTTAATCGTGTTACCTTTGCGAAATCTTAATGACTAGATGATACAATAATTGAGTCGCACGTAGCAAGTGTTGTGGGCATGTTTTACTGGAGCAGTGCGACAGGGGCAACATATTTCACTGTGACATGAGCCATACGACTGGCCTCCGTGTGCTTATTTCAGATCAAGATACGTCTTCATTGCCGTCCGTCAAATATTACAACCTGACATTCAGGTTGATCCGTAAGTGAAAACTTGGAAACTATTGTAGTGTATATAGCTTTATGTATTCATAGTATCGGGAATGATAACTGTATTTGTTGCAATGATAACATTTGTCTTGAAATCCACGGCTTTTGTGTGATGTGGAATCTTGTATGCTGCTTAATCAGCAAGATATATGAAGTCACTAATACGTACTTGCAAGTGACAGGACGCAGACATGAACGCCCGAAAACGAGGCTGAGCCAAGCTTTATGTTATTTGTGGGTGCCATAAATACTTTATAATGTCGTAAATTTTGTAATCAATGTGTAAAATAGGGCAATCTGTGACATGTCTGAAATGCTGACGAGATGTCTCATTCATTCAGGCAATTTACACAGTTTCGGAACAGATCAGGCATGTTACAAATTGCGTAGACATTTTGACTATTTATTTAGCAGATTTCTTGAAATGTTTAATGAGATTCCCTGTGAATACGACATCAAACACAATATTAATGATGACCAATGAACAACTGTAAAAAATAAATGTCTAAACGATTTTGAGAAAATATTTTAAATTACCCGGATTGCGGAAAATAAATTTGACGTACGACGGCACAATCGGGCAGTAAGATGGAGATCGAAGTTCAGCATCGAGCAAGACAACAACATTAACGCACGTAAAAGAGCATTCATATCTAAATATTTTGATCATTGATATGTTTCGTATCGATTCCCAAATTGAAACAATATGTTAACACAGACATCTGAACTTAAATGAACTAAGTGTGAAACCAACAAATCGTATACAATCAACATATTACCAAATCAACTAAGGTTACAAATCAACGCAAATAACTGCCCAGCAATTACAAAGACAGTACACAATAGAATGGTAGTACAATATTCAGAGGCCATACATGATATGATGGCAGTGGTCAGTATCAAATACACGATCACCGTGTCAAGCTCCAAATTCTAGTCGAGCCAGGGAATCAGGGATGACGAGCGCTCCCCACATGGAAGATGGTTCAGATGTCACGAAATGCGTGAGAGATGCGTAAACACACAGTCGATTTCTATTGGACATGGAGAGGGTTTTGTTGCTTTATTTTCTCAAAATAGTCAGTTGGGGTTGGAAGTGTAATGGTATGCGGTTTCATAACAACTCATCATTGTTAATGGCAATTTGTGTGGCGTACGCTACCGGGACGACGTCTTTCAGGATCATGTTATACCCTTTGTTTGTTCGATGTTCAACGCCGCACTCAGCAATATTCCAGCTAAATGACGGCGGTCTGTAAATAATTGTGTCTGGACCAGACAATTCAGTGATTGATATCATGAGCATCGATCCACGCAATTGGGATGCCATGACAGGCATCAACCAGGTCAGCAAGCCTGACATTCGATCATGTAAATCGACAAGCATAATCGCCTTTAATGGCAAGCTCATGTTCATAATCATATAAAAGTCTGTCAGCTGTACGATTCCGGCTATATCATTAGTATTTATATATGAATACGTTCTACATAGTAATGGTACCAGGTGTTCGCGAAAGGTGAGAAAACACAAACGGAGCACATACTCACGATATAGTCCGAATCGTCACTGGACTCTACGTTTAGAAGATTCTTCTTATTATGAAATGGGTTTTGTTCCGATTATTTAATTGACAGGTTCCTTACATCCATTTCTTCGTAATAATTTAGTTCTCTGCCTTCCGTGAGACCTCCCAGCAGTATCGATTCTACGTTAGACCATGACATTTGTGATAACTGCATATTGATTTGAAAACACTTTCTGAAGGCAATTTCAAATGCTGATTGAATTTTTATCTGCGGCCACGTGACTATGTAAGGCAGGTGCTTTTCTTAGGAGATTAAATAACCAATTCCAACAACAAGCAAACTGTAGACTGTAATTTTATCTTCTCATCAGGCTTCAAGTCATAATACATTTGTCATTGTCCATATGTGATCAAAGTTCAGTTTAGCTCTTATGTTACAGTTGTGGGAGTCATTCGTGTTATAGATTGATTGCAATAAATTAGAAATAAGGGAATATATAGCACGGCATAATGCTATTGTTACATTGTAATACTATCACAATAATAATGCATTAAACGTCACCAGTAAAAATAATTGTTTTACATGTTTTAAATACTACCGAGCAGAAAAATATTAGTCAACTCACAACATATCTATCAAATAACCTTTAGTTTAGTATGTAAGTTTGAAAAGCCCTCTCAAACGTGTTGCGAAATTTATGTTTAGACCTCGTGCAAAGAGAGTGAGTACAGCCAACAACTTCGAAGGCCATGTGAAATAGAGAAAGAATAACGTGACACAAAATGTTCCTTAACAAAGTCATTGATGTAAGTTATGCCGTCTGTAGACTATCTGCCTTTTCAAATCAACTACCCACGTGGCAGGCAGGCATGGACGTGACATGCTTCATGATCAAAACCTACCACAGCCCAGCAGTTATCGCTCTTTGTAGCTACTGTGAACAGATAAATACCCATATAAAAACATAAAGTTGGCTGTAACAGAAAGTATGATAATATACCCTGACCAGAAACCAAATTATAAAGACATCTAAAGGTTCTGTAAATATCCGTTACTTCGATTTACTTGTATAACGCGTAACACTGTATTGAAGTCACTGACATTAGACACTGTTGTATAACAAAGGATGCTGTAACAACAGGGGACCATTATATATTCCAGATGCCAACAAATTTGCAAATGTCATACCTTTTGTGAGTACATTCGTTAAAAGTACACTGCCAAGACAACGAAAGTATTTACTTGAATATTGGAATTAATCAAGATATTCCATACGCTAGCAAAGCATCACAAGGCTGGAAACAGTCGCCAAAACACTGCAAACCAAAGATCTTGAAACAACTATTATACCCATATAAAATACGTCACCATCGAAGGACAAGTTCTTTATTGTTTCATGTCTTGCTACCAGTCAGGTGTATGTTTTCGTGTATCCAGCAGGAACCATCATCAACAATAAGCCTAATTCAGGCGGAAGGAGCCAGACATTCACGGCGGTACAGAAAGTCATCCACCAGTGATTCTATACAATTGAAGAAGAGGCGTCACTGACTGTCACTGTACGATGTAATTCCCTTTTTTGACGTGTTCCATATCTCCCCGCGTTTCTTCAGGTGAACTGTTGATTTTTATGTACATGTGTGTGTAGCGGACATCACCTATGGGGCAGGGTATGTTCACTGTCTTGTGAATTGATGCCAAGAAAAGACAATGAATGGTGAGGAATATCTCTATATATTAAGAATTAGGACACAATTAGACATCACTGTGAACGCTGTGTTATATTCAAATTCAATTTTCTTATTGCTTTTTATGATAGGCCATGGGCCCAAATACATGAAATGGATACGATACGGTACAGGATAGTTTTACAAGTAGAATCACATGTTTCATTTCTGTACAGTTCTGGTCTTGAAGACATATTTGAAATATAACTTAACAGATTTGAAATCGTGATAATTTGAGGTTGCCATAAGGACTGATGATCGAATTACATCTGTATTTGGTATGTGTTGCTTTCGGGGATGGGCATGCAAACGTGAAATGATACAGATCTTCGATATTGTTTAGATAACAATATGAACATGAGCTTGTTTTCTTTTTAAAACTAACTAACTATACACCCAACACTGTGGAAAAATAGAGCTAGCTTGAGCTTGCTAGACTTGCTTTTGTATGCGTTGCTAGATTATTATTTTTTCTTAAAATAAATATATTCCACGGTCATGGTGCAGGACTACTAACACCTTGGTAGACCCAAGCATACGCAAGACCTGAACTTAACAGAATAGGTCTTGCCCAGTTCTGTCTACGTACTGAATCAAGGTTAAATAACATTTCGTATGCCTCATGCGGAAGTCTATCAGATGCCACAATGAAGTAATTTTAGCCAGTATTCACCGAACTGTTTATAAACAATAGGTACCGTCCACATTCCTCTAAAGCCATTACATTGGGAGTGTTTATTTCTGTACCAAGATAATATTTACATGCTAGATGTTGGACCCTTTCTACAACCTCTTATCTATGTATAATCGTTTGTATCTATGTCCCCATATTTCGCATCCTTAAAGAAGGATGGGTTAAATTTTGTAATCAAATATTTTGGAAAATGATCCGAGTCGGATTGTTCCATATGTCCAAAACAATTTTCAAACATTTATTATTGGCCTTTTCCCCTTTAGCGCCAAATGTGACACTGCTCTTGTAAAATGTTAAGTTGGGGTCATTATTAGTCCAAGGTACTAATATTCTGTTAGATAATATCATTTCTCACATTGTTTAACAATTCCACCTCTACGAAAAACAATTAGTTAAGTTTTCGACAGGTTAACATTTTCTATTCAGCTGCTCTTGTAGCATACTCGATCAGAAATACAAATATTATCATAATGTTGTAATCAGGAATATGGAGCAAAACATAATGACATGGGCCAGGGTGTGAGGTCTGTTTAGTTATTTTCCCGTTGATGACTAACTGACAACCTGGAACAATTAATACACTAATAAACATACATTTATCCAGCACATTAAAACTGAAGCAGATCTACACTTTTAAGCTATTCATGATATAACAAGAGGTGTGCACACTGATCCATTGATCGGGGAAATAATGTAGTGTTTTGAGCTTTAGGGCATGGATTTGGCGCATTATAAATATGCACATTATAAGAATCTTCAGGTTAAGCATTGCATCAGCAAGCATCTGTAGATTAAGGAAGTGTTTCAAATCTTCAGGGCACGGTGATTGTCTTACAATAACAGTGTCAGAACATATAAACACATGTTTCAGTAATTTTAAAATTGGACATTTCAATAGGACAAAATTACCATTACCCAAACTCATAATTGCCATTGTGACGTCTCAAAGACATTGCTTTTTCTGAAGGAACTATTGTCGATAGCACAAAGCTCGGGTACTTCTTTGTGGAAATGCTAATGGCTGTAAAAAAATAATTTGTGGGTTTGTGGTATTGATTCTCCTGTTATAATGTCTGTCATTTATTTCTTGAAAGGGTTTTGTCGCCTTTTTTACACCCGAAGCATCAAAGTCCCTTTAAGTATAAATATCACCCAGTAAACATTTCTACAATCTTCACTCCACTCGTAAGTGACTGTGACAGGGAAAGTTTGATTCAAGGAATCAGATGAAGTACTCAGACGATATAATAGATACCGCTGTGTCTTGAAAACAAATTGGGTTTCCTACAAACATCATCATTATGCAGTATGGACATAGTCCGACCACTTCCACATGGCACAGGGATGTTTCTATCGTGGACTCCAGTGGGTCTCTGTTGCTCGCACCTTGGTGGTTATATGTGTTGCTGCTGCTGATAGCGCTCAAAAGCCCAATAGGCAAATGCAGACATGATAATGGGCCCTGCTGTAATTACATGGATCTGCTGTTTCCGCTCTAGACAGGGAGAAAGTCTAAAGACTTCATAAATGTGAGAAGGGGTCTTTGTTTTAATGTTAATACCGTATTTTGTCTACGACAGAGTCTAGACTAACAACCGCTGTGGGATATATGGTGTTCTTTTGTGATTTGTTGGCACAATCCAGCTCTATTACACACACGCTACCAATGCAAAGATTAGTACGTACTCTACATGTGCATCCTTGTGTTACAGTGTAAGAATAGAATACATATGGAACATTAGGCCTCATTGAGTTTTTGGTACACATACATGGCATGGCAGTATTTTAAAGTAGATATGTAATGATGTCCATGAATATTTTTAAGGCCTTTTTAACAGAGGACGACATTTTACCATTTGTGATATCTGGATTACAATATTTTACAATGTTTTAAGAGACCAAAGACATTTCCTCGTTTGCTTAAAACGAAAATTATCAACACTGATTTACACTTGATTTGATTCTGTCAATAATAAAGAATAAATTAAGTGAACAGGTATTTTGCGATGTTTTCAGAACTGTAACATCTTCACATAAACTGCCGGTTAAAAGGAAGTATTAACCAATGATTGATGTTGCCTAAAGTTAAACAACAAGAAATGATTACTAGTATACTATTGTTTTAATTTGATACGGTATCGTAGTTGTTCTTTGGACCTAAAGTATATAATGTTTCGGCGACTGTTGTCAAGGAAGTTACGTTTCGATAACGTTTGTAATTGTTTCGCCATATGTGATCTTATCAAGAGAATACTTTCTGTAACTCTGAAAGCGCTTATCTACCTGAACTGCAGAATGGGAACAGCCCTGGAAGAGATGTGTTTGAAGGAGTGAAGTGATTTCATTGTCAGAGAGGGTGAGATCCGCAAAGAAACGACAGCAACGCTGACAGATCTGGAGCCGAACAAGTCATGTGAACTTTGAGTTTGAAACCTGCAGTAGGAATTGTTGATTTAACTGTCAATACCACTTGCAAGCATAAAGGTGATTCGTGCGGGTAAATTCCAATATGTCCGTACCAGAGAAGCAAGTGAAAGATTTGGCGGTTGAAATATGGGGAAATTAATTATCTAGAAAGGTCAGAAAAAAACTTGTCAGCTTTCATGACTTTTTTACCAAAGGCTTGAGACAATTTCTGTCAGCCTCTTACATAAAATACTCACAATATAATTATGACCGGCAACTACCGGAACTTTGGTATTTTTATCAACTCATCTACCACCAAGATCAAAAACTGCTTGTGAGCCCTTTCCGTTTCAGAACACAAACGTATTTAATCAGAAGGATCGTTCAATTTCCGTTGACTAATTCATCGGTTAAAACATCAAGTAAAAACGGATTAGGCATACATCATTTTCACAGGAACAATAAAAGAAACCACATTTGTTCATGTTTGATCTGAGCTGTGTCTATATTTTGAACCAAAAGATATGACGGAAACATTAAATTCTACATAACATGTACGTTCGTTATATCAAAGATAAGTGTTGAATGAAAGCAGCGAAGTCAAAGGGATTATCGACTGGGCATTCCGAAATATGTTTAAACATCTCACCCAAAGAGAGCGACACTTTGTACAAACAGTGGTGAACACGTAAAATAACATATTCCAAATACTTAGCCGAAAGTTATAGGTTCTCACGCTTGTCTTTTTCGGGATGGTAACATTTCTGCATTAGGAATAGGAATTGTGCGAGCCCTGGCGAGCTAAATACATCGTGTATATTCCTAATATAGGCTATATTTACCATCCATAAACATACAAGCGTGATACCCTCTATGTCATATTAAACTTTGTTGTCGAAAATCGTATTTTCATCTCTCACAAACATTACCTAAGCATTGCATGTTTTCCTGGAATGTGCGCATTCATATATATTACGTCAGAAAAAGTCAGTGCTTTGTCAATAGGGACAGCAACAACAGTCAATATAGTTCAAACTGAAACCTGTTTCAGTGGCGTATCTGCAGATAGGCATAATAAAATTTGCGGACACATACTGTTTGTTTATATTTACCGTTCGTGGCAGTCATTTGGGCCCTTTATTAAAGGGAAGCTACTCTAACCCTAGTCTATGAGACGTCGCGTTTGTATAGTCTGCCTGTCCTGTTATAACGCTTCGAAGTGATAAATCAGATGTTCACACAACGACAAATGGAACAAGGTTACAATTAGAGCAAAATCAAACTGTTCTACATTGGGGGAAGGACCCCAAGCCGCAGAGTTCTACCCTAATTAGTTTTAATGGTTTCATACCCATTGTTCAGCTTATGTGCAGAACTCCGTGATACACAGAAAGGCTTTACGCCTACATACAATCTAAGGTCAGTCTTACGTTTCTGCCTGAGCAAGGATTCGCAACACTAATACATTTTGTGCTTGGCAGTGCAATTACAGTTAAGAGTACACACCCGCGTTATTAAAGGAAACAGATTTACAGATGTAACTGGGTGGGGTCAATTTCCAAGTCTGCGAAAATCGCTAACACCAAGACTATCAGCAAAAAGCAGTCTAATTACACAATATATCTGTCAACTGACAACAGTTAGCGTTACATTAATTATACTGAAGAGTCTTAGGAAACATCAACTTGCCATTTTATGCATCGTTCCTGAAGGCACATTGCTCTCAAATTAAACTAGTGTTAGTTTACGCACCCTGTATAGACTGTTACAATACACTGAACAAATTAAAAGTACTAGCTAGTATCTAAGCAACTCGAACTGGAACTATTTGAACCATTTGGAAACGTTGTACGAATCTATAAATGAATACGTGTATTGATCCGAATATATGTTCAACATCTATACAGTAAAGAGATAGTACCTACAGCTGCGTGTTTATATTTTGTATGTGGTAATTCTCAACAAGGCAACACATGATGATCCACAGATCGAACAATCACTTCCCTAACTACACTTGTTATGTTATGCGACCCGTGAAGATTCCGGGGTAGAATAGGTCTTCAGCAACCCATGCTTGCCGTTAAAGGTGACTATGCTTGTCGTAAAAGGCGACTAACGGGATCGGGTGGTCAGACTCGCTGACTTGGTTGATGCATGTCATCGATCCCAATTGCGTGGATCGATGCTCATGATGTAAATCACTGGATTGTCTCGTCCATACTCGATTTTTCCCAGACCGCCGTCATATAGCTGGAATATTGCTGTGTGCGGCGTTAAACAACAAACCAACCAACCAACTTTATGTTATGGTCATCTACGTCAGTGATGTATCAACACAGCGATGCATTGTGGTAGACACGCCGACGGCAAAATGAAATTCATATTGAAATTAATAGAAACGTTTGCTACCTGGGCTTGATTAATACAGACACCGTCGTGGCCCCAAGGCTCCTTGGATACCTAACTACACAGTAAAAAACCAATGCTCTTTTATGCAATTACGTTGAATTGTAAACAGAGATCCTGGTTGATACTGTAACGAAGGAGATCAAATCAAGTAACTCTCTAATGTGAAGGATTTGTTTGTTAGCTGTTTAACGCTGCATTCAGCAATATTCCAGCTTTTTGACGGCAGTCTTTAAATAATCTAATCTGGACCAAACAATCCATTGACTAATATCATGAGCATCGATGCACACAATTTGTAAACGATGAATCATCCAAGTCAGCCAACCTGATCACACGATCCCGTTAGTCACCTCTTACGACAAGAATGGGTTGCTGAAGATCAATTCTAACCCGGATCTTCACGGGTTATTGTGAATGTTAGTACTGTTTCAAGTATTATGATTAGTAGTCTGTTGGTTTTCCAGTTACGAACGTCGGTTGCTATCTGTACAGCAGGACCTGCTTTTACCCTTTTCGCGAATACCTGGCGCCAACAACTAATTTTCAGTGACCCATTCATATAATTGCTATCACTATTTTGTCTTTTGCACCCCAAATTGATGAATTAAATATGAACATTTTGCTGACTAGAGGAGAAAGCACAGTGGAGCCAGTAAGAGGTTCTCTTTATAATGGCAATTTGCAAAAGGAATATGTAAGGCTACTTGGTATGCAAAAGTTGAACATAGAAAATAATGAGGGAATATTGTCAGCTGAAAGAACGATTTGAGTGGAATGCAGAGCAACACAGAATGCCATCTACTAATGGCATTGTACAGACGAAGCAGTGAAGTCACATATTGTGGGCGTATGACATAACTGAAACCGCGATGAAAACTAGCAGTCAACAACAGTCCCGTCAGCAATGGTTTGGTCAGATACTGTGCGTGTCTCGGACACGACCACTGTGCCTCTCTTAAAGCAGCAAAAATATAGTTCATGTTCCTTTCACATCAGCAAGAACCATGATGCATGTTTAATACAGACATCAGGCTCTCGACACCTGACAAAGCCATGGTTGGGGTGGTACAACAAAGGGCCATCTTAAGCCGTCTAATTGTGCTCTTTACACCTCCCGCACTCTGACCACGAACCAATCTCACTTCATTGACACATTATTGGCGATAGTCTTGTGATCTTCACTCTCCCAGAGCCATGGATGTATGCGTGTTTGAAGGATTGCAACAATCACGAGTTAGTTGCCGTTCGATGAGTGTTGATATTCTTGAAATCTGTGTCAAACAGACATCAGAGCGTTTGCAGGAGGAACGCAGTTCAATTTTCTTAATGATAGTCGTAACTCTCCCAAACTCGTGAATACAAAGACCCCACTTCCCCTAATTAGTAAATGCAAAGACCGACGACCTCACGTCCCTAAATTTGTGTAACTTGTTACATTGCAGTGTAATTGATTGTTAAACAATGAATGTAACTGTATTGCATTGTTTCTCTTGAGATTCAGTGAAAGTTCATTGCATTGTATTTGGAGAATGACTAGTTATCACTAATGTAGTACTATCTACTGTAAGCAGTGGTGAGGAAGTTATTACAGTAAGATGCTCGAATTATCTGTAAAAATCCGTTAGGCATGGATGGATATCAAGCGTTATAGACACATGTGGAATTTGCTGTGACACTGGTGTGGTCTAGCACTGGAAAGTGACGGAAACTGGTTCAACTGTAAGCTAAGTGGATCGGGTGCGTGCCTGTCTCATCTCACATTTCATCTCACATTAGATCAAGACCAGCTTTTATGTGAAAATCACTTATCCCTCAGGATTGCAAGACCTATCTCAGAAGCTTGACCACTGTCATCATATTTTAAAGAAATATATTTAATACTGCCACTGAATATTGTTCTACCGCACTATTGCCTACTGCCATTGCAATTGCTGTGCAGTGATTTGTATGGATCTTTAAACCTGGTTAATTGTGTAATCCAATTGTTGTGTGTATACCATTTTGTTGGTTGGTTGTTGTTTAAACACTTAATTCTTTACATACAGAATTCTGGGTTAACTATTTGTTTCAATTTGGGAATCGAGACTGACGATCTCCCCTCCTCAAGACTGATTCTTATTTGGCCGCCGGTGTGTTATATGGCAGTGTATTTTCTTGTTCAACAATGATTGTAACTGTGTTATATTGTGTCTTTTGAGATTCAGTAGACGCGTGTTGCATTGTGATTGGTCAGTGATAAGTCGTCAGGAAGATTATGTTTAGATGTTCTTGTGGTGTGTAAACCTCCGGTCCGCTTTATGGTCATAGTATGTTTTCGACCTGGAACTTTCCAGTATCTGGTTAGACTATAAAAAGGAGACAAGAGCTTTTTTACGACAACTCACACGCATTTTCACCACTACAAGATCAGCTTTTGTGTGAGGATCGCTCATCATCCCTGATCCACATTGATGTGTTAACATATTGCAATTTGGGAATTAACACGTGACACCTGTTTGAGTGAATGCACATGCCATGAATACAACAGCAACAACACAACTTTAGCATGGTGACGACAGCCTGTAAATGTTTGAGTCATACCCAACAGTATCTGCTGTCAGGTTGCATTACACACAAACAGTGAGTAACATGTCATATGACAAGTGTAGCACTGTGTACTGTTGTCCTTTGATGCTAACAAATCCTCAAGAATATAAAGTTTCTGTCAAGGTTACAATATATACCCCCTACCTGTCTCAAATGTATACAATGCATGATTGTAACATCTACTATTTCTCATTGAGATTGGTACTCACTATAAAAACGTTTCATGTCCAGACCACGAAGCAAAATGGTATCGCTGGCCACTGACAGGCAAAACTGCCAATGGTATTGACTACAAGCATCGTTGTTTGGCTGTATTTCTTTTGTACATTAACGCTCGAATACTGGAGAATACTATTGCCATGGCTGCACCGAAGATACTGGTTACTGGTTACTGGTTATTCCGCAGCTAGCTCATTGAACAATATCAATGACGTTTTATGTTCATGAGAGTGTCTGGTGCCATGGTGGTCAGGATATGCTCAGACACCTCTTCACGAACAGCTGATGTCACCACTGTGACAGCAATTCATAAACACATGCTTATGTTATTGTCGGAATTGTACAATGGAATCTGCTTGTGGCAGAGATTTCTCATTAAGAGTTTTTTATTACAATTTGTGAAATAAGTATCTTGTAAGAGATAATGGCTCCAGGCATCTATACACGTTGATTGACGAGTTTGACAACAATATTATATAACTTTTCCATTAAATTCTAATCAGAAATTCGACAAACATCTTCGATCAGCTTGAAAAAGTTATAGTTCACTCACAAGCATGAACCCATGCTTTCGTTTCACGAAAGAGATACCAGCAATTTGCGATTTTGATCAACAAAATCAAAATAAAATTGACGTTTTTTCATCAGTTGTAATGGAAATAATCTATTTTCCATGCTCTAGAATCTGTGAGGAAATGGTGGACATTCATCATTTCTAGACAGTCAGTGTGTCTGGCCGTTATCCCTGAAGGAAAGGGGCATCATTTTCAGTGTAAACCGTTCTAGTAGGGTGTTAATGTTGATAGATACAACAGCTACTGAATAGTTATTGTAAGTACTGAAATCTACAAACTACCATTTATACGTCACACCCATATATATTATGTCTTTTATTACCTAACGCGCTAAGCAACTGAGTACTGTGTGCAACGTTACTTCAAATGGATCTCTTACCTGTTAAAACCAACCTTTATACAAATGAGCTGCAGCTAACAAGCAACAGATCACATAGCGGTAATCCAAGACGATTTACGCCAACGGCTCATGGTTTTGGTATGTTTTCAACCTCCAAGTGTGCCTGTCCACAACAGGCATTGGAACGTTTACATGCAGTTGAAGTGTGTAAAGAATGCTTAGGGTTGTAAATTACAATTTGTGGTTTGGACGTATTGATTGCAGTTATAAAATGTCTGACATTTCGTTGCGCCATTAGCATCAAAGTCTCTAAAATGATATCGTTTTGGGTTATTTCTCTCACGTGGAATGTTAGGACCCTTTCTCGAGACGTAAATGGATCACACACTGGAAGTCTCAAACTACTTTATTAGCAGTGAGAGCATGTTCTACGTTACGTCTAGCCGACACGCCAATCACATACAAATACATGCACCAATGTAATAAAGGTGTAGGTGAAACTGTCTTATTCCACTTGCCAACCTTGTCCTTCTGATCTCCCGCGTGCTTTGCGAATCGTCACTTAAATATAAATATCAGTCGGCGAACTGTTCTATTGTTTATTGACATCTTCATAACATAGACGGAAGCATGCCTTCTACCGCGACCTTCAGTTGGTTATGTGTGATGTTGCTACTGATACACATCAAACGCTTATGATTTCCTATGACTATCGAAAGGTTAAAAGTCACTTTTAATTGCATAATCCTTGTTACTGGTCAGATTTTTTCAAGTGTCATTGACAAAATCGCCCGATTAGGTAATGAAGCTGACAACTGACATTAACTAGCCTCACTGTAACTTTACAGTAGAGACGAAGAAACATCAATTTGCCATTTTAAAAATAATCTATATGTACCCCCTTGCTTCTTTCTGTGGCGTTTACATCGTGTTAGTTTTCTCACGATACGTTCACTGAAACATTACACTGAGCAAATTACAATGTTACACGAGGCAATCATCTAAACTTGTGCAACATTAATATGGTAAATATGAAACATTGTGTACACTTACAGCTAGGTAAGAATTATCCTTAGACCCGGGACAAATATTCCATCTTCCCCAGATGCACATGAAAGAAATCTTTAGGCCATAACATTGAAATGCCCCACCCCCATGCTTACCCCTATGCCGACATGCTTACCCCCATGATTATCCCCATGCTTATCACCATGCTAAAAACTTAACCTCATGCTTACCCCCTGATGACATCCTTACCCCCATGTTTACCTTCATGCTAAAATGCTTACCCCCATGCTTATCCCCATGCCAACATGCTTACCCCCATGCTTATCCCCATGCCAACATGCTTACCCCCTTGATTACAAAAGAAATTTTTAGGCCATACCACCCCCATGCTGAAATGCTTACCCCCATGCTAACATGCTTACCTCCATGCCAACATGCTAAAATGCTTATCCCCATGCTAAAACCTTACCCCCTGATCACATCCTTACCCCCATGTTTACCTTCATGCTGAAATGCTTACCCCCATGCTATCACGCTTACCTCAATGCCAACATGATTAACCCAATGCTGATATTCTTACCCCCATGCTAACATGCTTACCTCCATGCCAACATGCTTGTGTAGCCGTGACATTTTGAGGGTGTTTTAATGTCATAATTTGGTTTCTTTGTAAATATCTATTTTACAAGTATTGGATGTAACATGGTGTTTAAAATTTTAGGGTTTAAAGGTAAAATAAGAATAAAAATAATGTATAAGTCATAAAAAGGTTGTTAAAAATATTGATGGTTGGTGGCAGTATTCTAATGTTTGTGGTTTTAAGCGAATGTCAATTAGATTGACATTTGGTTTTGTTTATCTATTAGTTCCTATGAATTTCATTCATCTGAATGGTTATGACGTCAGAGTTATGTAAAGTATAATGCTGGATCAAGAGTATTGTCTCATTCTGGATCCAGAATGAAAGTTGTTTATCACCTGACCCTAATTCGTAACTTCTCATTGGCTAATTTTAAAAACTAAGATAGTCTTCTTTGCACCAATCTACCCAACTCACTATCACAGCACAGCGCAGGCAACTGCAAGGTGGCAGTAGGATTCAACAGGTCAGTTAGATACTTAAACACTAAATTATGTTTAGATTTATTATGTCTTTTACATGTTCAATAAGTATGTTGTTTCTTAGAAATTAATGTCATTTTGTATCTTGTTAAAAATGATAAGGTTAAAAAATATATTTAAATATCTAAAATATCTGATGTTTTGTCAACTAAGTCAAACCTATAGTCCATGTGGTAGTGTAGAAAGTTGCAACAAATGTTCTGATTAGAGTTGAAAATAGTTATTAAACGTCAGCTTTTGTCAGTTGGCTGTGTGTATATATATAAAATGGTTTTGTTTGAATTGTGTGAGCGGAGACCCTGAGCGATGGTGAATGCATTGTCACACTGTTGTATGATTGTGTTTGTGAATTACAGGCATTCTATGGTCATCGAGCGTGAGTCACCACACATTTTATGTAACCTTTGAGGGTTACGACATGCTTATTTAAATGTACGTCAGCTTACTTGAGGAATTATGTGTATGTTACGTATATGTGTAAATATTGTTTTAATTTTGAGTATGTGGGCAAAATGTTGTATTTGGCGGGAAATTGTCTCCCTTGGCGTGATAACATGTGTCATCACTAATGGATAAATTTGTAATAATTTACAATGTGTTATGAGATACCATAGTATCAATATATTCTTTATATAAGCTACTTGTGATATGTATGTATAACTGATATAATGTATTGCCGTTTCTATTCTGTTGTATTTGTTTCAGGGCCATTTTTCCATTTCGTCATTTCTACGTCATCACAACCCCACATCGAGTCATATCTTGGCGTCAAACCAGCTGTAACACTTACATCCATGCTTATCACCATGCTAAAATGCTTACCCCCATGCTTATCACCATGCTTAAGGCTTACCCCAATGCTTATTCCAATGCTAAAATTCTTACCCCAATACTTATCCTCATGCTAACATGCTTACCTACATGCCAACATGCTTACCCCCATGCTTATCCCCATGCTATCAGCTTACCGCCATGCTTACCTCCATACTTACCCCCATGTTAAAAGCCTTAACCCCATGCTTACCCACATGCTAACATGCTTAAAATTTCTTTAATACCTGGTGTTGTCGCTGATTTGCAATGAAATATCTGTGGGTGAAGAAAGTCATCACTCGGATAGTGTTATTCAATTGGGCTTTTTTCCTGGACTGAACCCAAACACTGCAATGTAAACAAGGACAAATGACACAAGACATTCAAACCTGTTATCAAAAGGGAATTCTGTACAATAACAGAAAGGCGATTTTTCACATCTGCCCTTGGAAGCCAGTTCAATGCAACCCACCTGAAAGAAAGGCGTCCCGTGAAGGATGTGACCCTTACAGCTAACCATGGACGGCAAATCAAAGATTGGGTTGTGCTAGTCAACACCAGGGGCTGGCGTTACACCATGTCAACAGACAAATCAAGGTGTTGCCTCCGATTCACCGATGGCAGAAAACATTGTGGGCGACGCAGAGGCGGGTGGTACGTCAGGGCAACTATACATGCGTTCACCCATGTCTTGCCCTATGGAAATCCACCCAGATCAGATAACATTCATTCCTTATTGAATTGCCACCACATGCCAAAATTGACAAGAAATCAGCGACACCAAGCCCTTGGATGCTTTGTTACTGCTGCGGAAACCGCTCGACAGACCATGGGGACATATCAGCAACACATTAGCGCGGACACCGTGCGTCGACGATTGACGAGCAGACACCTCAACTGTCACAGGCCACACCGAGGACTCATTTTGACACCACGTCATCGCCGGGACCGTCTTCAGTGTGAAACACAGCACCAGCATTTGCACCACCAGCAGTGGAGGAGAGTCCTCTTCTCAGACGAAAGCTGTGACTATATCTCAACAGTAGATGGGAGAGAGAGAGTCTGGCGACACCGTGGGGAACGTTATTCGGATTCTTGTGTTGTTGAGAGAGACTCGTGGGGTGGTCCGAGCATCATGGTGTGGGGTGGAATTGGTCATGTGCAGAGGGTTGGCCCTGTGGTCTCCCAGAACAACGGTCAAGGGAGAGGCAATGGTGTCACAGCAGCTCGGTTTATTGATCAAGTCTTGAGACCGCACACCATACCTCATTTGGCACGTTGCCGCAACCACGAGTTTTATCAGGATAACGCCTGTGCCCACACTGCGAGAGCAACAAGAGACTTCTTCCAGCAGAATCGCATCAGAACCATGCAGTGGCCTTCCCTCAGTCCCGATTTAAATCCCATTGAGCACCTGTGGGACGAGATTCAAAGACGACTGAATGACGTCCGACGAAGGCCGACAACTGCAGGTGAACTGCTTCAGGCATTCCTCAGAGTGTGGGCTCAAGTGCCTTTTGACCTTCATCGACCACCTCATCCATTCCATGTTTCGACGTTGCAAGCAGTCAGCAATGCCCATGGTGGACACACGAGATACTGACTTGTGATGCCATTTTCTCAGAGAATCGTGTTGTGTTTCACTTTAAGAACATTTGACACTTTATTTTCAACTAGTTTTGCCAAATTTCGTTTTTTTAATATGTCTCAAAATATGTTTACAGTGTTTAGACAAATAAGTTGTCTCATATATCTATCCATGCTGACGTTTCTTTTGCGGTTCAGTAGATTATTGACCATGGTCGGTATGAGGGAGGTAGTGTCATGGTCGTCTGAGACGGTATCACACTTGATAGGCAAACTGATTTGGTTATTGTGAATGGACATTTGAATGGCCAGCGATATGCTGTCAATTCACTAAAATATCCGCAGTAATTTTGAACTACAAGATACAATGCCAGACCACATCTTGCCCAGGTCGAGAGTACCAATTTTCTCCAAGGCGAAAGCATACGGACATTGGACTGGCCAGTTAAGTCCCTTATATGTCCCAATTAAGCATCTGTGGGGTATTTTCGAGCGAAGAGAAGAGGGCAGAGTCCTAGCACCCGCTGACGCGGCCCGGCATGGGATAGCTCTTCAGAAGGAATGGGGGCAATACCAAGTGCAACCATATACATGTTAATCAACAGTATGCCATCGAGGTGAAATCTATTTAATAGACATTTAGTATCCTTATACCTTCACACTCATTTCACCACCCTTATTTGACCATAACTTGGTTGATACATGTCATCGATCCCAATTGCGTGGATCGATGCTCATAATGTCAATCACTGGATTATTTACAGACCGCCGTCATATAGCTGGAATATTGCTGAGTGCGGCGTTATACAACAAACAAACAAACCAACCAATTATTTGACCATAGCGTATTTTTACAGTAGTGTATATGATTTTCACTGTTGTCTTTTACGCCCAATCGAATCTGTTTCTACAAATAATCAAGACTTTATTTTCTGGCGTTGACGTTTTATACTTATCATATTATGCAAAGAATACAGACGAAGAATCAGAGTCACTGATTGATCCAGCTGTGACCGTGCGGTAATACAGATGTCGCTATGACTTGTATCGTCAGCTTGGTAGGAGGTAGCTCTTCAACTCGGCCTGAACAATTGAGCAGGTGTTAAACAATAGGAAACACTATATCATGACCCGTAGTTCCTTACATATCCGAGAGAACAATGATGCATGTTTAATACAGTCTCACACCATTCAAGATCACTTTGTGCTCCCGACATCTGCCACAGCCATGGCAGAGATAGTAGAACAGAAGCACATCTCCCGTTGTCTAATTTTGCTCTTCACACCTTCCCCACTTTGACCATGGAACAATACCACTTCATTGTTGGCATCATTGGCGATCGCCTTGTGACCTCTTCATATGCTAGAACCTTGGATGCACGCATGTGTGCAGGAATGACACAAACATAAGCTGAGAGAATAGTGTGCGATAGGGTGAGTTTTTCATGCCCCAAGGATGTGTACAACATGAAGCACAGGGTCCACTCGCTGGTATGAACAATCTTAGCTCTACAAATATTGTAAATCCTTTAGATCGCGATCCCAGGTTTCGGCTACAATCGCCATCCACTTGCACTAAGCGATTGAAGGCTAAGATCATTGTAACCTACAATCGAAACTTACAATTGGTCCGGACTCGTCTCAGTTACGTTCATTGTTGTCCCTGAATAAACTTGACAAAATGGCATGCACGTTCTACGCAAATAATCTGCTTTACGTTCACATATTGGCTTTAGAGTTTGTTAAACGAATCAACAGTTCCACACGAAAAACGCACAACAGATTTAACGTAATAAATATCGTTAATTGCGATACTGAACCACATAACAATCGAGTTAAGAGCTAAAGTTCTACCCCACTCGACCCTACGCTGAAAGACGTTTGAGACCTATTCGCCAATCAAGGGAAGGATCAAACGTCAGTTGTCTGCAAGCGATGACCTTGACCATTTGGTTACTCAAAAGCAGCTGATCGTAGTTTCTACTTTGAATGGGAATGGTTTCCCCTTGATCATACCGTTGCCCATAGAGTAGAATCTACCGTGCCCAATTAATTAGTGTTGTACAATCGCTAAGCTCCACCTGTGTTTTTGTTTCGTTTTTTTATGTGTTTTTGGGCGGTGCGGGGAGGGCAGGGGTGGGGGGTTGTCGTGTAAGTGATGTTTTTTGTTTAAATTTCACAGTTTTCAAAAATAGTTATCAATGTAATATTGTTAAATAACTAATATGCAGTCGATGTATATTGAGCAACTACATTCACGAAATATTATTAAGCATTCCTTTTTCTCTTCTATGCATTCTCCAAAATACCCCGTCTTTTTGTGGTTTAGGATTCTAGAAAAAGCTCCCCCTAATAGATGTATTTTTGAAAATGACCTTATAGGAGAGCGGAGACTTCAGAAAAGTGGTTTAATAAAGGCGTTTAATACCCCATCACTTGCATGGACATATCATGGCTCATAGGAAAGCTTATTGTGTCGAATTTAAGACCCCTGTTGTGTGACAAAAAATGGTCCATATTTTTGTAATATCAGGTTACGTGACCCCACTAACCAAAACAACACACACAAAATTATATTTAAACATATGAATCAGTTGTTTTTTTGTAAAGTTGCCATCACCAATGATGAAAAGACTTGTCTGGATTAAACTTAAAAATACAAATATGCAATCTTCAGAAGACTCGAAAAACGTATTTTTTTTGTAAAAAATTAATCTTTTTTTAAAAATCGATAGTTAGATAATACAGATGTTATTCACATAGTTGATTGATTTGAAATCGCTGTTTCTGTAACATGGCAATGCTATTCTGAACTCTCTTTTAAACATTTTATTGGTTTGGTAACCATGGTGACAGCGGGTTAATACATGATCAATACCCAAATTGAAATACAAACCACATTTATCAAACAATCCATATATATCAAATAACAAGGTCCATGAATTCAAATATTCCAATGAAATGGGGGTACATGCCATTGCTTTTAATAAAATGAGTCGTTTGCGTAATAGAGATGATGACGTTTCAGCGAGAATGATAAATTATGACCATGAAATGAATACTGTTTTATGTTTACTATGAATGTCTAACTTCACAACTGATTCAAACACAATGCGTCTCTTGCACGACAGTCCCCATTTCAGTACATTGCAACAATTGTTGACCACAAGTTGACCACAGAATCTTCTATGCATAGTCTCCTGGGCTCACGGGAGATAGAGAACCCTGCAGTAGCTCTGATGCCATCTCAGTTCACAGGTACAAGATTTCATTCTCCAAGGTCTGGTTTTGCAACAATGAAAGACATCCCTACTCTGCTTTGCCAACATGTACGTCCTTCATGTTATGTGAAACTATCCTCACATGGGGGCAGTTCGGCAAGAATCACATCATGTTTGATAGCCATATTTGCTCTTAGACTGTTCAGATCACAGTGGCTGGCTTGATGTTTTCTCTTAGGATCATATAAATGTGCAGTGTTGTTTCTAACTACTGACAGTGCTTCGTCTAAATTGGATCCTGCCAAGCAATAATATGTTTGAACGTTGTCTGTGAAGGCCTTGAAGACTGTCATCTTGCCAATGCCAAAGGAGGCGGACGTGCTGTCATATGAAGTTACGATATGGGTACTTGGTAGTATTTCACATTAGGACAGATGATACATCATTGTAGATTCAATGAACAGGAGTAAAGTTTCGCAAATCTGTCATCTTCGATAATAGGACTGTTTCAATCCATAATTTTAGCATAGCAATGGATGGCAAGGGCAAGACCATCAGTGCCAGGTGTCTTAAGTATGATCCAACCTTAAATGGACCTAGACATACATTCGGCAAATTCCATATATGCGTGCATAGAATGAAGGATCATAAGGGTGTCAACTGCTTCATGGTCGTCACAGAGGAGGGATCTTATTCTGCTTCACCTGTGACGGTTATGAACCAAAGCATAGTCACAGACATATATAAAAAGATATCCGCTTTGTTGAAGCAATGAATGAGCTGTGTGGCGTAGGAGTCTGCTAACTTTTGTCAAATGTGTAAAGGTACTTCCTGACATCTTCTGGAGTCTCCCTGGTATACCTGATGACATTCAGTTTACTTAGATGCTTCATTCTTCAGTGTGTGTCCAAGTATACTCTTAGTATATTTCCTCATAGTACCATATTCATGGGAAAGTGAAGTAGGAATCAAGAAAATAATTTCTCACATAATTCAACAATACAGGTTTTGTACTTTTCCAAAGATACAAATTAACAATATACTTACATCGTTTTAGTCAAAATATGACACAAATTGAGGATGGTGTCACGTGACCTCGAATTCCCCAACATATGACCATTACATCACATACTCTACGTCCAAAAAGCTTTCCAATGAGCAAATCGAGATGGGGGCATTAAGACGACTCCAAACCCTACCTTACTGCTCCCCAATATGCCATCATCCTAGAAATAGTTTCCTTCAAATAATTAGCACCTTATTCAGAACTTTTCAAGGTGCGATGGTGGGAAGTACGTCTTGTGTATCGTTACCGATTCCACTATTGGTATGCGCAGCAGGCTATACGCGGCTGCAGACAACTGTAGACAAGAGTCGAGTTTAAGATCCACCTTTGAAGATTTCGATCCTAGCTAAGATCTCGATCTTAAAGTGAGTGAATAGAGTTAAATTTACCGTAGCATCGGCATTATTTCAACCAGACAGTGATGAGAACAAGTTGATATATATACATTTGTGACATGAATACAAAGTTGTATTTAAAAAAAATTGTCAAATAGATGTTATCATAATATTTTTAATATATGTTTAAAACATGGGGTATAAGCACGATCTTAAATTCAAGCCATCACGCTAACATCGGTTGTGCAAGTGGAGAGGGACAATTGCATGGTAGTTGTTTAGTTGATTGTAGGTGCTTTAGATCGATTGTAACTGAGGTTGCTCTGTACAAGAGGCCCTGGTGTTGTAATTTCACACTGTGTAAGAGCTGTGTCGTGGCAACCTGTACATTCAACTCACTGCAGCTCCTGTTGGTTGCCGTTACATACACGTCCTCCCGTGTTCTTACAGTGAAAAGTGACGAGTGCCCCTGTATGTCAGGACACGCTAACCTTTTGGCAAACACCTGGTATCATTACTATCACAATCAAATAGTGATGACTCCAGGTGTTCGCCAAAAGATTAGCGTATCCTGCCCGACTGGAGGCACTCGTAGGTATTTGATTGTGATAGTGATGGAGGGACTCCATAAATGGGCTTCACACATTGTACCCATGTGGGGAACAGAACCCAGGCTTTTGCCTCTTATCCACTAGGCTACCTCAACGGTCCTCATTAAAGACACGTTAGTCGATATTTCCACATGACATATCCTCCTTGACACATCCATGACTCCTTATATTATAGAGATGGAACACATCAATTACTGGATCTAGGTCGAAGTTATTGTGAACTACTTACTGATGACATTGTTTTGGAGGTAGCTTGCAATTTGTTTTATGTCGCAAACACGAAAGCTGCCGAAAGATGATGCCTGAACAACATAACTAGAATCCTTCATTCCAGAGCATGAACAAGAATCGCAATGCTGTCCACTGACACGTGAATGAGCGTGTTCAGTTGCCCCATGTTCAATTTGAATGTAGCAATGCTTAAATAATGTACACACTGTAGTTTTGTTGTGTTGTACTGTTATTAAACGTGTACACTTGTGTCGTGTTTCCATTTGTTATGCATGTTACATTGACATTGGAGTACACCAATCATGTTGGCTGTACTGAAGAGATGACTGACATATTATATTTTGGGAATATATAGCTCATACTAGTTCAGGCAACTGCAGATGCGGGGGGAAAGGTTGACAATGCTGTTATAAAAATATCAAAAAACGTTTCACAAACAATTTTCATAAAATTTATATCAATTCAATGAGACAAGCTTTCAAATTAACTCTGCCTCTTAATGTATCTTACTTACACAATATGATCAAATGACGGACCCATTATATAATACCCTGGTATCAATCCCTGAGTTAGTTTTCCATTAGACAGCTCATAAATGTCTGCAGTGCAAGCTGTTGTGATACCAAAAATATATTTTGAATATATTATGAACTGAGGACATGTAAGATGTTTTCTATGTCTACAATTACAAGCATTCTACTTATATTTGTTTAAGATGTTTATACAAAAAACAAAATAAAACATGAAATAAATACCATTATTTTTCTATTCATAAGAATCGACATAAACTTTTCCCAATGTTCTAGAGCCTGTGAGTAAATATTGCACATGCATCATTTCTAGGCAATGTGCCCCACCTATTTCTCCTTACATAACGTGCATGCACGTCGCTATATAAGTGCAATAATCTTGGACGCGACGTTTAATGCAATTTCATCTCACCTTTTCACATGGAGAAGTGCAGCAATTTTCCTATCATGCTTTGTAGTGGAATGCCAATGTTGATAAATCCGCAGACGTGGGCTACAAACAAGCGATCATACTGACCATTCAGGTCAGCAGCACTAGCCATAGAAAAAGCTGGGTTGTGCCTGATCTAAAACACATGACAATATCAAGACCTGCATAATTACCCAATTATTGTTGTTGAAGCAACAATCTTTTTTTCAGATATATTGTCAGCATCAGTGTATCTGTGTATTTTAATGATTTCAGTGTTTTTTACGTTTCATTCCAACTTGTCACGTTCTTTGTTGTAAGTGAATTTGTGCAGATGTTTAGATTTGTACTTGTACTGGTAATAGATGACTGATCAACAGCTATATACATAAAAACATTTCCACAATCAATAGAACTCGTTAACGACCTAAATGTGTCATCTTGAAAGACCTGGTGGGGTTGTCTTGCTCTGCTGGTTCCAACTGTGATAAGGTCGAGGTCACAGTATAGGACACCGGTAGTTTCTTCTCTTTCAAGTAGTTTGAGTGGGTTGAGCTATTAGGAAGAACAGATAGCTGAAAACAGATTCAATGAAAGGCGTACCCTTGAGCCATATGTGAAAGAAAGTACTCAATAATACAATAACATCAAGTCGGTCCAGAATCGGGTATTTACTCACACTTGCTGGAACGCCACATCATCGTGTATGCAATGGCAATGTGTTGAACATAATCAGCAATTCTCCCGACTTCACCACGTGCATGAATTTTGCAGGTTTCCTGTTTGCCTCCCAGAACCCGTCACTGTCAACCTGAAACCGTCAAAATGTTGGTTTACATGAAAATGCTTATATGAAATGTAAAATAAAAATGTCGACCATCTTGTCAGCGGATGCCCTGCTTTGGCACAAACATGTTACTCAAGAAGACATGCTGGTATGGCTCGCTCATTCGCCTCATTATGGTCTTCGTCATGTCTGTGAATTTGACTCAGATGTCAAATCATAACTGAATGCTGAACAAGTACAGGGCTTCATGGGGGGAAAAAACAATTAAACCATATAGAGGCTCAGACAACCTCAAGCCAATAAACCTAATCTTGCCCACAGATTAACATATATATCATATAATTATAATATAATATTCTGTCCTCTGGTGTCTGCATGTCAACCCTTTTGAGGCACACTAGAGACTGCTCTTTTCACCATGATAAACTAAGGCAAATCCGCAGAGGCAAGCATGATGTTGACAACTCCCCATTGTTCTCGTTGACTAAGGTGTGGTACCTCCTGATGTCCTGACTCCTCATCTCCTTCAGAAAGTTATTGGTTGGTTCAACTAGGCTGCACCTTCAAGGGAGCAGTCTCATACAGTGTCTGGGCATGTAGATGAGACAAGGGCCCTGACGTGATCCTATCATATTGTTGCTTCCATGGCACCGCCGGGCACGCCTAGCTTGATGTAGGCAGCATCTGAGGTTCATAAGACAAGACTGAGACATACAAAAACGAACAACTTTACGAAGAACAACTTCTGGTTTATTGCATACGGCGACGTTTATACCGTTATCAAGCTAGAGTTACAGTATAAGAATCTATATCGAAACGTTGCAGAATGCAATAAACTGGAAGCTGTTCTCCATGAAGTTGTAGGTTTTGGTATTTACTTACTAACTTCTAGAATACCAATCAATCTATTGAAACGACTGGGTCAGTGTACTGCTCACAGATGGGTCCATGCTTCATCTCTGGACGGCTCTGATGGTCGTGCAAGTGTCTACAGGCATCCAGGAGAATGTTTCAGCGACGTTTGCGTCACTGGGTGGGAGTGTAATGGTATGGAGAGCACAACTCATTATTCTTGATGGCAATTTGAATGTCGTACATTTCCAAGACCCTTTGTGCAAATACAGAGACGTAATGTCATGTTACAGCAGGAGAATGCCCGCCCATATATAGCATGTCTTGTAACGTTTTGAGGCAGCAAAATATTGCTTCACTGCAGTGGCCGGCTCATTCTCCATACCTCTCCCCACAAAGAACATGTCTAAGATGAGATAGGTCGACCCCTTCGACAGGTCCAGACCCATATTGTGCTGCTAGCTCAGTGAGGATAATCTTTGGATGACATTTGGAACGATATGCTCTGGGCTGTTTTCAATCACCCGGATTCTTCAAAGCACACTCGCTGCCTTGCCTGCTCACACTTGAAATTGAAATTGTTAATTGAGTTATTGCACATCCACTCTTCAGGAAGTGTCTCTCTGTCTCCTGTTACCAGGTATGGGTTTTGTCAGTGACATGGTGATAGCAGATTGATCAGAAGAATGATAAAATAGTATGTGTATATTACAAATAACATAACATTTACACCACTTTATATGAAACACAATTTGTTTCCATTAATATAGATTAGATTAGTGCCTTTCAGACATCTCCGCATTATAAGGGGGATCGAAATGGCTATCACTAGATCTATGATCAAAGTAAATGGAAGCCATTTTCTGTCAGTACTGGTTAGGATTTATCTTCAATATGTTGCATGCTGCTGACATGCAAGCTGCGAAAGATAAGCATCCTATTATGTGAAGTTCATGTGTTTTTTCCAGTGGAGCAGGCCACTGACAGCAACAAGTGTCTGCTGCATTAACTCCAATCACAATCTACCAATCACTGCTTGTGAGATTACCCCCACTTTCAATCGAAATGTCACCCAACTTCTGTGATGGTTGTGTGTTACATGAGTATAAAATACGATGGTTTCAACAAAGATGTTATTGATGTACAGTTCAAATCTGTCCACCCAATTCATCACGATGGCTCAAGACGGGCGAGATTGGCGGTATTAAAGCAATTTTACATTAATTTCCAAACAGAAATTCGAAAAACATACATGTTTGGCACTCAAGTGGCTGATGTGTTGTCCTTTCAATTGTCTTAATCGTTTCCTTAAGAGGTTGTGTAATATTTTACAAAACATCCTACCTTTATACAAATCACCTGTTGTATTGCTTGCACCATACCGAGGTTTCTTCAAAAAGGTATGTTTTTATACCCCGGGTACAATTGTCCGTATCATGTATCAGAACGCTCCCGTTCAACTTGAGCATGTAGAATGATCATGACTAAACTACTGTTAATAATTTGATGTATTGATTCAAATCTGACATTCTTGTAAGCCCTTAGCATGCACGTCTGTATAAAAGTATAGTTTGGGCTTTTTTTCTCTCACTTTTTAATCCAGGTCAATAGCTAGGCGTTTGTGGATCACATTTCGAGAAACGACAACATGTCATTCAAATATGCAGTCAAGATGGTTAAGGAATGAGTGAGTCTCTCTTGTGCCATAGATCGCCCTCAAATGCACATGAAATATAGACATCAGTCATTGAAGGACAGTCAGAACCCACGACATAGTTAATTTGACATTCATTAAAGTGACATCACAATTAGTCCATCGCACATCTTGACGTGACGATGTTGACAAGGACAATATTGCAATTTTCCATTACGTTTCAAACAGCTATTAAAAAAAAAGAATCCATCAATTTGAAATAGTTTAGGCACAATTACAGACATTTTCACCCATTTTCGCGACTTGCGGTGATTCATCACTGAGTAAGATAACCAGAATCAAATCAAACATAAAAAGACACAATCAACGTTTTTCCATTAAAAAAAAATCGAAATTCAAAAATTTCCGTGATGTATAATCTGTCAGGAAATATAACACATTCTTCATTTCTAGACAATGTTTTCCGCATGTTTTCTTTCCTAAAGGAAAGGGGCGGCAATTCCAGTGTCATGTTGTAGGGTGTCCATAAAGACGGACTTAATTATAAAACGACTACTGGTGCTCTGTATACACCGAAACTGCCATCATAAAAGAACCATCCTTATTCTCATTGTGAATGTTATCTGATCCATTCATGTCAATATGAATAAAACGTTGCATGTTTTGAAAATATTCCACCACTTAATACATCTCTAAAGACAATATGTGTCATAAAGGCTGATTTTAGGGGTTTTCTTGAAGCGTTAACGTCTTTCTTATATTTGCACATGAGTGCAATCTTTGATTCCAGACATGACTGCAAAAACATATTGTTCCAAAAATATCCTGGGTCGCAGATTTGTTCAAAGCTTAAATAAGCCAGAAGTCTGATGCTTAGGCATGAAAGAAAGAAAAGGCTATTTTAGAGTTTTTCCTCAACGTCATAATAAAGCAGTGGCCAGAACCTCAAAATGCCGACATACCCCTCCCCATAGTAGAACAAAACAAACTTAGATTATTTTCCTGATGTTTTTTGTTGTGGTTGTGGACAAATGTGGCAGATACTATTTTGGGGTCAAAATGCATTTTTCTGTTGGAAAAATAGAGAAAATCAAATAAAGACCCCTAAAAAGGTAGTGTAAGCATCGAGTCCTTCTTATTTATCATTTTTGTGATAGTTTATACATAGTAGACATGAATTATTATTACCTTTTTAATTATAGCCTCTCACAAATTGAGTTATTAGTGAAAATAAGCCAAAATATGGTAAATTTTGCTCTCTAGTAACTCTAATGAATTATTAGTATTATCAACCAGGCCATTTGATACCTCACAATCATCCAACACAATGAGATGGCAGTGTTCATATTCCGCATAACCTTTATGATTTTTTACAACAATTTTCATATGTTATCCCCCATTTTGTCAAAATATGCTATTTTTTAATTCCCATTATTAATCTCATTAAAAACTAAATTAATACAAAACAAACATATCACCGTTTGCAAATACCTTTTCTATATAGGATATTATTTAAGGCTTGCCTAAAATCATTGATTATTTAAACCACCGAGGAGGTCAGTGTCAGTTGAAGGTCAAGTTCTAAATTAATACATAAATAAATAAAAAAACAAATGCACGTACACCTATCATTACTGGTTCTGGATATGCTTGGTACAGGCCTATAGAATATATGAAGAAACAAACAAAAAGTGTGCACAATAAGAGCAAAGCAGATGATACTGTGGACTCAATCTCAAGCCACATAAAGGTATAAGGAAAAGAATTTATGGAGTCAACTTCTTTATTATAAGGAACACAACTTAATTGGGTGAATTAATGCTATGAAACAGAGAAGAAATATATTTTCCTGTAAGAAGAACAAAAGTAATAAGATAACAAAGGTCGAGGCCAACGAATACTTGACACTGATAAGTGATTAGCAATGGACAATTCTACCATGACATTGATGAATGCTTGATTCTGATTGGTTAAAAAGAGGTTTCATTTTTGCTTCGGAAACCCCTTTCAAATATATGAAGCCTATTCACAAAAAACGTGGGTATGATTACACAGATATCCTACATATCGATTTTTAAAAAATAGCTGCCGATCGATCACCCCCATGTGAACTTAAAACGTATTTATATTTCCTCTAATACACGCTGAGTCAAGGGCTCTCGCAAAATTAATAGACGACATAGCGTCAAATAGAGGAAATACGGTAGTTTGATACCGGATGTTTTTGGCGTTCTAGGCCGCAACCCTTACTGCTTCGACGATGACCTTAAAAGATTTAACGAAGGCATATCGTTTGCATACAAATGAAATGTATATGAAACTGTTAGGGAAATGTTCTAAGGTGACCAAAATCGGAACAATTTAAGCTATTTCCTCTTTGAATGAACCGACAATGAAAGGAAAATATAACGTCATAAAAATTGTTTGAAAAAACTTTATTCATGACACGTTGTTTACAAATCTTTTTGTGATCGATATTCATTGGCATCTCTGTCAACCACGACAACTAGAATTTGGCATGAGGGTATTTGAAAGTCCATCAGAAAACACACCCCTTCAAAAGTTCACGAAAACAATGTCCAACTGAAGTGACAGCTTATCAAACTTGATGAAATTCATTTGAGAACACGCACATTTAAGAAAATCATACACGACCCACTATTTCTGGGCCACAGATGTCTAAGTTCTGTCACTATCTGGCTTTGGATCCGTAAAATCTCGAAAGGAACAGGTCACACCATGCAAATACTAAGATATGCCCTACCTCGTGTGAAAATGTCCAGCTCTTCTGCAGGCTAAAAAACGGCTGTTCAGTCATACTCAGTTCCATTGGTAATCATATTGTACGAGCAGGCTTGATTATTCCCAGTAAATCTACAGGTTAATGTTGAACCACATCATAGATCGGGGTTGTCATCTTGCTTCCTTTAACTAGCAACAGAGAATGTAAACAAGATTGTCAGGCGTTGACCGCTGCGAGGTGTGAGTAACCGTGATGTAAGTTAAGTTCTGCCACATCCAAGTTCCGGGTGGCGAGGCATTTCTTTTGATATTTTTGTTTACTGGGGGTAATTGCTAACTAACTAATAACACCTACACATTTTTAATGTATACTGAACTGCAAAAGAAACGTCTCCATGGATATATATATGAGAAATCTTATTTGTCCAAACACGGTAAACATACTTTGAGACAAATTAAAACGATGAAACTTGGCAAAACTGATCATCAAGGTTGCAATAAAAATGTCAAATGTTCTTAAAGTGAATCACAACACTAGTCTCTGAGAAAATGGAATGGATGAAGGCCAAAAGGCACTTGAGACACATTCTGAGGAACGCCTGACGCAGTTAAGCTGCAGTTGTCGGCCTTGGTCGAACGTCATTCAGTCATCTTTGAATCTCGTCCCACAGGTGCTCAATGGGATTTAAATCGGGACTGAGGGAAGGCCACTGCGTGGTTCTGATGCCATTCTGCTGGAGGAAGTCTCCTGTTGCTCTCGCAGTGTGGGCACGGGCGTTATCATGCTGAAACTCACGGTTGCGGCGACGTGCCAAATGAGGTATGGCGTGTGGTCTCAAGACGTGATCAATGTACCGAGTTGCTGTGACACGTTTGCCCCTCCCTGGACCAATGTTCTGAAAGACAGGACCGACCTTCCGTGCAAGACCAATTCCATCCAACACCATGATACTCGGACCACCCCACGAGTCTCTCTCAACAACACAAGCCTCCAAATAACATTCCCCACGGCGTCGCCAGACTCTGTCTGCCATCTGCTGTTGAGATACAGTGACGGCTTTCGGCTGAGAAGGGGACTCATCTCCACTGCTGTAGCGCCAATGCTGGTGCTGTGTTTCACACTGAAGACGGTACCGTCGATGACGTGATGTCAGAATGGGTCCTCAGTGTGGCCTGTGACAGTGGAGGTGTCTGCTCGTCAATCGTCGACGCACGGTGTCCACCCTTATGTGTCGCTGATGTGTCCCAATGGTCTGTCAGCAGTTTCCACAGCAGTAACAAAGCGATTTTGAAGGTGCTATCGCACAATCTGACGATATATGGTCCTTACTTGGACTTGAAATGCATTGGCTACTTGCCGGGCGGTTTGTCCAGCTTGCAATCGTCCAAGGGCTTGGTGTCGCTGATTTCATGTCAATCTTGGCATGTGGTAGCAATTCAATAATGAATGAATGTTATCTGATCTTGGTGGACTTTTATAGGGCAAGAAATGGGTGAACGCATGTGCATTTCAATTTGCACGGAACTCACGTGCATCAGGTTTGCAATATGCAACTTGACTTGTTTAGAACTAGTTATTTGATTTACTTAATTTTGACACACGCATGTGGATTTTACCACTAAAAGTAATCACAACAACCAGCATTTTCTCATGCATAAATGACAAATAGTGAAGAAAAATGTGCTTGTGCTTTGGTCTACTGTGGGGAGTGGTTACTCATTAAATAAGCCTCTTTTTAAGGGTTGGCCGCTACTCTATAACTTGACATTTCCAGTGGGCTAAACTGGGCCCTTATCCTACCCCATACTTCGTCTTTGTAACGTCTAACTATATTGTCTGTTTCTAAAATGACTGTAATGAGACGTGCGGCTCGCCAATACTTCTATTTAGAACGTGTCCTTGCAGCTGATTTGTGTATAAAGCATGCTAAAGGCTACAAAATGTGATTTGTGGTTTGGCTGTACTGAATCCAATTTAAATATGTCTGACATTTCTTTATGCCTCAAGCATCCAAGTCTCTAAACTGATATAGTTTGACTGGTTTTCTCTCACACCGAAAGTAAGGACCATTCCTGAGACCTATATGGATCACATTCTGAAAGACAAACTTCTCATCAAAAGTGACACCATGTTCTGAGGAAATTCCATCCAACATGGTCGACATTTTCAAATGTGTACTGTTGTAATGAATGTGTTTGTGTCGATCCTGTCTTATTCTCCTGATGTCCCACGTTCTATGCAAACGTCTAAGAATTAGAAACATCAGTCAGTGACCATTTCAGATTCGTTATTCCAATCTGAATAGAACAGGGTGTAAATAGAACAGTTCGATTCAAGAACTCGGTTGAATTCCTCTGTTCACAGACAAACATTATCATTATGCTGTATGTAGACCTCTTGAAGCCCTTCTGTGACCTGCAGTGGGTCGCTCTTACACACTTCTTTGTGGTCATGTACGTCCCATCTACCGATACCTTCACAAGCTCAATAGGCAATTGCAGACATGCTAGTAGGCCCTGTTGTAATTACATGGATTTACTATTTCCTTTCCAGACAGATAGAAACTCTAAAGTCTACATTAATGTGAGAATGAATCTCGGTTTCGAATGTTATACCTTGTCTGCAACACAGTCTAGACTAACAACCGCTGTGGGACGCCTGTTGTTCTGTTTGGATCTTCATCCCCATCCTCATCCATTACAGACGTGTGTACGACCCGTGTAGATCCGGGGTAGAATAGGTCTTCAGTAACCCATGCTTGCCGTGAAGGGCGACTATGCTTGTCGTAGGAGGCGTCTAACGGGATCGGGTGGTCAGACTCGCCGACTTGGTTGATGCATGTCATGGATCCTAATTGCGTGGATCGATGCTCATGACATTAATCACAGGATTGTCTGACCCAGACTCGATTTTTTACGCCGTCATAGAGCTGTAATAAAAGATCATCACATTTTGCAGTAGGTACCCATACATGAGATGGCAGTATTCGAGAACAGATTTACATACATTGTTTGTTCCTATGATCACTAAAGGGTAAAGGCAAAGAAACAGATTTCAAGTCCTAATCACACAATAAACTAAATCTCTAAAACATGACACTCGATCCAACATAGTCGCTTCTTATCTATTCTAACCAAATATTGCACACTCTTTTGTCACTCTGATTTCGGAAAATAATCTATTCTGTTTAGTCAACCAGAGGATTCAAATCACACAGCATTCCGTGGTGCATCTTTTTAATGTAAAAAGTAATAATTGTCTTCTAATTGATCGCGAACAGCCGACTGCAAACTCGATGATATTCTCATGCATTAACTTACATAAATGAACTTTTAAGGCGGGTTTGGAAAATGTGTGGAATTAATAGTCAAACATGTGGTCATTGATGATTAATTATAAAAATCAATATAACCTTGATGCGTTTTCTTTTACATGCGCCCTTAATACGATAGAACTTCTGCCGTCTTTCTAACCAACGAATTGCCAACGTAAATGACTGAGTCTGTTTCCGGCCTTTACATGGTCACAAGAAAGCACGAAGGACAAAGTATAAATGGGATGGCTGAGATGTTCTGAGCCTAAGTGCAAAGGTTGTATTGTTCTCCATTAACAGTTTGCACGCATAACGCACAACGTACTATCCGGGCTTACATACTGTATTCGAACCAAATACATAACAAGGCAGCCAATTCTGCAGGCATTAAAGTGACCAGGTATTATCTGTTGATCGAAATGGACCAAATTAGCTACCATGATGTGATTAAGTATCTCCAACTGAAACATCCATCCATTCGGACATGGTCTCAACGTCAGGGGATGGAGCTCCAGAGGGGAAAAGAAACACTCTGAGGAGGAGGACAACAACTGCCACCACGAAGGAAATTGTTGACAAAATACCAAATACAAATGTACCTGATACCTGATTATGGATGATCCACGACTCAGCTCACGTCACTTATCCAATACAAAAGGCACCTCTCATTGACATGTTGAGAGCATTCTGAAGAATGGCAAAGGTTTAGCATGCTGTTCTGAGGCTTCTGACTCTTGATCAGAAACGCCCCAGGTTTATCTTTTATCAAGTTACGTCATTTTGAGACGGACCATGCTGATGGTGTGAGGGATTTGTAACCATGGTTGGGTCCTTGGTTTACCACAACCAGCCAGAGACAACTCAACATTCAATGCAATTGAAACATCTAGTGTCTCCTCCTTCAAGGACGTCTGTTCCATCATCCGACAAGGGGTGTCTTAGGTTTTCTGGGATTCCATATCCTTCTGTTCGACTACTTCACGACAGGTTGGCCCATTAAATGCCAATAGTTTGCTAATCTACATTTCAGGCAACTGCATGGTAATATCAATGCTGAACACGTGGAAAACTCTCTAAGATGTAATGTTCCACCAGGACAGTGCAACTGTACACAAGTCTGTTGTCACCATGGCTGCAGCTTATGACTGAGGATTTGACATCATTGAACATTCTCAGTATTCAACAGATTTGGCATGCTCTAATTTCCACTTCTTCTGTCTGGTAAGCATAAGGCAAAGGATGGTGACGCCATTACGGCTATAGAGACCGTTTTACACCACCAGAATGGAGCCTTCTACACCAGTGGAATCCAGGCCGGAGCATCGTTGGCAGAAGTGTATGGACCACAGAGGGGATTATGAGGAAAAATAATTGGCAACCAACTCCATCAATGCAATCCATCCCAGTTAGGCTCAGACTGTTTCAGCCACTCCTCGTGTGTGCAAGCTTTGTGGAGGTACGTATCGCCTGCACACTCCGGCGCAGTGATTACTTCTGATATTCATGATCGATAAACATGCACCTGCAAGGCAACAATCCAGTTGGTTCGTTTGAAATGCAGTCAGAAAATGCTTCAATGTGTTTCGAGTCAACATTAGCGAAATATTTATTTTCTTAATCAGAAAGTGAGTCATCCGCCATAACGGACATGAGCTTCAGGTAACGTCACATACCCTTTGTTATAGCTGCGTCATCTGAACCTCTGTAAGATGTGTCATTAGTCCTACATGCACATATACACTTTGTGTGAAACAGGGTCTCGCTATTTTGTTATTTACCTTGGGTACATTAGGCGTTTATTCGACTTTTAGCCTGTGATTCGCGGTTTCATAAAGGCGACAGACTTACCAATATATCGTAAAAGGACTTCAAATACCCGACAGTTAGAGTTGCCCAGTGAACAGAAAACCATAACAGCAGTCATCCTAAAGTCAATATCGATTAAAAATCAACAGAAGCTGTTCTATAGGAACGGTAACAGGGACGTTCAGTGTTAGGATGCTCAATTTCTATCAGTTTTTATTCCTACATGTAAATAATTGATGTTACTTATAGTTAAGGAAATACAACAGTTATCTCCCTTTTCGTCTTGTTAGTATTCATCTTTTGTACTTTTGGCAATGATAATTTTGTTTTTAAACTGTGAATGGAGATTTTTAAAAAAACTATAGTCTATCTTAATAACGGCGGATTGTACGTTATCGTCTTGACCAGACTACCAGTGAGTGAGTGAGTGAGTTGGGTTTAACGCTGCTTTTAACAGTATTCCAGTTATATCACGGCGTGTCAGCTACATGTGGGAGGAAAGCCCGAAGTGATGCAGGTCTCAGATGTTTACCACTTCGGTGAAACCCACGAGCACGGGTATGGTGCTGACAAACCTAGAAATATAATCGGGGCGAACCGGAATTCGAACCCACAATCATAGGTTGCTGGCATGCCTAACGGACGCAACTCTGCACAGCGAATCGCGGCGCCTTAGACGACTGGGCTTCCCGTGCCCCCCAGACTACCAGTGCCTGACACAGAAGCTTGCTCAACAATACGTGCTAGTGGGGAGCGGTGCCCTGCAGCTTGCGAAGTCAACTTCCCTGACCACCCGATCCCCATTTAAGGTTCTGACAGGTGCGACGTGGGTTGTGACTGTGAGCTTACAACTCTGTTGTGTACTGTCATTTAAATTGCTCTGCAATAATTTGTATTGATTTGTAAACCTAGTTAATTTTGTAATTCAATTGTTGGTTGTTTGTTGGTTTCACTCAAAAATTTTCTCCTTACATATTTCTTGGTTAACACATTGTTTCAATTTGGGAATCGACACGAAACATAATGCAATAAGTCAAGAAACAGAAATTCGTTGGTGGGTCTTCGATCAAATGCCAAGGAATTACGTAAAATATTTCCGATGAATAGTTTCTATACAAACTTGGGCTTCATACATAATCACCATGTGGGCAGTCCGTCTCTGGTCCTGGGAAGCACAAGCTGAAGCTTTACCTTATGGGCCACGTCATCACCAGTAACCCCTTGTGCCTGGTGTTCACATTCACATTCACACAATGAAGAGCAAGGCGCGATCTGAAGGACGTACATGAATACTTTATGTGTAAACCTGTCTTGAACAAAATGAAATTAACATTTTTTTTCAAAAATATCGCTTTCCTGTATGGTAGCTGCAATGCCATAATTATGTTTCATGTGTCTGCTACAAATTGTTCCCAAGCAGTGTCTCACGTCGTCCTTCATTTTTTCATTGCTATTTCTCTTTAAGACCAAAGAATCTTCAATTAAACCATTATGATGACGTCAAGTTATTGTTATTGATTCTGAGCCAGGAATTCACCGGCTATTTTTAAAGTGCCTTTTAACAAGAAAACCTGACGCCACTATGGGTTATCATGCAAAGATAATAGAGAAGTTATATATCAATCACAACATGGTATAAGTCGAAGTATTCACTGGAATCTGTTGGAGGCGGGGTAGCCTAGTGGTTAAAGCGTTACACCGAAAACCCGGGTTCGAATCCACACATGGGTACAATATGTGAATCCCATTCCTGGTGTCCCCCACCGTGATATTGCTGGAGTATTGCAAACAGCGGCGTAAAACCATACTCACTCACTCACTCGAATCTGTTGATTCCGGAAGTAGAATCAACTCGCCTCGGGGCTTGTTGATTCTACTTCCGGAATCTGCAGATTCTCGTGATTTCTCGTGATTTCTCCATTACGTATGGAATCAGATAGAGGAACGCCGGTAACACAACGAATGCTGAGTATGTCCAGGTAATCGGAAGAACGGCAGGTACCTGTTCAAATAAAGGTTACCTGGTAGCATTTCTGGATATAGCTTGGCATATATATGTTGTCAATTTCTGGGAAATGCCACAGCAATCGCTCTCTCTGTGAGATCGACCTCGGATCCTTTCATCATTGCCATTTACATTCCACCTGCCTTGCAGTGGAGCCTAAACACAAATACATCGACATATCCATTAGAAATAGCCTGCCATTCAGAACCTAAATATAAATAGCACTTCTCAATCATTGAGTACAGTTCTGAGGGATAAAAAGGTAAAAGCAATACTTCGTGTTATTGTAATGGTCTGGTGTAAGTAAATCGACGATATTCAAAGCAGGGTTTTGTCCCTGTTATGTGTATAATCTCCTATAGTCTCCTGAGCATGACATTGATCTCAGTTTAGAAATGCCACTCGGTATGAGTCGTGTACCTGGGATGAATATTAATGACTTGGGGGATAAAATTGGGTGGATCGTGTCACAGGAACTCGATGATAGCGTTATAGCATGATATATTCGTATAGAAAAGACATCACACCCCTCTATATACATGTAGACAAGGAGTGACACCCGCCATCTTGGTTCTTATTCAAGATTTCGCACTCGGTTCGAATCACAGCTCGATATCGCACGAAATATGAATGCCACTTATTTCAACCTATTGAAACTTGCTAAACAAACGATAGGCTACACAACAGTGTTCATCTGTGATCACGTTACCTCGTATTTATTTTAAAACAACCACCACATGTCAGCTCTATGCTGCGCTGCTGAGGTAAACAAAAAAAAGGTGGCCGGAAATCACGGCGCTACAAGGGCTTGAACTCAGCAAACGTTTCTCTAGGAGCACGGGTGGTTCATATAGGACACGGCACGGGTGGGTCGTACATGAAACGGCACGGGTGGGTCGTGTAGGGCATGGGCTGGATCGTATAGGGAACGGCACGGGTAGTTCGTATAGGGAACGGCACGGGTAGTTCGTATAGGGAACGGCACGGGTAGTTCGTATAGGGAACGGCACGGGTAGTTCGTATAGGGAACGGCACGGGTAGTTCGTATAGGGAACGGCACGGGTAGTTCGTATAGGGAACGGCACGGGTAGTTCGTATAGGGAACGGCACGGGTAGTTCGTATAGGGAACGGCACGGGTAGTTCGTATAGGGAACGGCACGGGTAGTTCGTATAGGGAACGGCACGGGTAGTTCGTATAGGGAACGGCATGGGTAGTTCGTATAGGGAACGGCACGGGTAGTTCGTATAGGGAACGGCACGGGTAGTTCGTATAGGGAACGGCACGGGTAGTTCGTATAGGGAACGGCATGGGTAGTTCGTATAGGGAACGGCACGGGTAGTTCGTATAGGGAACGGCACGGGTAGTTCGTATAGGGAACGGCACGGGTAGTTCGTATAGGGAACGGCATGGGTAGTTCGTATAGGGAACGGCACGGGTAGTTCGTATAGGAAACGGCGAAGATCCTATATATGTGACGCAGGAAATGACATAGGTCATATGTGTGTGACGCAGCAAATAACATTGGTCATATGTGTGTGACGCAGCAAATGACATAGGTCATATATATGTGACGCAGAAAATGACATAGGTCATATATATGTGACGCAGGAAATGACATAGGCCATATATGTGTGACGCAGCAAATGATATAGGCTATATGTGTGTGACTCAGCAACTGACATAGGCCATATCTCTGTGGCTCAGCAACTGACATAGGCCATATGTGTATGACGCAGCAAATGACGTAGGCCACGTGTATAACGCAGCAACAGACATATGCTATATACCCGTAAGAAGGCTTTAATTGTGAAAGGTGACGCTTTAAACGTAAGCTCAAGTATGTACACCAACTGTCGCGACATGCACATGTAATTTGTATGCTATACAGACATGAGGTCTTGTCTCATCGGATCAATCATTAATTCTTGCACAAGAGCAATACCAGTCCGCACGTAGTAAGTCAGCTGTACTTAGTCGTTAAGTCGCAAGCATACAAACCAACAAAATAATTGGTCAAATTTGATAAAGAGGCAAAATACTGAGGTTGAAACTCATGAAAGATCAGTTCTAGTCAGTGCGTCTGGTATCTTGTGCTTATTACTCCCTATATGCATCTCAACTATCCTAATGCGGACAGAACAAGAGAAAAGGCAACAATGATACAATTACATATAAACACAAACGAGGGACAACGAAACAATAAAACGAGGCCAATTTACACTGACAAAGAAACAACTGAAACTAATTGATGAAGCCAGTACCAATCCGAACGCACCGGTACCAACATTATAATATCTCGCACGTGCACTCCTGGCTAAGTCCTAATGTTTTGCCCTTGGAGACCAAGATGTACAAGCGAACTGTTCGCTGATTTCCTTAATGCCATGCCCGAGAATTGCAGTCGTAATCGAATACTTTCAGGGTCAAGCAAACATTGATATTGGAAAACGCCTTTAAGAACTGTATAGATCTCATTTAGTCCACTGCGTTTAGGGTGCTTGCTTTATATTGTGTTTATTTCCAGATGGGGCAAGCTCACTACCTAAGTGTGTGATCAAAGGAAACAGATTTACAGATGTAATTGACTGGGGTCTATTTTACAGCCTTCGCCAGTCTTGGAGTCTGTCGGCATAAAATTGTCCAATTACATAATTCATCTGGCAGCTGGCAAAAACAAATGTAAGTGTAATTACTCTTGAGTGTCTTAAAATCGCATCAATTAGTCACTTGAAGGACGTTGCTTGAAGGGTCGTGGTTCACACGTTTACACTCTTAGAGTTCACGCTATAATAATGCTTGTATATCATCGTAAGTAATTACTCATGGTAACAGAAAGTCGGAAAGTAAGTGGGTTGTGTTTAACGCTACATTGAACATTATTTGAGTTGTATCGTGGCGTTACAATTGAATGTGGAGGGAACGCCAACTGTGTGGTGAAGGCAACAGGGGCAAGAGGACGGGAGATACCCTTGTGGAGTACTTGAAACAGGAGAGACAGGAGGACGGGAGATACCCTTGTGGTGTACTTGAGACAGGAGAGACAGAAGGACGGGAGATACCCTTGTGGAGTACTTGAGACAGGAGAGACAGGAGGACGGGAGATACCCTTGTGGAGTACTTGGGACAGGAGAGACAGGAGGACGGGAGATACCCTTGTAGAGTACTTGAGACAGGAGACACAGGATGACGGGTGCTACAGTTGTGGGGTACATAAGACAGGAGAGACAGGATGACGGGTGATACCCTTGTGGAGTACTTGAGACAGGAGAGACAGGATGACGGGAGATACCCTTGTGGTGTACTTGAGACAGGAGAGACAGGAGGACGGGAGATACCCTTGTGGAGTACTTGAGACAGGAGAGGTGGGAGAGACAGGAGGACGGGAGATACCCTTGTGTAGTACTTGAGACGGGAGAGGTGGGAGGGACAGGATGACGGGAGATACCCTTGTCGAGTACCTGAGACGGGAAAAGTGGGAAAGATAGGATGACGAGAGATACCCTTGTGGAGTATTTGGGACGGGAGAGGTGGTAGAGACAGGGTGACGAGAGATACCCTTGTGGAGTACTTGGGACGGGAGAGGTGGTAGAGACAGGGTGACGAGAGATACCCTTATGAAGTACTTGGGACGGGAGAGGTGGGAGAGACAGGATGACGGGAGATACCCTTATGGAGTACATGAGACAGGAGAGGTGGGAGAGACAGGGATGACGAGAGATACCCTTGTGGAGTACTTGGAACGGGAGAGGTGGTAGAGACAGGGTGACGAGAGATACCCTTGTGGAGTACTTGGAACGGGAGAGGTGGTAGAGACAGGGTGACGGGAGATACCCTTGTGGAGTACTTGGAACGGGAGAGGTGGTAGAGACAGGGTGACGAGAGATACCCTTATGGAGTACTTGGAACGGGAGAGGTGGTAGAGACAGGGTGACGGGAGATACCCTTGTGGAGTACTTGGGACGGGAGAGGTGGTAGAGACAGGGTGACGAGAGATACCCTTGTGGAGTACTTGGGACGGGAGAGGTGGTAGAGACAGGGTGACGGGAGATACCCTTGTGGAGTACTTGGGACGGGAGAGGTGGTAGAGACAGGGTGACGGGAGATTCCCTTGGGTAGTACTTGGGACGGGAGAGGTGGTAGAGACAGGGTGACGAGAGATACCCTTGTGGAGTACTTGGGACGGGAGAGGTGGTAGAGACAGGGTGACGGGAGATACCCTTGTGGAGCACTTGTGACGGGAGAGGTGGGAGAGAGAGGATGACGGATAGCATTGTCGTTAACATAATATTGGTCATTAATTGTCTGATCTGCCGAGAGGTAGTCCAACAGTAGAAGTGAGTGAGTATAGTTTTATCCACTTTTAGCAATATTCCAGCAATATCACGGCAGGGAACACCATAAATGGGCTTCACACATTGTACCCATTTCGGGAATCGAACCGGGGCCTTTGGGGTGACGAGCGAACGCTTTAACCACCGGGCTACCGAACCGCCCAGTAGAGACGAGGTAGCACGAGTGGTGGGAGTGGCCGGAGAGACTTGAGGCAGCATGAGAGTGGGAAGTGCCAAAAGCGACATGCAAAGCACGAGTGGGGGGAGTGGCCGGAAAGACAGGGGCAGCACGAGTGGTGGGAGTGGCCGGAGAGACAAGGGAGATCAAGAGAGGAAGCGGCGAGAGAGACGGAAGGCAGCACGAGCGGTGGGAGTGGCCGGAGAGAAAAGGGAGATATAGAGAGTAGGCGGACAGGGAGACGGGAGGCAGCACGAGCGGTGGTAGTGGCCGGAGAGACAAGGACGATCAAGAGAGGAAGCGGCCAGAGAGACGGGAGGCAGCACGAGTGCTGGGAGAGGCCGGAGAGACAAAGACGATCAAGAGAGGAAGCGGCCAGAGAGACAGGGGGCAGCACGAGTGGTGGGAGAGGCCGGAGAGACAAGGGAGATCAAGAGAGGAAGCGGCCAGGGAGACGGGAGGCAGCACGAGTGGTGAGAGTGGCCAGAGAGACAAGGGAGATCAAGAGAGAAAGCGGCCAGAGAGACGGGGGCCAGCACGAGTGGCGAGAGTGGCAAGAGAGATAAAGGAGATCAAGAGAAGAAGCGGCCAGGGAGACAGGGGGCAGCACGAGTGGTGGGAGTGGCCGGAGAGACAAGGACGATCAAGAAAGGAAGCGGCAGAGAGACGGGAGGCAGCACGAGTGGTGAGAGTGGCCAGAGAGACAAGGGGGATCAAGAGAGGAAGCGGCCAGAGAGACGGGAGCCAGCACGAGTGGTGAGAGAGGCCAGAGAGACAAGGGAGGTCAAGAGAGGAAGCGGCCAGAGAGACGGAAGAAGCGGCCACGAGTGGCGAGAGTGGCAAGAGAGATAATGGAGATCAAGAGAAGAAGCGGCCAGGGAGACAGGGGGCAGCACGAGTGGTGAGAGTGGCCAGAGAGACAAGGGGGATCAAGAGAGGAAGCGGCCAGAGAGACGGGAGCCAGCACGAGTGCTGGGAGAGGCCGGAGAGACAAAGACGATCAAGAAAGGAAGCGGCAGAGAGACGGGAGGCAGCACGAGTGGTGGGAGAGGCCAGACAGACAAGGCAGATCAAGAGAGGAAGCGGCCAGAGAGACGGGAGCCAGCACGAGTGGTGAGAGAGGCCAGAGAGACAAGGGAGGTCAAGAGAGGAAGCGGCCAGAGAGACGGAAGAAGCGGCCACGAGTGGCGAGAGTGGCAAGAGAGATAATGGAGATCAAGAGAAGAAGCGGCCAGGGAGACAGGGGGCAGCACGAGTGGTGAGAGTGGCCAGAGAGACAAGGGGGATCAAGAGAGGAAGCGACCAGAGAGACGGGAGCCAGCACGAGTGCTGGGAGAGGCCGGAGAGACAAAGACGATCAAGAGAGGAAGCGGCGAGAGAGACGGAAGGCAGCACGAGCGGTGGGAGTGGCCGGAGAGAAAAGGGAGATATAGAGAGTAGGCGGACAGGGAGACGGGAGGCAGCACGAGCGGTGGTAGTGGCCGGAGAGACAAAGACGATCAAGAGAGGAAGCGGCCAGAGAGACGGGAGGCAGCACGAGTGCTGGGAGAGGCCGGAGAGACAAGGACGATCAAGAGAGGAAGCGGCCAGAGAGACAGGGGGCAGCACGAGCGGTGGGAGAGGCCGGAAAGAAGGACAATTAAGAGAGGAAGCGGCCAGAGAGAGAGCTGCAACACAGCGGTTGGAGTGACCAGAGAGAAGGGCAGCTAGAGAGAAGGGAATGGCCGGGCCGAGTGGTGGGTGAGGCAGGAAGACCATTGGTCACGGGTGCAGAAACCCGGACGTTCGTGGATGGCTCGTGTAACATCCTAGAACGAACAGTGAAACACATTGTAATGATTTTCGGTGACGCTGCCCAGCCTTCATCCAACACTGACAGTGATGTAATCCATCCTGTAACTGGCCGCTGCATCATGTATCTGCCGGCCATTGCCAGCTTTTTGTTGCTGCCTCATAGTTTGTCTGTGTTTTGTCAACTAGATGTGAAGATGATTGGCTAACCATTCTCATCCAAATGTCGAAATAAATCTCTGTTTGTTACTGTAGGAATCGCGCTATCACTTGATTGTCATTTCCCGCCAAGCAGGAATCATATATGTAATATATATACACTGTAAGTTGATTTATTCATCCGGTAGGGACACTTGTTGAATTGTTGCAGTCTGACTGTGTGGGTTTGTTAATGAGTGTGCGTTGTTAGAGACAAAACACAGCGTGCGTCTGTGCGTGCGTGCGTGCGTGCGTGTGTGTGTTTGTCCTGTCAGTTTCTGCAACCAACCTGCCAAGTATCCTGCCGAAGATGTCAGTACCATCAATTCCATGTCGCCCCGCTGACTATCACACAGATACCAGTCGGTTGTAGTTGCACGATATTACATATGTCTCAACACTGCAATATTTTATGATGATTGAAAAGTTTGTTGTTAGACTCAAAACACACTTTAACCTTTACTTGTTTCAAAGTTGGAAAGTCTAAGGCCTAGCTGTGCATACTGTGTTTACTCAAAGGTTACAAGTATCAGCGATATAATCTTAATGGCGTTTGGAAACCGAGACGAAGACCCAAGCTAATAACCCAACAGTGTCATTGGTTTCCCGATTAGATGTGTGATCATTCATTGTCCAGTACCGATATTTGATTAAGCACCACATCTGATGTCTCGGTGCCCCGTGTTTGTCCAATCAAGACAAAGTATGTTTCGTATGATAACGCAGGTGGGCCTTTTACCTTTAATGTGTTGCCAGAGAAGATTTTAACACAAACAGATGCAATACCAATAAAGTGATAATGAAACTAGTCTGTTATTCAAAGCTTTTAAAATTGCTCTTTAAACCAATGAACACGTCACGAGACAGACGAAAACATCCTATATATGTCTATCAGTTCTTTTGTATAAGTACAATCTGTGTCCAGTCAACATGTGAAATGAATAGAAAGTATACATCTATGTTTGATGGTGGCTGATGTAAAACTGAACAAACAAGAAATGGTTATTCGATGGTGATGTATTTCATACGGGTATCAAAGCTGTGTTATGGACCTTATATTTTCAGTGTTTTGGTGACAGGTTTTAGTAACGTTTTGAAAACGTTTGTAATGTTTTTGTCAAATCCTATTTCATGTGTAAACTTCTTTTGACCGTCTGTATGAGTGATTGTATTATGGATGGTAAGGGGATTCCTTCGTATAGTTCAAGTGTGGATAGTGTGTAGAAGAGATATATTCACCCTGGTTTGTGCCAAACAAGACAGTGTACCAAGTAAAGGTTTGTTTTTTTCCACGATCCTACTGACAGCGTCATTAAGCTTTTCCCGACCAACACTGCTAAATGCCTCGCGTACCTCGTCAACACAAAGCATTCAGCTCAGTTATCAACACTATCTTAACGGCTTATCACATACAGACGCAACGCCATACACAACCATGTTTTCCCCTTCGTGTCTCCCAAGCGCTATCTACGTCTCTGCTGACAGTCCTGTTATTCAGATCTCCAGGTGACCTGGCTGCATGTTGCCACTTCAACTTCCTTCTTTGTCCAGTGCTAATCATGAATGATCTTTGTGCTTTGGTGTCTCTCGACCCCTCACAGTTTTTCAATAACACAAACGGAATCTTGTCTGCAATCTATTCCACTGACACCACGTAACGTTTTCTCCAGACAGACCTTTGCTAGTTAAACCATTCCATTATTCTTCGATTTCTGTTCGTTTTACATGTGAAACGGTGTTGACAACTTGTTAGCTGTACGTGCCTCGTAAATCAAGGAACATTTTAACTCGGAAATAGCACTTGAAATCTTCAGGCTAGATTAATGGGGTTTCACTGTACATTTAAGCACACAGACTGGACTCAGATGTGAGTCAGGTTGTACACAGACAGGACACAGACTGGACACAGACTGGACACAGACAGGACACATACTGGACACAGACTGGACACCGATCACCCTGCAGTGGCATCCCGGTCTTTCTATACCGTGTTATTCACACATGATAGAATAGCGACCGACCCTTTATTATTCGGGGTGAGCGTGGGTGTGGGAATGAAAGGTTTGTTTCGAAGCCAAATATTTACTACGGACACACTTTTTCAGAGCATCCAGCATGTCAATTGTACTTTTTTATTGAAAATTACTGGGATCACTTACTTCATGTGGCTGCATGTCACCGTCAGCCATGGCGGAGCGTGGAGCCATCTTCAACGGACTCCCATTACCGAGCTGACAGTTTGAGTCAGCCACAAGACCTTGGTCAATAGAGAGTCTACCCCCGCTAATTCCCCCATCTATCACGCCATTACATCTCACGCCTCAACCCGCGCATGGGTAAATGAACATGCACAGAAGACATAATCCAATATCAACACGACAACTGCACCATAATCGAACACTGTCCTCGGAAGTCATCGCGGGCTGGCGTTTTCGATGGGGAAGTATGTGTTGACTAATGTATGTATGTATGTATGTGTGTGTGCGTGCGTGCGTGCGTGCGTGCCTGCCTGCCTGCCTGCCTGCCTGCCTGCCTGCGTGCCTGCGTGCCTGCCTGCCTGCGTGCTTGCCTGCGTGCGTGTATTGTTATATGGTAGTGTATTTTTACTGATTGTAACTGTGTTGAATTGTTTCAATTGAGAGTTGGTAGACGATCATTGCATTTTGTTTGGGCAGTGATTAGTCGTCAGGAAGTTACTAAATTTAGATAATGGCGTGGTGTGTAAACTTCCGGTATACTGTGGACGGGTATGACATATTATGTGCTGTTCTGGTGGCGAGTTAGTCTGTATATAAGGGGAGAGCGTGTTTTCGCCCATCTCGCACATTTGGTCTCACTCACACACATTTTCACCGCTTTGGAAACAGCTTTCATGTGAGGATCGCTCATCATCCCTAGCCCATCTTGGAAGCTTGACCACAGTCGCCGCTGGGCGCGTGTACAGACTTTTGTTATCACCACTGTGTTTGATACTGACCAATGCCATCATATTATTTATTGCCATTGAATATTGTACTATACATCTATTGTTTACTGCCATTATAATTGCTGTGCAGTAATTTGTGCTGATTTGTAAACTTAGGGAATTTTGTAATACATTTGTTGATTGTGTACCACTTGTTGGTTGTTTGTTGGTTTCACACTCGACTCTTGTGTATTTGTGTGTATGGGTGTGTATGTCTGTGTTTGTATGTATATGTATTTGTGTGTATGGGTGTGTATGTCTGTGTTTGTATGTATGTGTATTTGTGTGTATTGGTGTATGTGTGTGTATGTGTGTGTATGTATATGCATGTGTGTGTATTACATTACAGGGTATTCTATTCTTGAAACCATACTGTCACTCTGCAACACCTGGCGTTCACCTTGATGTTATGTGTGTGAAGGCACGTGTCCTATGTTGTTGCTATTCAATGATGCTGAAGATGAAGAACCTAGGGTGCGCACCAGGCTATCACACCCTATTCACGGTTTGGCTCGTGCAGACTTGATTATTTATAGGCTGCCATGATTTAGCCGGAACACTGAAGCATGTCTGTAAATATACATGCGTCATTCCAAGTCATGTGTTTATCCGTGTTCAGGTATCATTGAGTCCGAAGTATGTTGACATCTGGTAACTGCAATATGATGACTGCGTCGCGCATAGCTACACAGGCGAGCATATCGAGTGCTTGCATGTAACATCAATGTGTCATCCCAGCTTCCAGAAAGATGACTATACTGCGTAAGGTTGATTTCCAGTTATGTCAGCTCTATATGGGTGGAAACCCCGAAGTTATGCAGGTCTTAACTTTTTCCACTTTTGTGTGAAACCGAGAAACATAGTTAGGGCAAACCTGTTTTTCGAAACTATCATTATAGACAATGATTTTGTTTTACTCATAAAAGTTAATTTATATAAACTGTACTCTGACAGTATAAGTAATTCATGTATTTGTGCTTGTGTGTACCTTCCTTGTCTACATTGGCACTTCATAGGGAATAGACCGCCTCCTTGGTCTAGTGGTAGAGCAGGAGGTCCGGGGTTCGATCCCCGGCCGCGTCATACCAAAAGACGTTAATAGATGGTACCTGTTGGTACCCTGTGTGGTGCCCGGCATAAAGAGACTAAAACAAGGACTAGCGGCTCGGAGTCAGTATACTGTGTCTGAGTGGGGTATTCATGTTAAACTGCGGCATGGTATCTCAGTGAGCTAGCACTATAAATCGTCATCTGTCCGGACTAGTACGAGCAGCCACACACACACACGTGCATGCACGTCGCTATATAAGTGCAATAATCGTGGATGCGACGTTAAACCCCATTTCACCTCACCTAATAGTGAATACACCTGTGCCTGGCTTACCGCGAACTGGCGCTGAGGACAACTAGTTCTATCTGAGACGGTCACCGGAAGTCTGATCTTGCCAAGGTCATCTCGCCACTGAAAACCTCGACAATGAAATGACATTTAACTTGTTGATAAACTGTACAGTTAGTCACATCTTCATTGTTCCCTGCACGCTGTTAATTATTATTACGCTAGTCTATAAGTCAAATATTCTAGATTAAGTCTAAATGGAGTTTGATCAAAGAAATACTCACGGAGTAGGGATTGTACGATTTACGGTAACAACGAATGTTAATGTGATGGGTTATCAAGTGGTTACACGAAACTGATTCATCAACATTGATGTTGTAATAACAATTCAGCCAGTGACCACAGTGATTTGCACAAAAATTATACGTATAATGTAGACTCATGGCAAGCTTCGTTTATTTAAATAACATGGAGGAGAAACACTTTGATGCAACATGATCTCATCAAACCAATGTTAATGTGTCACAATACTGATGTGTGATTTACATGCATATAGCCTTTGTCAGTTGTGTGTCACACACATGTGGCCAATGTCATTTTCTGTCTCACCCAAACCTGATATGCCCTGTCAACCTGTTGTGTATTACCAAACCAGTAGAACATATAAATACGTAAATATATCTATGAATTGTAAACTGATTATGAACTCTCTCTCCATGCTTTGTTCGTCAGATGCATTAACTACATGTTTTGTGAGCATTCTGTGAATTGCATGTGTGTGTATAATGGTGTAGAAATGAATGTTAATTGCATGATTGCCCCTAGCCTTGCTCCAAGGCTGTACTGAAAGAAAGGTCTATGGATGTGTAGTAATGCTATCCTCCTAACAGACAAGTCTCGATATGTCGACAGTACATCTACACCGGCCACTTACAGGGGCAACGTGATCTAATTATTTACATAATCTAGAAATTATAATTGAAACAATAATTATTGCCTTGGAGACTTTACAAGACTAGATTGTTGCCTGCACTCTCCTCTGTGGAGGTCCCGCTGATGCTGCTGTTTCCCTCATCACTCCACTATCCTTCAAATGGTAGAGCATCCACCCGGAGAGGTTCGATTCCCGGCTGCCTCATACAAAAATATGGTACTTGTTGATACCCTGCCTGACGCTCTGCATTAAGAGACTAAAACACAGACTGATCGACTCGGAATCAGTACAAACTGTGTCTGGGTGTGGTATTCATGTTAAACTGCGCTATGATGTCTCAGTGGGCTAGCACTATAAAATCGGCATCAGTCCGGACAAGAACAAGCAGCCACACACACGTGCATGCACGTCGCTATTTAAGTGCAATAATCTTGGACGCGTTAAACCCCATTTCACCTCACTTCACTACTATTTTCGTATCCAGCATAACAACGCTTAAGACACGCACATTGTACATGCAACATATGCATCAGACTGGAGAGCTCTAGCTGACTAACGGTGAATACATGTCTCTAATAATAATATCAATAATTATATCAATAACTATATCAATTTCATCTCGGTGCATTAATCTTTAAATTTAACTTTATCTGAATCGATATTACTTTCAACTCTTTACTGAAATGTCTGTTATTATACCCATTTAGAGCTGACATTTGAAAACATTCCTGTTGCTATATTTGGCTACTAACGTTACAGAGGGTCTGATAACCGAAGCAGAACATCAGATTGAATAACTGTTAACATTTCATAGGGGTTTATTTTCATTATAAGATGTTTGAAAAAAATCATCGGAAGATTTGAGAAGGCAGTAAGGGCTGGTTATTTTTGTTGATGGAGAAACTGATTGCATGATCTCATCACGATTCCCTCTTTCTAAGAAGCTGCTTTATTACAACCAGATTGTATAACTGCTTTCTGCATCCCCATACATCATGATGCGAGTAGCTCCGTTCCTGCGTTATCTTTTGTCAAGAGCGAATGTCATTAACGCGCATTCTCCTATCTATTTCAGAACTGCTAACGGACTGGGCTCCTTCTTTAAGGCATAATTAAGCACGAAAGCAGTTCCATAATATCCTATATATAAGATAGGTTGTGTCAGCAGCAGCAGGTTGTGACCGCATCCCCGGTAATGTTGGGTATCTACTATATCGCGGGGTTGAGATAGACACGGCATGTATAGATACTCTTGTCATTTTAAACCAGTTCAGGAGCTGTTTATTTATCTAAATGATTCGGGCAACTTTTCATACATCCTTTGAGTTTCTTATGAACGCTCTAGAGAGGGAGTAATGGAACATAACGTGTAGAAACGCATTAACGTTAAGAGTCTGAGTAATGGCGATGAACGGATCTTTGAGTACAAGCGATAACCCTTTCAGATATCGAGCAGACGCGACACACGCCACCTTCCAGACGCAGGACGGACTCAGGCGGGTAGTTATGCTTTGATGGGAGTTTGTGGCATGTAGGTACTCTCCTTGGAGGAACATTGCACGTGGGACCCGAGCGGATTCGATCGCACTATGTCCTGGCGGTATGAAGTCAAGGCTTCGTAATGCCAGCGACAGTTGGGGAGACGATGAGGCCTGTCGCAGTGATCTCCCTTTGATCACAGACCTCGCCAGCTGATCACTGCGCTCGGCCCATGTGGTATTGTGCCTTGTTGATATCCAGGCATGGAATGAATATATGGAGTATGCGATGTCGGTACCACATCTGTGAATGATAATTTTACAACACGAAGTATATACATGAAAGTATTATTCTTACATCATATACCGACAACGACAAACAACAATTACCCCCAGTTAATCCAACCGGCAGAGTGACTAATCAGGCAATTGACCACATGTCAGCAATACTCAACGAGGGTCAACATTCATTAACTGACTGTCAGAAGTCCGTGTGGACGCTTATCGCCATCACAGCAGATCAACAAAACAAGCTATATTTACTCCTGCCAATCCATGTCCCGAAACAGACATTAATCTACAGGTAATGAGATGAGAAGTCAACAACTCCCCGCGCTAGGCCGTGCACCTGCTGGCCCGTAAATAACTCAGCTCAGGGGTTCATTTTGTGTGGTCATTAGTTCGGACAGCGGTCATTTCAACGCCACATGATATTCAACGATTGAGATAGAAGTGTGTCGGAACGCTGGATCGGCATAATAAAACACACTCACGTAGGCAAGGTGTCGGTCTTCAGTCCCGTTGGTGCGGGATTGTCGGTTATCGAGGATCCAAGGTTCGTGATTGTTGGTTATCGAGGAACAAAGGTTCGTGATTGTCGGTTATCAATTTACCATGTTATGCGAGGAACATTTTTCGCAAGAAAAACACTACTCGGCATGAACAACTTAATATCTTGTCTTACAGGGTGGCTGTGATTGGTCATTAAATTATTATTTTATAAGAAGTCCATATTAATGAGGGTGTACTTTATTTCGTTCCGTAAACGTTTATAGTTTAATAGAAACATGCCGCGTGTACATCACACCGCAAACTCAGAACCTGCTAGACCCATGAATATCGGTTTAGAATAGGTCTTCAGCAACCCTAGCATGCCGTAAAAGGCGACACTGTTTTTCCCAAGGGGCGACTAACGGGATTGGTAGGTCAGGCTTGCTGAATTGATTGATGTATGTGATCGTATCCCAGTTGCATGGATCGATGCTCATCATGTCACTCACTGGATTGTCTGGTCCAGAATCGATTATTTACAGATCGCCGCCGAGATATAAAGACTTCCACGAGAAGAACTTCCAAGATTATTGTACTGAAGCTGTCGACGTGAAGAACGAAGTAGACAATGGCGGATTATCTGTCCCGAGTGATTTAATTTTGGCGAGGATCTTAAAGGTCACGACGGTGACGTCAAAACGAATTTTGTCCGAACAATGAAATGCCTAAGATGAAGCCGACATAAGTCAATCAGACAGCAGCTTCCACGATCTAGTTTCAAAATGGCGACTCCCATTGCAGACCACGCTTTGGAAACTATTTTGCAAAGTTATCGAATTAGTTTTGAAAACTGAACAAAAGAAGATTCGTGAATGTGTGATTGACACTACTTAGAAGTTGACGCATAACAAAGTAGAGACAATTGATAGATAGCAACTTCATAATTTACTCAAAGGCGACATTTCGGCATAGATCCTTTTAGCGTTGTCAAGCAAGGCTGCATAACAACCTTATAAGGATCTACTAGTATGCCAAAAGATCCGGGGTAGAATAGGTCTTCGGCAACCCATGCTTGCCGTAAAAGGCGACTATGGATCGGGTGGTCACTCTCGCTGACTTGGTTGATGCATGTCATCGTATCCCAATTGCGTGGCCCTGACTGTAATAACAGACCGCAGTCATATAGCTGGAATACTGCTGAGTGCGGCGTTAAACAACAAATAAACAAACAAAATCTATGCCGAAACTCGCCTATACAGTAAATAAAGAAGTTGTTATCCGTGAACTGTCTCTACTTTGTCTTATAGATGGCAGTACTTCCCTCAAGCTGTATGTGGAACGCTTGTTGTATATGTGTTTTTGCTGTGGGCCGCTTTGCAAACGATTGCAAAATATAGTGCTTCGTGAGAATTTGTGAAAATAACTGCACACTCCACACATCTCCACACTGCCACCCCACCGCCTACCCCCACATTGCTAGTCAGTAGGGTTATAGCAGTACTAGTGTAGCTGTAGTCTTCAGTATTCCTGAAAGAAGTAATTCCATGTTACCCAGTTGTCATAGAGAACCAAACAAGATAACATACAGATTGCTTTTTAAAAATGCGTTTCAGTAACGTTTTCGTGCATCATCAGCGGTCGCAGCAGTACGAGGGGCACAGCTACATTTGATCATTCCTCTTTCCAATACGATACCACGCAGGAAACGTGGAATGTCAAGAGTTGAGATTGTTTCTACCATGCCCTGATCGTCCGTCGCATGCCTGCCATGTTTTCATTCTGAATCAATACATGGGAACTGTGAAGCATGCGGAGACGTGTCCTAAGGTTTATTGCTTTGAAAGCTTGCCAAGTAATTTGCATTTTAAGGTTTATAGTATTGCTTCAATCTTCATGTAGTAAATCAAAACGCATAAGGAAACATGGACGCTCTTTTCAACCGAAATTGACTTTCTTTCATGCCGGTCTACTGACCCTGTTTCTTCATTGCTTGAAGTATGCAAGAGACTTCAGAAGCGACCGGAACACTCAATCAAGGATATACTGACATGGTTTTCCTTTCCAACAATCAATTAATGTCTTATTTCCCTGGCTCGGATTCTCATGATCACCTAGGTTCAATATCTCAGGTCAAAAGTGTGATGTCCAGACGGTGGCTGTATCCGCTTGACCAGCTCGATGGTGGCTGTCTCTAGTTGACCAGTCCGACTCCAATGGAGCATATGGCCAATATCTGCAGTAATGATGACAGAGGTCCGAGGGGCATGATTCCTGCTGCCAGCAAGCATGACTTCCCCCTCACTGTGTACACATCCCACTCTCACCTACTCCAATCTTCGGGAAATGAAGTGGGGAGCGTCTGAGGGTGCTGAAACGGACAAGACGCTATGAACCATACCCTCTACTGTACTCAATTAGACGGATAGTGCAGTGCAGATTTCTACGTGGGTCGAGGCCTCTGGAACATCAGGGAAATAAGGATGAGAATTTATGGATGTCAACTTTATTATGAGGAACACAATAAGGAAGTTGACATCACTAAATTCTCTTCCTTATGTGTATTACTTCTAAAAGCCATTCAAAGACTTGATCAGGGAAGTTGTTTCAAGCACCCATGCTTGATTTAAAAGGCGATTAAATCGTGGACCGGTTGTTCAAAATGGATGCTGTATGCGATTAAGCATCATCAGTTATGCAGTGTAGTAAATCCCCAGTCTATTATAATTCATTCAGGGGTTAAACTGACCCAAACTGTAAGGGGATGAATGAATATTTTGTTTCTAACAAACGTCCCAGGCTCATCTGGAATATTAAATAATCGGACACCAATCCTTTCAAGCACGTCAGTTACGCTATAACAAAGATGAAGTTATTTTCATTATCACACAGGCAATGATATAACTCATGTCATATTTCAAAGCTTATTTGCATTATTAAATTTACATCACGTAGCTTGTTCCAGCTGCCTGTAAGAGGAGAGACCACTTTATCGTACCTGCAACACGCTTGTTTATTGATAACCTTATTTCAGCGCTTGAAACTGATTTGATTAGCGAAATCACGCGTTTCAAAGCATGTCTAACGGCTTCCAGATTTTTAAACAGAGCTCATACAGCCACAACGCTCTTTGAAAAATGAGAATATGAAAACAGAATAGGATATGTAGAGGAATAAATTCGTATGATCGGATTGCTAAAAACTCCAGCGGTAGTGGAGGCCCTGTTGTTGATGTTGAGAAGCGTGGTCTGGTCGAGTTCTGCTTTTCATAGCCCTCGAGCCAGTTTGTTCGATAGCTGCACCGGAACATCACCTTACTAATCTAAAAGATATCTGACTTCTATTGACATCGTTGCAGGAATGAAAATATTTTCGCGGCTATTCCTGTGAGATAGCATCCAGGAATGAAATGGTAATCTGCTAATTATTGAAGATGGAAGACGAATTTTCGCGGACAGGACTCGTCACAATTACTACACAGGTGTTGGGGCTTGGCCACATGTGTAATGGTTTTGTTTGAGGTCATTTTCAAACCGAATTTTGCAAATGTTTTGTCGATTATTTGTTAACATGTGGTATTCATTGCAAGTAAATTGCTTGTAGGTCGGTAAAAGACGCTCTTTATGGATATTAAGAAGACTTACACATAAAAATCAAGCATGTAACCTTTGTTATCTATGCATTTCCCCCAGCTGTAATCTTCCAATGCAATGATTTGTTTATAAATGAGCATGTCTCTCGTTGCATCTGAGAATTTGTTAAAGATTTGTTTCTTCTGTGTATCATAGCTTCAGTATTTTTGAATATGCTGAAAGTAATTATATCTTAAATTAATCATTTTGTAACATTTGTCTATAGTATCAATCTGCTATGGATGTTGGAAATCATGTGCTTAAAAATGTTTAAACAACGATGTAAAGATATGTATAGCCAAAGCTGGTTAGCTGATATTACCTAGCAGATGAATACCATGTGGAATTAAAATGTCCAGAATATGAAGATCTAAGAATCAAATGCCTGCCTAACTATTATTATCCGTATCCAACGCAAAGATACTTTGTACAGTTAATGAACAACAAAAATAGCCACACTCTTCTCAGACTTGCAGTTTTGTTAATAAGATATTTTAATGGAAGATGATATATTGAATATGAATAAAACTCAAATGTGTACCTCAATGCAGATCCTGCAACAACATGTCATGTTACTATTGACCTCATGGCCACATATACAAAATACAGCTGTCTGTCGGACTATCTCCTGTGGGTTACAGCAACCGACAGTGATAAGGGACAACCGAACGTCCTTCATACAAGGAGTTGAAGAATTGGATTGAATAGATTGTGTTTGATAAATGTTGTAATTTAGCGTAATCAACAATTTTATGTTATATTTTTTATTCATAAGAATGATTAATAGTTTGCTTTGAGGATGATTTCTGCGATGAACTGATACACAGAGAATAATCAATGACCAACTAGTCCCTGAGCAACAGACATTTTTCACACCCCAGGATCGAAGTACAAAGCGATAAAACGACAAATCAACGAACCAGTGAAGAATATGTATCAGTAAAGGCAAACCTGCACCAGTGCAGTAGGTATCAGAGGATCAACAGTGCAAACAATCTGTAAAGTAAAGTGGCACTACTGCTCCTAACAATACAATATTTAACAATGGAGGCACCACTACTCCCAACAGTTCAGTATTTAACAGTGGAGGAACCACTGCTCCCAATAGTGCTGTATTTAACAGTGGAGGCACTACTACTCCAAATAGTACAGTATTTAACAGTGGAGGCATCATTACTCCAAAGAGTGCGGTTTTTAACAGTGGAGGCACTACTTTTCCAAACAGTTCAGTATTTAACCGCTGAGGCACCACTACTCCCAATAGTGCGGTATGTAATAGTGGAAGCACTACTAATCCCAATAGTGCGGTATTTAATAGTGGAAGCACTATTACTCCAAACAGTACAGTATTTAACAGTGGAGGCACTACTACTCCAAACAATACAATATTTAACAATGGAGGCACCACTACTCCCAACAGTTCAGTATTTAACAGTGGAGGCACCACTACTCCAAACAGTATAATATTTAACAGTGGGGGCACCACTGCTCCCAACAGTACAGTATTTAACAGTGGATGCACCACTACTCCCAATACTGCGGTATTTAACAGTGGAGGCACTACTACTCCAAACAGTACAATATTTAACAATGGAGGCACTATTGCTTCCAACAGTTGAGTATTTAACCGTTGAGGCGCCACTACTCCCAATAGTGCGGTATTTAATAGTGGAAGCACTATTACTCCAAACAGTACAGTATTTAACAGTGGAGGCACTACTTTTCCAAACAGTACAATATTTAACAGAGGAGGCACCACTACTCCCAACAGTACAGTATTAAACAGTGGAGGCACCACTACTCCAAACAGTACAATATTTAACAGTGGAGGCACCACTACTCCCAATAGTGCGGTATTTAATAGTGGAGGCACTACTACTCCCCACAGTACAGTATTTAACAGTGGAGGCACTATTACTCCAAACAGTGCAGTATTTAACAGTGGAGGCACCACTACTCCCAATAGTGCGGTATTTAACAGAGGAGGCAAGACTACTCCAAACAGTATAGTATTTAACAGTGGAGGCACTACTACTCCAAACAGTACAGTATTTAACATTGGAGGCACCACTGCTCCCAACAGTTCAGTATTTTACCGCTGAGGCACCACTACTCCCAATAGTGCGGTATGTAATAGTGGAAGCACTACTAATCCCAATAGTGCGGTATTTAACAATGGAGGCACTACTACTCCAAACAGTACAGTATTTAACAGTGGAGGCACCACTCCTCCCAACAGTTCAGTATTTAACCGTTGAGGCACCACTACTCCCAATAGTGCGGTTTTTAACAGTGGAGGCACCACTACTCCCGACAGTACAGCATTTGACAGTGGAGACATCACTACACCAAACAGTACAGTATTTAATAGTGGAGGCACCACTACTCCCAATAGTGCGGTATTTAACAGTCGAGGCACCACTACTCCCGACAGTACAGTATTTAACAGGGGAGACACCACTACTCCAAACAGTACAGTAGTTAACAGTGGAGGCACCACTTCTCCCAACAGTACTGTATTTAACAGTGGATACACCACTACTCCCAATAGTACAGTTTTTAACAGTGGAGGCACTACTACTCCAAATAGTACAGTATTTAACAGTGGAGGCACCACTGCTCCCAACAGTTGAGTATTTAACAGTGGAGGCACCATTACTCCGAACAGTACAGTACGTAACAGAGGAGGCAAGACTACTCCAAACAGTACATTATTTCACAGAGGAGGCAAGACTACTCCAAACAGTGCGGTATTTAACAGTGGAGGCACCACTGTTCCCAACAGTACAGTATTGAATAGTGCATGCACCACTACTCCCAATACTGCGGTATTTAACAGTGGAGGCACTACTACTCCAAATAGTACAGTATTTAACAGTGGAGGCACCACTGCTCCCAACAGTTCAGTATTTAACCGCTGAGGCACCACTACTCTCACTAGTGCGGTATTTAATAGTGGAGGCACTACTACTCCCAACAGTACAGTATTTAACAGTGGAGGCACCACTTCTCCAAACAGTACAGTATTTAACAGTGAAGGCACCACTACTCCCAAGAGTACAGTTTTTGAAAGTGGAGGCACCACTACTCCCAAAAGTGCGGTATTTAACAGAGGAGGCAAGACTACTCCAAACAGTACAGTATTTAACAGTGGAGGCACTGCTACTCCGAACAGTACAGTATTTAACAGTGGAGGCACCACTGCTTCCAACTGTTCGGTATCTAACCTCTGAGGCACCACTACTCCCAATAGTACGGTATTTAACAATGGAGGCACTACTACTCCCAACAGTACAGTATTTTTCAGTGGAGGCACTACTACTCCAAATAGTACAGTATTTAACAGTGGAGGCAACACTACTCCAAATAGTGCGGTATTTAACAGAGGAGGCAAGACTACTCCCAACAGTACAGTATTAACAGTGGAGGCCCCATTGCTCCCAACATTTCAGTGTTTAACCGCTGAGGCACCACTACTCCCAATAGTTCGGTATTTAACAGTGGAGGCACTACTACTCCCAAAAGTGCGGTATTTAACAATGGAGGCACTGCTACTCCAAACAGTACAGTATTTAACAGTGGAGGCACCACTGCTCCCAACAGTTCAGTATTTAACCGTTGAGGCACCACTACTCCCGACAGTACAGTATTTGACAGGGGAGACACCACTACTCCAAACAGTACAGTATTTAACAGTGGAGGCACCACTGCTCCAAACAGTACAATATTTAACAATGGAGGCACCACTACTCCCAATAATACAGTATTTAACAGGGGAGACACCACTACTCCCGACAGTACAGAATTTAACAGGGGAGACACCACTACTCCAAACAGTACAGTATTTAACAGTGAAGGCACCACTGCTCCAAACAGTACAATATTTAACAACGGAGGCACTACTACTCCAAACAGTACTGTATTTAACAGTGGAGGCACCACTGCTCCCAACAGTTCAGTATTTAACCGTTGAGGCACCACTTCTCCCAATAGTGTGGTATTTAACAGTGGGGGTACCGCTGCTCCAAACAGTACAGTATTTAACAGTCGAGGCACCACTACTCCCAACAGTACATTATTTTACAGTGGAGGCAGTACTACTCCAAACAGTACAGTGTTTAACAATGGAGGCACCACTACTCCCAACAGTACAGTATTTAACAGTGGAGGCACGACCACACAAAACAGTACAGTTTTTAACTGTGGGTGGAGGCACCACTACTCCCAACAGTACAGTATGTAACGTGGAGGCACCACTACTCGCAACAGTACAGTATGTAAAGTGGAGGCACCACTACTCCCAACAGTACAGTATGTAAAGTGGAGGCACGACTACTCCCAATAGTACAGTATGTAAAGTGGAGGCACCACTACTCGCAACAATACAGTATGTAAAGTGGAGGCACCACTGCTCCCAAAAGTACAGTATGTAAAGTGGAGGCAGCACTACTCCCAACAGTACAGTATGTAAAGTGGAGGCACCACTACTCCCAACAGTACAGTATGTAAAGTGGAGGCACCACTACTCCCAACAGTACAGTATGTAAAGTGGAGGCACCACTACTCCCAACAGTACAGTATGTAAAGTGGAGGCACCACTACTCCCAACAGTACAGTATGTAAAGGGGAGGCACCACTACTCCCAACAGTACAGTATGTAAAGTGGAGGCACCACTACTCCCAACAGTACAGTATGTAAAGGGGAGGCACCACTACTCCCAACAGTACAGTATGTAAAGTGGAGGCACGACTACTCCCAACAGTACAGTATGTAAAGTGGAGGCACCACTGCTCCAAACAGTACAGTATGTAAAGTGGAGGCACCCCTGAACCAAACGTTGTCTAATTGACAGAGAAGACAATATAGCACACCTTTAACAGTGACAGCAAACGTGTATGAATCATACCGTAATGTGTTTTACATGGAAGGCAATATAGTACAATATGTTTCACAGCGAAAGCAGAACTGCATGCACAAAATTGTACTGCGTTTAACCGAGAAAGCATAACTGCACCCAACAGTAAATCATTTTTCAGACAATACCTCTCAAAATAAAGAAGTTTGCAGTCATCCAGCTTTCCTTATTTGTTTAAGCATCCTCCAGACCGTATCGCGTTCAGTTATTGTTTTCAAATCCAATTAACAGGAATCTGTGTGTTTGTACCGAGGTGTTTCCTTGTTATTCAGTGTATGGATTCTGAATCAGTGAAGAATTTCGTCTTACTGGCGAAATGATTCCTTTACGACTGTAAGGTGTTAAACATGCCCGTCAGGAATGACAACATAGACGCGATAATGAAAGAACACATGTAACAGGAAATAGCATTCTGGTTCTACAGCAACGTGGGGATGCACCAAGCTTTTCCAAATGAGTCATTAGCCACTGACTTCGTTGTTTCCTGCGAATATTGATCACATCTTAAGGACCTACACTAATAAAGACATGTATTCCGACTACACTTTGTGTATAGCAGTGTTCTGACGCTTGCCTTTCCTATTACATTTCTAAATTCGCTAGATAAATACCAAACATCCCCATGAGGTAAGTATTAACAGTCAAAACCAAAGTATGCCTTCTAGATAAGTACTTACACTTAATGCAACACATACCATTGAGTTACTTGTGAGTTCATACTTACAATACCAACACATATCACTGAGGTAAGTAATACCAGCACATATACAGTTCCAATTTATGCTTACTTTCAACGGGCGGTTGGGTAGCCTAGTGGTTAAAGCGTTCGCTCGTCTCGCGGAAGACCGGGGTTCGGTTCCCAACATGGTTACAATATGTGTGTTCCCCGCTGTGATATTGCTGGAATGTAGCGGAAAGCGGCGTAAAACCATGCTGACTCACGAACTCACAAACTTACTGTCAACACCAACCCACACAACTGAGCTGTTCTTAATTTCATATTTCCAACACAGCCATCCACTTCACCAAGGTAACATATCCGACAGATGTTGTACATGTGGTAATATTGACCAGGACACTTAAGTGAACTACTCTCAATAATATGGAAGAAATAACACCGCTGTCGCTTTGCACTATCTATAGCTTCTATAGACGTAATATAATTATTTTTTACTTTTACATTCGTTTACATTCTATTTCCCTAAAGCAACACATATATATCCCTCTTGCAATAGATATCTCCCTATTGCAGTATATATGTAATATTGAAACAGATATCTCCCTATTGTAACATTTATATCCCTTTTGCAACAGATATCTCCCTATTGCAGTATATATCTAATGTTGAAACAGCTACATGCCTCTTGCAACATATATATATCCCTAATGCAACATATCTAATATTGAAACAGATATCTCCCTATTGTAACATATATATCCCTCTTGCAACATATGTATCCTTATTGCAACACATATGTAATATTGCAACAGCTACATCCCTTTTGCAACAGAATCACATTGTTTTTTACAGCGTCAACAGAACTGTTACAACAGTAAGAATGTCCCCGATGATGATAAAATGACAATATCTGGCGTAAACAATATATTGTCAAATACAATATGGCTGTGTTTCGCTTGCGTACGAATTACCAAACCAGATCGAGTAGGCGGGGTATGAAAATAATATTCTGTTCCAGAAAACACGTGACAAAACAATTTTACTTCGAGTTTTACAGACCCAAAGAAAGTGTTCGTTGTAGACGCTGGATGTCCTGAAATACATGCTGCCAATACTTTCAGAAAAAAATAATTGTAGTCTTAAATCAGTGCCCTAGTCAGTGGATTGATGTTCATGATGTCAATCACTGGATTGACTGTTCCAGACTCGATTATTTACAGACCGCCGTCATAGAGCTGGAATATTGCTTTGCGCGGCGTTGAACAACAAACAAACAAACAAAAGATTATACAGATGCCTTTCTTCCTCCCAGCAGTATATTCAAATGTTAATAGAATGACTTGTTCCGTGATAAACCATGCGCCGTGATAGCAGCAGACCAGGGTGTGTATGTGACGGATGGGACCAAGTGTTGATATTCCACACCCTCGATGTCAGCATGAGGCATGGGTGTATTTGTTGATTGAGAGCTGCTTCACGCTGACCCGCTGCACGGCGGCAGAAAGTAGCGCTGCCTTTGTTTGTGTCTACCCACACTTCCTGACAAAACCAAACAGTGGAATCAGTAGAACAATAAATACGGCATTAAACACAACATCAACATCACAATAAGCCTCCATCAAATGAAAAGAGCACAATGAAAATAGATCACATTCAACCTGGTATTGACATGAAACAGAAACTGAAACCACCAATCATAAACAACCCTACCTTGGAAGGTGCTTATATTATTAAATATAATATTGATATAGGACGTACTCTTGCTGCATATGTCAATCGCTGATGCCCTCCTTACATTGTAATATTGTAATCATAGCGACCGCTCTATATTGCGTCAGAGAATGAGTGAGTGAGTTGGGTTTAAGCCGATTGTAACAGTTTTCCAGTTATATCGCGGCGTGTCAGCATCATGTGGGAGGAAAGCCCGAATTGATGCAGGTCTCAGACGTTTACCACTTCGGTGAAACCCAAGAGCAAGGGTATGGTGCTGGCAAACCTTGAAACATAATCGGGGCGAACCGGGATTCGAATCATAGGCTTCTCCACAGCGAATTGCGGCGCTTTAGACGACTGGACCACCCGTGTCCCCTTGTGTCAGAGACCTTAAATGACATCTCTGTATTTCTCTCAAGCAGCCTCCACAGACAGTATTCTCTCTCTCCTTCTCTCTCTTTCTATGTCAGGGTCGATGACCTACTTGATTCGTTGTCAAAGTAACCGTTGTCGCTCATTGTTATAATATCAATCACTGGGTTGTCTGGCCCAGACTTGATTGTTTACAGACAGTCGTCATATAGCTGGAGTGAGTAAGTGAGTATGGTTTTACGTCGCTTTTAGTAACATTCCAGCAATATCACGGCGGTGGACACCTGAAATGGGCTTCACACATTGTACCCATGTCGGGAATCGAACCCGGGTCTTCGGCGTGACGAGCGATAGCTTTAACCACTAGGCTATACGACCGCCCCATATAGCTGGAACATTGCTCATTGCGGCTTTAAGCTATTCCTAGCACACATTCCTCCTCCGCATTCTCAGATAACTAGCGAACGAGTGTGGGGAGTTGTGTGTTAGTCTTACATACATATTGATGTAATGTTGATGTCAATCCCAGTGTGCCGCTGTACTGTTCAGCCAATATCCAGTACAAATAGTCACAAAATAGCTCAGACATAACAGATAGGTACCAATACATCAGTTGTTACCTGACTATACTGTTTTTAGCAGACACAATATGACAGGAATAACTGCACTCTTACATACAGCGATCCTAACGCTGCGACTATGTGTACCTAGTTTCCAGTATTCTGCAGATCATCCATTCGCGAGGGGGAAATCACGTGATGGACGCTTACAGTTGTATGAAGCGACTGATAAATCTCCACAAAGCTCCAGGCGAGATGAACTCAGCAAATCAGCAATGGTGCTGTCGCCGTCTCGCGTTGATTAATGCAGCCTGATGAATGCGATAGTTGCTACGTTCCTAAAACAGCCATGCACTTTTTACCTGGGCAGAGTACAGGGCACCAACATGCAAGAGACAGATATATGTGTATGCTTTGAGCTTCGGTCATAATCGACAGTGTGTTGTTGGTTAAAGGGAGTACCATGTTTAGGAAATCGACTATCGCGTCAAAAATCACTCTTTAAATTCTCATTGTCTCCTTTTTATATTCTGCAGTTTATTACACGGTAGTAAGTTCTCTCTTAAGCAGACTTGTCGATGAGTGAGACGCTACGTGCTTGACTGACCACATGGAAACCCCAATCTCCAGCGTTTTCCTCATACGCGCTTAACGCTGGACACAACGCATTTCCTTTCAACATGGTTTTGCGATTAATGTAATCAAGCTGCAGTTATTTTGGTTCGTAAAATAGCTGCACACGCATCAAAGGGATATGTTCATCAATTACACCCCAACTACAACAAATAATTCCTACGATGGAATTTTAAGATTTCATGCACTATTTGCTTAAATTGCAATTTGTATATATGAATGCAAATAACCCATTAACCTCGAGGTTGAGCCTCTCTTCATATTGCAACACTTTAAAGAATCCTCCATTCTCATTTGTCATTAAGACGTATCAGCTAACGGTCACTTCTTCAACCACATCTGACTGAGGCATTAGCTGCGAAGGCCATACTGTGTAAGTGCTGTCGCTTGATGGGAAGTGGTCGCTGTTGTCCTTAAAGCTGCCATACGTGTTTGCTGTTGGACTAAAGGTTCCTTTACAATATTAATCACGTCAACAAGTTTGGATTCATATCTAATTCATACAATCCAATCTAAGTAATAGCGTACCTAAACAAATAAAATCAGCTTTGTCGCTTTTATAAAGTTGTCATGAACAGCCCACCTGCGAGGCCTGTGTCCTTAAAGCTGCCGTACGTTCAATGAAACAAATATGCATGCAGCAAACGCCTGCATGTTTTGTAATTGAGTGCTTCAATGCATGTTAGATTAATGAATGAAGCACGAACACGGGAAAAGAATGGCCTGAATGGTTTGCATGCAATAGAGATTACACCACGGTCGACTGTGTCATACTGATTTTAGGAAAAGAGACTCAGATTTGTTTATTTCCCGAGCTAATTTTGATATGGGTTTCGTAAAATCAATATAATCAATATGGCACATGCAAATGTTAGCATTTCTTTATTTATAATATTGCTTCCTTTTCTGAAAGACCAGTCTGAATGTAACGCAGCTGCATTTGTTAGCAGCACATAACGTGAGCTCTTGTTACACCTGTGTCCAGTCTGTGGTGCTGTTCCTGACCGACGTATCCCAACACAGCAATGACAACAGCCTTGTTACACCCGTGTCCAGTCTGTGGTGCTGTTCTTGTCCGACGTATCCCATCACAGCAATGACAACAACCTTGCTACACCCGTGTCCAGTCTGTGGTGCTGTTCTTGTCCGACGTATCCCATCACAGCAATGACAACAGCCTTGTTACACCCGTGTCCAGTCTGTGGTGCTGTTCTTGTCCGACGTATCCCATCACAGCAATGACAACAGCCTTGTTACACCCGTGTCCAGTCTGTGGTGCTGTTCTTGTCCGACGTATCCCATCACAGCAATGACAACAGCCTTGTTACACCCGTGTCCAGTCTGTGGGGCTGTTCTTGTCCGACGTATCCCATCACAGCAATGACAACAGCCTTGTTACACCCGTGTCCAGTCTGTGGGGCTGTTCTTGTCCGACGTATCCCATCACAGCAATGACAACAGCCTTGCTACACCCGTGTCCAGTCTGTGGGGCTTTTCTTGTCCGACGTATCCCATCACAGCAATGACAACAGCCTTGCTACACCCGTGTCCAGTCTGTGGTGCTGTTCTTGTCCGACGTATCCCATCACAGCAATGACAACAGCCTTGCTACACCCGTGTCCAGTCTGTGGTGCTGTTCTTGTCCGACGTATCCCATCACAGCAATGACAACAGCCTTGTTACACCCGTGTCCAGTCTGTGGTGCTGTTCTTGTCCGACGTATCCCATCACAGCAATGACAACAGCCTTGTTACACCCGTGTCCAGTCTGTGGTGCTGTTCTTGTCCGACGTATCCCATCACAGCAATGACAACAGCCTTGTTACACCCGTGTCCAGTCTGTGGGGCTGTTCTTGTCCGACGTATCCCATCACAGCAATGACAACAGCCTTGTTACACCCGTGTCCAGTCTGTGGTGCTGTTCTTGTCCGACGTATCCCATCACAGCAATGACAACAGCCTTGTTACACCCGTGTCCAGTCTGTGGTGCTGTTCTTGTCCGACGTATCCCATCACAGCAATGACAACAGCCTTGTTACACCCGTGTCCAGTCTGTGGTGCTGTTCTTGTCCGACGTATCCCATCACAGCAATGACAACAGCCTTGTTACACCCGTGTCCAGTCTGTGGTGCTGTTCTTGTCCGACGTATCCCATCACAGCAATGACAACAGCCTTGTTACACCCGTGTCCAGTCTGTGGGGCTGTTCTTGTCCGACGTATCCCATCACAGCAATGACAACAGCCTTGCTACACCCGTGTCCAGTCTGTGGTGCTGTTCCTGACCGACGTATCCCACCACAGCAATGACAACAGCCTTGCTACACACGTGTCCAGTCTCTGGTGCTGTTATTAAATTTACGAAATAATTCGGCAGGGTGTTCGGGGACTGCAAGAGATTTTGACACGGAAACTCACATATCCACTCCCAATAATATTCCAGATAGCTAGGTGTTGATTGTGGCATAGCTTTAAATACTTTGCCCAAATTAGCGCTCCATTTGGCATCATAAACATGGGCTTCAAACATTCTACTCATTTTTGCAATTATTTTGTTTTTGGAGGGAAAGGGGAGGTTGGGGGCGAACTCAGGACATCTCCTTAAACTCGTTTGTGTATATCATAACTGCCCCCACCCAACTTTCATATTACATGAAACAGTTTTACTATAAACATATTGAACTTACTGACTGACCATTTCACTGTGTATGTTCAATGTATAAGATAAAAATACAGTATATAAAAATAAATAAATTATTTATAAATAACATCATTTTAATATATGGCGTTAATTCCCCATCCTCTTTGACATTCCGCAAATGCTCCTGGCTCCGTCATAGTTAATATGACATATATACTCCTGTACCTCGGAAGGTTGGATATGTGTCGTACATGTTAACTTGAAAATACGGAAGTGAAGTTATGGATGTCAACTACTTTATTATGAGGAACACAACGTTTCGAAGTACATGCTTACCCCTTCAACTGGTGAATGAATGCCATGAGGCAGAGACCATACATATGTACATGTAAGGACAACAAAGTTTGCCCATTGTCCATTGCCTATGATGACTTAAGTACTGGCTTCCATACAATCAGCGCTAATTACTGTAAAGTGTTGGCTTCCGTTGTATATTGCTAATCACCTATCAACGGCAATCATCTGTTAGTTTCCATCCCTTGTTAGTTTCGACCTTTTGTTATCTTATTAATTGTGTTGTCCTTACATGTACATATATATGCTCTCTGCCTCATGGCATTCATTCACGTGATGAAGGAGTAAGCGTATACTCCGAAACGTTGTGTTCCTCATAATAAAGAAGTTTACATTCATAAATTCTCTTCCTTATGTGTATCACTTCTAAATGACTTTCAAAGACCTAACTTGGAAATAGTTGTACACAAGCACAACAAATGCTGTAGCCTGCCTACGTGTGATCACATGGCCATACATAACATGTCTCCCGCATCTATCAGAGCCGAGAGAATTACAAGTTGGCGATCAATGAAAACAGTACGTACCAAGATACTCCAAGGCGTGTAATCTGGGAGAGATCGCCTCTGCTCCCAAATTCTACTCTATCATAACACTATCAAAGACATCTCATGTAGTCCAGGAATTACCATTTATTTCAGTCGGAAGAAACAATATGACCTCGTGCAGATTGTTTACGAATCCGAATAGAACATCCAGAATGATATACGCGTGGACGCGTCACTGAAGGACATGTTCATTCATCTGAAAAACGCAAACAGATAGTTGCTTTTCAAGTAGCGTTTGATGTCTTGAATGTGATGATCTTTGGGGAGGGTAGCTCGATTTTCATGTTTTATCACAGTGTAGTTATCTCGTTGGTAGATCATCATTGAAGTTGTTGCTTGTGTTTTGGGGTTCTGTATAGCGCCAGTTTGTCTCTGTTTAAAGTATTATTTTTACACATCATAGAGACTCTGGGAAATCCTTCAGAAGATAAGTAGAATTTCCGATGGGTATCGCAAGGACAGCGTGTATTAGTCAGTTATACATCAATAACCTTTATCAGTTTGTGGACCCGTGAAGATCCGGGTTAGAACAGGTCTTCAGCAACCGATGCTTGCCGTTAAAGGTGACTTTGCTTGTCGTAAGAGGCAACTAACGGGACCGGGTGGTCAGGCTTGCTGCCTTGGTTGATGCTTGTCGTCGTATCACAATTGCGTGGGTTGATGCTCATGATGTCAATCACTGGATTGTCTGGTCCAGACTCGATTATTTACAGACCGCCGTCAAATAGCAGGAATATTGCTGTGTGAACAAACATAACGCAGAAGATAAAAGTTAAACAACACAGAGAAGAAACAGTTGTATGACGGTATAATCTGCTAAGATACAAGGTCTCACTGTCATATTGGTAAGTGTAAGCCTCAGATTTCTACTAGAAATACGTCATCGGGAGATAAATATTTCAGCAGAATCATTTCATCTATGAGAAAAACTACTTCGCCATTTTAGGATGAGACAAGAGTTTGGAGTACCAGGCATACATCAATGTTTCAATTGTGATTTATGTTTCAGTTTTACCCCAATAAATGTTTTTAAGGCTTAGGTTTTTGAAAGCTCTGAGCGGGCATGTTTCAAAAGCTTTCACGTTTGAAACAGTCTGTTAGAGATATTTCCGGCTAAACCTCTAGCTATTATAAAGGTGTTTATCTGAAACCATGACGCGAAAACCATCTATCCAGTACTAAGCAGCTCCGCTAGTCGGCCTGAGCGGTCTCGCGTTACCAGGGAGAAAAATTACTCTAAACCAGTCGTTTTTAAATCTGTTTTATCTCCCTGTGTGCTTACAAAAATACCCCTGCAATACATTATTCTGCAGACTGTATATATCTACTACATGCACACAACAACAAAACATTGCAACTCATCAGCGTGAAGCATGCGCCGGGAAGCGCAAGGATGTCATGTAACGTTGCCCACACACAATAAGTAATCGCATTTCGGGGTTTCATTGAGCGTGTATATAATACATCATAAACGGACATAGAAGCATGACCGTCTGTTATACACAGACGTAGATCTGTCTACCTCGGATAACGTGGAAGAGACGGCCTTGTGTCCGTACATATGGCATGAATACTTTTGTAAACAAATAAGCCTACCCTGCGTCTGTGCTACCAATACAGCTGACAGCTCAGGTATCTACTCCTACAAACAGCTGTGTGTCACTCATCCACCAACTGCCCGCCTTCTTGTCATTATAATTGCAACTTACTTGGTTAACGCAGTGCGATGTGAGTGGGTTTTCTTTAGCGCCGCTTTGAACATTATTCCAGTTATATCACGGCGTGCCAGCTTAATATGGGAGGAAATCCTGACATGATGCAGGTATCAGCCGTTTTACCACTTCGGTGAACCCCACAAGCACGGGCATGGTGCTGACAAACTGAGGAACATATTCAGAAAGAACCGGGATTCGAACTACCATGATAGGTTTCTTCCGTACCCAAGGGAAGCAACTATGCACAACGATTTGTGGCGGCTCAGGCGACAGGCGCCCGCGTCCCTTAAGGAAGCGAAATTAAGAAATTAATTCACTGCACTATGGTTTTCTATTTCACTGTTTTCTGTTTTGATTGACGTGACAATTATGTATTACGCGAGAGAATTGGTTTTTAGTCTTGTGAGAAAATGAATGTTTGACTAGGTTGACATATGGTCTGATTGTGCTGTGATACGATCAGATCAGTGTTCTAGCAGTGGAAAGTTCATATGACGAGTATGTATTTTATGTGGGAAATATCATCTCCATGTAAGTCACCGTTTCCCGAGTCTTTTGTCAACCAATGTCGAGAAGACAACTAGTTATCGTCATATCTATACAACACGTGTTAAAATGTGACGAGTGACACACAGTAATTAATGCTGTAAGGTGTTATTGGCCAAGGGCTTGTGAGAGAAAAGCGACATCTAGTGGGACGTACTGGGTTTATGAACTAATTAAACTGACCTGAAGATCGTCCATGGCATTGCATATGGAGTACATGGTAAACAGTTGTTACCTGGGAGACATATTGTGATTTGTAACGCTCATATATAAGTAAATAGTATGTACATGATCAGATACCGTCCGCGGCAGTAATAGACAGCTCCCTTTCACAACTGTCTCTACTACAACAATCATTATTAATGCAAGTAAGCAAAATGCATTGTTGTCGAAACATAATTGTGAAAATAAACTGGTATTTATTACGTAATTAATACGCACATGCGTCAGTTCCTGATTAAATTCAATGAATAAATGAAGGACAAACGTAATCATGGGGGTCACTATGCGTCATGGTGTGATTAATGCATAACACACGTGGTATGATATATGTGTCATAGCTTTGTAATTCTACAGTTATTGCATGTTCTTAGTCAGATATCACCTTGACAAACACAGCGGATCTGGGGGTAAGAATGATGTATTGATTGATGTGGTAATGGCGGTGTTGTATACTATGAATTCATTGCAGTTTTAGTGGCTTGTGTTTGAGCATTTGAATACAGTGTTTTAGGTGGTGAATATGTCACCATAGCCATTTCACACAATGTTTTTACAATAGAAGAATAAAGCTTACAGGAATTCGGAGGTTGTCTGCAAATAAACTAGTAAAAAGGATAAATCAAATTTTATTTCGGTTTTGATATAGTTTAAAGAAAAAAATGATGAAGTTTTTGAAAACATATTTCTCAATTTCATTCAGTTTTATGGGGTTATTTTTCTTTCCACGTCCTTCGTAGCAGCAGGTCCGCAGATACAAATATGACCCAGCGTGGGAGCTGCGCAACGGATATGCTCCGTTTAGAACTAGGAATAAATTCATTCTGGTTGGACGCAGGTCAATAGATACACACCGTTTAGAATAAGGTACACAAGTGTGCCCTGCTTGGAAGCACAGCCTCTGATATATCGTTCTTGGAAGCACAGCCACTGATATATCGTTCTTGGAAGCACAGCCACTGATATAGCGTGTCTTGGAAGCATAGCCACTGATATATCGTTCTTGGAAGCACAGCCACTAATATCTCTCTTGGAAGCACAGCCACTGATATATCGTTCTTGGAAGCACAGCCGCTGATATATCCCGCTACAGATATATCTCCACAGATACATTAGTCATTGTATATACTACTTAGGTGCAGGTCAATCTATCTATATATTACTTTCGTGCAGGTTAGCTTTATGCAAATTGTAGGACGGGACAAATTTACCGTTTTCGCGATGGAATTTGTTTCGACAGATAATCGATACTGATTGTTCCGGTACGTGTTGACTGTACAATGTCCGATTAGAATAGTGCTGGAATATTGCTCAGGGCGGCGTTAAACAACAAACAAGGTGAGGTGAGGTGAAATGGGGTTAAACGCAGCGTCCAGGATTATTGCACTTACATGGCGACGTGCATGAACGTGTGTTTATGTGTGGCTGCATGTACTAGTCCGGTCTGATGCCGATTTAAAGTACTAATTTATTACCATGCCACAGTTTAACATGAATACCCCACTCAGACACAGTATACTGACTCCGAGCCGACCAGTCCTTTAACCCATTAATGCCGAGCGCCACAAAGGGTAAGTGCCATCTTTTAACGTCTTTTGGTATGACGCGGCCGGGAATCGAACCCCGGACCTATCGCTCTCCGGGCGGACGCTCTACCACTAGACCACGGAGGCGGTCTAAACAACAAATAAACAAACAAGAATGGATGTTTTAATACATATGGTGTGCCTGCGTCAAAAGTGAAGACATGTGTTGCGTTATGATGATTACATCACAGCTAGTGGTAAACAACAACATGTTTAAAGTATCAGTCAAGTATATAGTTGTACCGAACGAATTGCACTCTTGGCAACGATACCTCTAATATTGAAATATATTATGATCTGCTCGTGTTTTGGCTTATCTGAAATGGGAGTGGTAAAAGCTTTTTGTTCGTCACGCCGAACCCCAGGGTTTGATTCCCCACGGTGCCACATTATGTCATTCTCATTTCTGGTAACTTATATTGCTTGAATATTACCAACAGCGGCATAACACCATAGTCACTCACCTTGGTCTTGCTCAAGGGCTCTGATGGTGTTTAAATACAACATTGCAAAAGTGCAGGCTTATTTTCAGATTATAAAGTTGGACATAGAGCAGGTGTGATATTCTATCTCAGACAAGTGCAAGAAACAAAATGCTCCATTATATCCCGAAACAATTCAAATGTCTTTTTAGACTCATCTGAGGATAAGGTCAAACCACTCCAAGTAGTGTACAAAGACAAAGCATAACCTCAACGATCACACAGTGTAATTAATTGCTGCGATTAATTTAGTTTGCTTTGCAATAAGTTAAGCGTCTCTACTAAATAAAACCTAAAAGGTAATTGTATAATAGAACTACGAATCTTTGAGGGTAGTTTCGGGTTGCCGTTTGAGGCAATTCCTTCCGACATGAGCAAAACGAATTATAACCAGAGGTGCTAGTAAAAGGTTCCGCAGTCCTGGTGCTGACTCACAATCAAATCGAATCTACGGCGCATTCTGATATGACTACTACTACTTGACCCTTACAGTCAATTACGAAATACAAGTATTACAAATTACAAAAACAAAAGTCTTTTCAAAATCAAATTGTGGTTAATTAGCAATAATACCTGTAGTTGCATGTATGCTTTATTTTTTTACTCTCCAAAAAATACGAAACGCATAAACTGATTCATTCAACCGTTAATCGGTTCAAATTCAAAGGATGATCTGGCCTGTGAAGTTCTGTATGGTGTTCCGGATTTCCAAGACAAACGTGATTCATCACTGAAACCATATTCGTCTCCAGTGTCGCTGATTCCAGATCCGAACGTTACTACACTAACGAACGCGTTGAAGGGAAGGAGCTTTCATCTTATTCATGTTCGGAGCTGATAAACAGGTGAAGTTTTCTATCCATTGTCTCATTAGTTTCGAAATATACAAGATATTTTAGCTAACAAAACATATTGATGCTTCATTTTGAAATCCAAAATGTACATATTTCAACTTGAATATACATCTTCGCCAACCAAACACTATCGGTATGTACCTGAATTCCCTTCCAATTCCCTTCCACTGATTTACCCACCTGAACTCAAAATAAAGAATACCAGTTATACCGCCTCATCTATCCACATTTAGATCTATGCATAAAGAATCAGAGTGACAAAACACTCTTTTATTATCGAGGTTACAACATTCAAATCGCAGTAAAGCTTTCAGAATGTTTGTGGTAGACTTGTGGAAGACATTTCTAAATTGGACGCATCAGTGACAAGAATGATGTCTGATACAATTCCCTGTTTTGCATTGTACCACATGTTCCCGTGCATTTTAAGTGAAAAATTGTTTTGTCTTTGCATGTGTTTGTGACGGGTGCCAACTGTTTGATAGTGATTTATAAACTCATGATCATGATAACGTCTGACTCGTAAATCGACTCTGCTTTTGGCAGAGATTTCTTATGTATATGGACAGGGTTTTGTCGGTGTTAGTAAGATATAACAGTCAACTTTTAGTATGAAGACATGTTCGTTGATCACAGTTTACCCATTTAAGTTGATTTTCCCCACAAGTAAGTAAAACGGTACAAACTTATATTTTCATTAGACAAACAAAAGACAAAATAGAAACTGTTTGGCTGAAGACAGTAAACGCCACACACCGCACACATATACACACGCACGCACATATAAAGACGCACACACACACACACACACACACACACACACACACACGCTATGACTGTAGCATCATATGGGTTTTTTTAATTGCAGTCCTTGGGTTGTCCTATCATGACTTCTACCTATGTTCAAAATGAAGGAAACTTTGGTTCCCAAAAAAATAATTCATTTACTTAATTTATAATTGTTCAGTGAAGTTGTTTCGGACCAATCTCCATGCAGTATTTCTTCACGTGGATCCTGAACTTAAATCTTTGTGGACAGATTTATGTCTGTTTAAGACAGAGACACAATAGAAATTATGGACACTATTCAGTCAGCATCAATGGGGCATCAATATATATGGTTCGAATTTCGAACCAAATTTCAATTCCTGTAAATCACTCCATCATTTCCATGCAAGATGTTACAGAAAATATGTCATCTGTCTAACAGATTTAAATGTAGTCAACCTCATAGGATGTTCTGAGAAAATCATTGGATTCGGCGGTTGTGTACAGTAACGCCCTATGAATGTAATGACTAAACAAACCAACAAACTGCAAACAGCCAGTGTTTTGCATCTGTTTCCGGCATCCAAAGTGGTCACGCAGTCATCGTCAGAGAAAGGACGAAGGCCAAATGATACCATTGATTTGGTAGTGTAGATTTGTTACGTCACCTTCAGGAACCATTACGAGTGCACAAAGTAAGAATACGACTATACTCTCTGTCTTGAAAGAAATCAAACGCATTCAGCAACTTTTCTGATGAATGGGTCTTCCAACAACAAGAGCCCACAGTATCTACTTGAGAGTATAGTTCTTCATATTGCTATGGAACGTTTGGCCAAACAAGAAACAGACTCCACTTATTCAGAAAACGACCGTTCCTATTTTTTTCAAAGAAGGGAAAAGATGCTTTAAACTTAAGCAATATTTTAAGACAAAAGCTAGTTTTCCTAAATGTCCCACACTATTTCAAATTTCACAAACCACCAACAGTTTCATTCCCCTTTGTGAACACCATACAAGTTGTTCAATCAATTATAAAAACGTGTTTCAGAACGTAGACTTGGCAGCCACTCTACGTGTAGCTGCCAAGGTTCGACATACTGCATACTGCAATCACAGGTGACTTCTCTATTGTTGACAATAACAACCTTCGTCAGTTATTCAAATACGCCTCACAATTTACAAACAGCCAGCTATCAGTTGGGACGACAATCACTACGGATGTTTTCGGAGCGTATGCCAACAAATGGGCCAACAGAGAAGACGAATCTTTTGAATATTTTTCGGAGTGGGTTTAAGTCAGTGCGCGATGTTGGCATTGGTAGAATACACAAACGAAACCCATTCTGTTCCAGCAAGCTGTCATCCAAAGTCTAGTTGCCCTACATTGAATGCGTGTAGTTGGTCGCACTGACAAGGCCTCAAATAACCTAACTATTACATGTAAGCATCACTACATTAATCGTTTGATCAAAGAACTTGGTATGAGTCACATACTAAGAAATGCCTCGTATAAGCACATTTAACTAACTGTGCTTAAACGAGGCATTTGAACTGGAGACTGAAGAAGAAATCGGCCCAAACCATGCATCAGTACTGTCAAATGTTTGCTTGACCCTAAACCCTGAAGACATGTCATCAATTCCTCTTTTGTACTGGGTTCCAAAGCTCCATAAAAATCCGTACTAAGACAGATATATCGCTGGATCCTGCAAATGTACCACCAAATCTAAAACATTAACCATAATCTTTAATACAATCTTAGAAGGAATTGCTTTATATTCACAGGAAGTCTTTGAGACAAGTGTAATTAACACCATGTATTAATACCATGTACCAAAAACTCAAATGACTTGCTTGGCCTTTTGCAATCTCAGAAAATAATAAGTTCATTTATGTGAACACGTTTGATTTTTCAACTCGATTCACCACTATCAACATGACATACTTGAGGAAAAACGTCATTTCTTGATCCACTGGGCTTTGGTTGTGACGTGGTGACCATAGATACAGTTACATATCTGTCTTCAGAGATTCAGGACAATTTGTCAAAAATGAAAGCAAATGTCATCTGAAGTTAGAAATGCCAGACTTCCTCATTGACGCCATCTATGTACAAGTTGGGGTAAGGCATTTAGACCCAAAATAGGCATTGCCATGGGTACCCATTGTCCTCCACTTCTTGCGGATCTGCGTTGGTCGGGTAGCCTCGTGGTTAAAGCGTTCGCTCGTATCGCCGAAGACCCGGGTTCGATTCTGGTGTCCCCCGTCGTGATATTGCTGGAATGTTGCTAAAAGCGGCGTAAAACTATATTCAGTTATCCGTGCTGATCTGTTCTAAGTGCACATAAATCGGAATTGGCTTTTAAAACAAGATAATTTGAAAACCCCAGGTGTATCGATAACCTGAAATCGCTTAATACGGCAATTCCCTTCCGCCTATCTACCCATATGAACAAGAAATATAGGAAACTATTAAGACCGCCTCATTAGTTTCATATACAGATCGATGCATAAAGATTCAGGGTGACAAAATGACTGTATGACAGGAGGGAGGACTTCAACTTTCCAATCGTCAACTTTCACATTCAGGCGAGCAATATTCCAACATTTCCTAACATGTACTATCGAGCATGCTCTTTCTACGAAGATTTCAAAGAGCTTCATACGACTCTTGCTTAAAGTTGTTTGATCAGGGTTGCAACATTCAAGGCCTTAGTAAAGCTTTCAAGAAGATTTTTGATACACATGTGAAGGACATTTCCAAATTATAAAATATATTGTGTCCGTTTCTTATTTCGCCTTTTACTATATGTTATTTTTTAGGTAAAAATTGACTTGCCTTTACATGTGATTTTGACGGGTGCTAATAGTGGGGCAGGATACGCTCTCATTTTCCACAACACCTAGTGATGATTTGAAAATGATTCATAAACACCTGCTTATGATCCAATTGCGTACAATGGACGCATTTCCCAGATATTTCTTACCATAACTGAACAGATTGTGTCGCTTTTCTTCCGCCATGTCAAATGTACGAGTAATTGACATAGCGGCTACTCCCAATGAGTACAATGAAACTCATATATCTTTTGAACCGGTGCTTGAAAGGAACTAACCGTCATGTTACGTCTGTATCCATGTGTTCCTTACAATGGAACCTTGACAATATATATTTCGCACTTACACATAAGTCACAATCACAGCAGAGTGTAGACAGTTATACAGCCACTGAAGGGACACATACCATCTGAAATTACCCGCTATTGCCGCGACGATGGTAGGGAAGTTGTGTTCCACGTCTCCACCCTCTACGTTTAATGAGTCTAGACACAGCATCACCATAAATAATCGCTTCAAAGACACCAGTATATACATAGTGTTAATGTACATATTCAGATCTGCATATACTGCTCTGTGCTTTATATGACATACACAATAGCACATAGACCGACGTCGCTAACCCCAGCATCAAAGCGTTCTCGTGTGGCGCACGGTATGGGAACGATACCTACAAATACGTTTATGTGCAATGTTATTTCTGTTAACAGCAATATAAAGTCGACTAACCGGGAAACGATGACAGCAGTGTCTTGAGATCAATCGTTCATTCGATGTTCTGTCGTTAATGTTCTTGTGGACATGAGGCCATGTTTCTGAACGTCTTGGCTGGAACAAGAGAACAATGTGACTCCCTCATCCTTGTGGCTTGGGGGATGCATGTAAACTGAAGCTGTTCATGCCAATATTACATGTGCCTGTTCAATTCAAGATTCATGGAGGAAAGCTCTAAATGATGTTCGTCTTGGTCGTTTACCAGTTTGGTGAACACCACGTGCACGGTATGGCGCGTACAGAGCTAGGAACCTTATCACGGCAAACATTGTATTCGAAACAATAGAACTGAAGGATCAATTGGAGAAGCAAAAGGCAAGACCCACGATCCACAATAGGTTTCTGCTACGCTTAAATTACATGGAGCAGCCATTAGTGAAGCAAAAACCAGGAATCACGATCTACAATAGGTTTCTGCTACGCCTAAATTACATGGAGCAGCAATTAGTGAAGCAAAAGGCAGGACCACGATCCACCATAGGTTTCTGCTACGCCTAGATCTAAAGGAGCAGCCATTAGTGAAGCACAAGGAAGAACCCACGATCCACCATAGGTATCTCCTACGCCTAGATTACATAGATGAGCCACTAGAGAAGCAAAAGGCAGGACCCACGATCCACCATAGGTTTCTGCTACGCCTAGATCTAACGGATCAGCCACTAGAGAAACAAAAGGCAGGACCCACGATCCACCATAGGTATCTGCTACGCCTAGATTACATGGATCAGCCAGTAGAGAAGCAAAAGGCAGGAGCCACGATCCACCTTAGGTTTCTGCTACGCCTAGATTACATAGATGAGCCACTAGAGAAGCAAAAGGCAGGACCCACGACCCACCATAGGTTTCTGCTACGCCTAGATCTAAAGGATCAGCCACTAGAGAAGCAAAAGGCAGGACCAACGATCCACCATAGGTTTCTGCTACGCCTAGATCTAACGGATCAGCCAGTAGAGAAGCAAAAGGCAGGACCCACGATCCACCATAGGTTTCTGCTACGCCTAGATTACATGGATCAGCCACTAGAGAAGCAAAATGCAGGATTCACGATCCACCCTAGGTTTCTGCTACGCCTAGATCTAACAGATCAGCCACTAGAGAAGCAAAAGGCAGGACCCACGATCCACCATAGGTTTCTGCTACGCCTAGATCTAACGGATCAGCCAGTAGAGAAGCAAAAGGCAGGACCCACGATCCACCATAGGTTTCTGCTACGCCTAGATTACATTGATCAGCCACTAGAGAAGCAAAAGGCAGGACCCACGATCCACCATAGGTTTCTGCTACACCTAGATTACATTGATCAGCCACTAGAGAAGCAAAAGGCAGGATGGAGCCATCCTCGTTTACTTCACGCCTAGATCTAATGGGTCAGCCCGTTAGTGAAGGAAAAGGCAAGACTCACGCACTTAACTGCCACCCATGGACATGCATACCAGGGTACATCATGGTGTTTAGAATAAACAAAAATACGTTCGCCTCTAATGATCGATTGTGTTAAACTATTCTAATTACATTTTGAGTATATACACCGAGTGCATACTGTACTCCGTCTCACGCTGTTTGTTTCATCTGACAACTAACATATCTTCTCGCTAGCAAGAAATGGCTAATGTTCCAGTGCTAGACCTTTTTCCCGTGTTCTGGCTCCGACAGCGACATTACAAGATTACTTCAGTTATATTCTAGGCGAACTATCTGACAATCATGGGGATTGGTTACATTTCACACCACGCAATATGTACAGTTTATTATATTAGCACTTTATGGCTTATCTTGTAATCAGCACGCCTTTACAACTAAGTGTAGGTGCTGTTTTCATTGCCTTGAGCTAGTGATAACGTGTTTCTGCAAGATGTCATTATGTTCCAGTTTACTATTTTACCCCAGCATATTTATTCGACTTTTCCTATTAACGGTTCTCCCCAGATCTCGTCTTATATCGCTCCCTGTGTTTATACGCCATTATCAGCTGTTACACTGTGTACCTTGCCTTCAACCACGCTCACACCGCCTCCAAGGCTTCTTCAAAGCTTTAGCGTTTCGCCTTAGTTTTGATAGCCAATGTAAACATTTTGGAGATTGTGTAATATGATTTGGAGATCTTTTAAAAAGTGATTATGGAAGAAATAAGTATTGTTATGGCATTTCATCATCGGCAGGGGTGATGCCATTGAAACACTGGACTGCAAATCCTACCCGAGGGGTGTTGATGTTTGCCAATTTGTTTCACCGTTTATAAACATGCAATATGGATGAAGTGGGGGTATCAATTTCCCTGGTATTTAGCAAACACAGACCTCTGTGGGGCTTGGGACAAGTATTCCATTTGCTCTATTCACCCCGTGAAGCATCTATAGAAATGTAGCAATTAGCAGTGAAGGTCGAGTCTTGTGATCTCCTGCACAGTGAGCGAATTACATCGGCAGTCTCTTGGGTATGTGATTTCAATCTCAACATACTAGTCAATAGATCTGATGTCTCCATATTCTTTCTGAGTGTTTCATTAGTTTATCTATGGTGTATACACAACTGGGGTTTTCGATTTAGACATCTTCTAGTATGGTCAAAGACTCCGTCGTGTCATCTGATAGAAGTAACCTTTTCGATTAGACAAATGTGTCTGTTTTTCTCAAACTTAATTGATCGATTGCTACTTTGAATACTTTGAAGATCGCAAAAATAGCCTTAACAGAATCGTTCTAATGTTTTATGAACACCTTGGCCGACTTGCAGTTATATTGGCCAACGAATCATTTATTCATTTATTTTCATTTGTACAAATGTCTCCATATGTAGGATCGATGACATTTCAAATATATAAAAAAAACGTATATTCATGTGTAAATCCTTTCCGTGAATCTAATGTGTTATACGGAACATTTTTGTACTAACCACATACAATATTCGATAAAGCACAATATTTATTCAACGGAAATAAAGTAATATCCTTGTGTTATCAGCCTGCGTCACCCCTGTTTTTATTTATACCATAAAACCCATTCCTGCGATGTCCGTCTCTCCGTGGCCAAATAGAACTGACTACAGCTTGTATCCATGACCTCATAATACCCCGACCATAAACTCTTATCAATTATCATCCCAGCCCCAAGGACGATTAGAGTCGGCCGAAAAAGGCCCAGACAATAATCCAACACGTGACTCCATAGACTGGCATTATGACCTTAACAGGAATCGTGATGAGAATGTTCCGGGCGAGCTCGGGTGCACTGTTGAGCAAGGGGCGAATGTCGTTTGAGTTTATCATGTCGACACCAATACCCAATGCAGTCTCACAATTGGAATATTTAAACATACAGGTCCCTCCGATGATAACTGGGAACGTGATGACCATCTGTCTGGTACCTGAACGTGGCGACTACATCATCCACCGTGACTACGTCGATGCCAGGGCGACATTATCTAATGCCCTTTCTGGGAGTATGTGTAGCCTAACTAGATTATTCTGAACGGCCATAATACCCCTAAAAACGGTTGTCAGAATGAATTACCTCCCAACAATAAAAATTTCAAGGAGGAAAATTGAAAAACCCAGAAACCATTACAGCTACATTATAAATCATTGATGGAAGAAAACATGTAAGGCGCTTGTCAACTTCTCCACAGAGCATGCCTTAACAGTAGCCATCAGCAGATAAAAAGTATGGAACAGCATATGTGACATGAGCATACACACATTTCAATGTCGCGTCCACCTGTGCTCGCAATTAGACGAAAGCCACCCTGCAGGGGCATTGTAATTATTTCAAATTCTAAAATATACTTGTAGGGTAATAGCAGGAACAGCGGAATGCGTTTGCGGTAAAATTATATTTTATCTACTAGTAGTTGTCTTATCATAGTGGGTAATGTATTGTTTGTACATCTAGTTTCGTAGTATCATCAATGAATTATCCAGACCCATATCGAAAAGTGAAAACAGATTTAATGGATCTAAGAGAAATAATAATATTTGACATCACCTTGGAATGCATTAATTGTGTATTAGATATAGAAGGGGTATTGTGTTCACGAACACGTTGTTACTATGATACCACGGCCATCTTATCAGCATCTTCCTCATATCCTGAGATACACCTTGTACAAAGGGTGCTGTGGCAGATGTGTGTCGTTTGTCGAAGACACAAGAAGACTTCAGTCGGGAACTGGACCCCTGTGATGCCGGATCAAGTTTTCAAGCTGTAAATCAAGACACAGTTCTGCGATCGACCCTACTCACTACAGATGTGCCGAACAAGAGGATCTCTGGCAAAATGTGTTTCATTTACTTACCTTGAAAACTATTAGAGGATGACATTTATCATTTTTTCATACCATCGTCAAACAGATCCAATGGTCTTGCTATCTCATTAATCTCAAAGTAGGTTCACATTGTATCAAAGTTTTACCGTCTGTATTAACTTACACCTGGATACCTGATTCACAACATAAACATAGAGTTTATATTATCATATATTTTGACATGGTATATTATCCTCACATACTACTGATATACGGTGGGTGTTCATTAGAGATTTCCCCTGACCCACTTCCGATGGACCTAGTGGAATGAAACTTGGCATAGCTATTAGTCTTTCTCCACATAGGAACCACCAAGAGTTACACACTTCTCCCATCGGTTTATGCAATTATGGAGACCTCGCTTGTAAAAGCCCTCATTTTGCGTCTCAAACCAGGACTTGACTTCAGAAATCAGTGTTTCATCATCTGTGAAACGTTTTCCCTTCAAAAATGACTTCATGGTTGGAAAGAGGTGGAAGTCTGATGGTGCAAGGTCAGGAGAGTAAGGAGGATGTGGAAGGATTTCATAGCCACAGGACCGCGCTTCTGTCTGGGCAACATGAGAATTGTGTACTGGAGCATTGTTTGGCAGGAGACGGACACCCTTGGTCAGCATGCCACGCCTCTTAAGCTTGATAGCGTCCCGCAATATCCGCAGCAGTGAAGCATAATAAGCTCCTGTAATTGTGGTACTCTTTGCCAAGAAAACCATCATCACTACTCCGTGCTGGTCCCAAAACACCGTGAGCATGACCTTGCCTGCAGAGGGTTGAAATACGTGCCTTCTTTGGGGGTGGTGACTCCACGTGCTTCCATTGCATCGACTGAACTTTAGTCTCAGGATCATAGTGACGGACCCATGTTTCATCCTGTGTGATAAGTCTGTCACAAAAGTTTACCTGTTTTTTTTACACATGTCCAAAAGATCCTTTGAGCAATTGACTCGTTCCTGCTTTTGGAAAGGTGTGAGCAACCTGGGAATCCATCATGCAGACACATTATGCATGTTCAATTTGTCATGGATGATTTTTTTCCATAGACCCTACACTGATCTTGACATCTTGTGCTAACTGGCGAACAGTTATACGTCGGTCTGCCAAAATGGCGGTCTCCACTTGATGGATAGTGTCCTCATCAATGGCTGAATGGGGGCGACCAGGAATGGCAGCTGTTTCCACAGATGTCCGACCACACTTGACCTGGCGATGACAGTGTTTAACCACGTCATATGATGGGGCATCTTCCCATAAGTTGCTTTCATTTCATCGAAAGTTCATTTTGGTGCGCGACCTTTCAAATATAAAAACCTAATCACTGCTCGGTATTCTACTGGCTCCATTGTCGCACCCTACTCGATCATAACACCTGTAAAAGTGGTAAGATTAATAGTTCGGTGCTGCAAATTCAGACATAACACATAGATACATGTATCATTACACATGTGAAATTTCAACCAAATATGATAACCCTAAGTGGTTTAGGGGATATCTTTAATGAACACCCCTCGCATAACGTTCTTTCATGTAGAACATATCATACTCACTTTAAGCGACAGTGATACTAGTTTATTGAAGGTGCATCTCTGATGTCGATCAGTAAGGCTTAGACCAAACAGCTGTGCGAATATTGGTTCTTGTGAACATGCACTGCACATGAAAAAACACATCGGCAAACAGTATCTCACGATACTATCGTAACTTTTAAATTTATGTCGTGGGGGATCACCATATCACAAACATCTAACACCCGCACAGTGTGAGCACCAAATGGCCACCACCCAACAAGAAAGATACATTCACACACGTTAACCACATTGTCTAATAACATTATGTACAATCTTTGACCTTCTGAGGAAAGATCTATCTACAAGAGCGTTTCTCCAGCTTAGTTGCATCCTGTAAAATGTAGATCCTGGTGAATCAGCTGAAGCGCCCAATGTGGCTCTATATGGATTAAGCGAATCATACAAAATAGGCGATGTTTCTATCCTGTCTTATCTGGTGTGCAGTAACACCTCCATATGTCCAATCTTGTGTTTAGTAACACCTCCATATGTCCTATCTTGTGTGCAGTCCCACCTAGATATATCCTATCTGGTGTTTAGTAACACCTCCATATGTCCCATCTTGTGTTTAGTAACACCTCCCTATGACGTATGTGGTGTTTAGTAACACCTCCATATGTCCTATCTTGTGTTTAGTAACACCTCCCTATGTCCTATGTGGTGTTTAGTAACACCTCCCTATGTCCCATCTCGTGTTTAGTAACACCTCCATATGTCCTATCTGATGTTTAGTAACACCTCCATATGTCCTATCTTGTGTGCAGTAGCACCTCCATATGTCCTATCTGGTGTTTAGTAACACCTCTATATGTCCTATCTGGTGTTTAGTAACACCTCCTTATGTCCTATCTAGTGTTTAGTAACACCTCCATATGTCGTATCTGGTGTTTAGTAACACCTCCATATGTCCTATCAGGTGTTTAGTAACACCTCCATATGTCCTATCTGGTGTTTAGTAACACCTCCATATGTCCTATCTAGTGTTTAGTAACACCTCCATATGTCGTATCTGGTGTTTAGTAACACCTCCATATGTCCTATCTGGTGTTTAGTAACACCTCCATATGTCCTATCTAGTGTTTAGTAACACCTCCATATGTCGTATCTGGTGTTTAGTAACACCTCCATATGTCCTATCTGGTGTTTAGTAATACCTCCATATGTCCTATCTGGTGTTTAGTAACACCTCCCTATGTCCTGGCTGGTGTGTAGCAACATACTGGTATTTAATACTGGGACATAAAGGGGGAATTCCGGTGGCAAAATATTCAGCATATTTCTCCCTCTGCTTTTCTTTCCTATCCGTCCATTCAACCATTGACACAGCCTTGTGGTAGTCTGTTAAACAACCCAAATGATGTTTGGAATAAGCTCCACAGAGTCTATGAACAATATGTTGAAATGTTAGACTTCAGTGTAGAGTGCGGCATATGGTAAGTTCATGCTGGAACCGGCATATGTCATGTTGTTCAAACACAAAGTGACTGCTTTTACATAACCACCGAAGCACGTAATGAATATAACATTTTTGTGTATGATTTGAGTCAGATGGCTCAAGCAACGAGGTTCGAGCAAACTATGCTCTATCTACTCTGCGGTCTACTATCGACTCTCTGGCCTACCATCATCTCTATGGTCTACTATCGACTCTATGGTCTACAATACACTCTATGGTCTACTATTGACTCTGTAGTCGACTATCGTTTCCGTGGTCTACTATCCACTCTCTGATCTAGTGTCGATCCTCTGGTCTACTATCGACTCTGTAGTCGACTATCGTCTCCTTGGTCTACTATCCACTCTCTGATCTAGTGTCGATCCTCTGGTCTACTATCGACTCTGTAGTCGACTATCGTCTCCGTGGTTGACTATCGACTCTTTGATCTAGTGTTGACTCTATGGTCGACAAAAGACTCTCTGTTCTAGTAGAGACGCTATGGTCTACTATCGACTCTGTAGTCGACTATCGTCTCCGTGGTCTACTATCCACTCTCTGATCTAGTGTCGATCCTCTGGTCTACTATCGACTCTATGAACGACTACCGTCTCCGTGGTCTACTATCCACTCTCTGATCTAGTGTCGATCCTCTGGTCTACTATCGACTCTGTAGTCGACTATCGTTTCCGTGGTCTACTATCCACTCTCTGATCTAGTGTCGATCCTCTGGTCTACTATCGACTCTGTAGTCGACTATCGTCTCCTTGGTCTACTATCCACTCTCTGATCTAGTGTCGATCCTCTGGTCTACTATCGACTCTGTAGTCGACTATCGTCTCCGTGGTTGACTATCGACTCTTTGATCTAGTGTTGACTCTATGGTCGACAAAAGACTCTCTGTTCTAGTAGAGACGCTATGGTCTACTATCGACTCTGTAGTCGACTATCGTCTCCGTGGTCTACTATCCACTCTCTGATCTAGTGTCGATCCTCTGGTCTACTATCGACTCTATGAACGACTACCGTCTCCGTGGTCTACTATCCACTCTCTGATCTAGTGTCGCTCCTCTGGTCTACTATCGACTCTGTAGTCGACTATCGTCTCCGTGGTCTACTATCCACTCTCTAATCTAGTTTCGATCCTCTGGTCTACTATGGACTCTGTTGTCGACTATCGTCTCCTTGGTCTACTAGCCACTCTCTGATCTAGTGTCGATCCTTTGGTCTACTATTGACTCTATGAACGACTACTGTGTCCGTGTCTACTATCCACTCTCTGATCTAGTGCCGATCCTCTGGTCTACTATCGACTCTATGATCGATTATCGTCTCCATGGTCTTCTATCCACACTCTGATCTAGTGTCGACTCTGTTGTCGACAAATGACTCTCTGTTCTAATAGCGACGCTATGGTCTACTATCGGCTCTATGGTCTACTATCGGCTCTGCTGTCTACTATCGACACTGTAGTCTACTATCGACTCTACTGTTTACTAACGACTCTACTATCGACTCTATGGTCTACTCTCGACTCTATGGTCTACTATCGACCCTATGGTCTTGTATGGTCTACTATCGACTATATAGTACTATCGACTCTATGGTCTACTGTCGATTTTGTGGTCTACAATCGATTCTGTGGTCTGCTGCCGATTATGTGGTCTACTGTAGACTCTATGGTCTACCATCAATTCTCTAGTCTATTATCGACTCTCTGATCTTTTATCGTCTCTATGATCTCTATCGTCTCTATGATCTACAATCGTCTCTATAACTACAATCTTCTCTATGGTCTACTATCGTCTCTATGATCTACAATCGTCTCTATGGACTACAATCGTCTCTATGGTCTACAATCTTCTCTATGGTCTACAATCGTCTCTATGGTCTACTATCGTCTCTATGATCTACAATCGTCTCTATGGTCTACTATCGACTCTATGGTCTACAACAATCGTCTCTAAAGTCTACAATCGTCTCTATGGTCTACAATCGTCTCTATGATCTACAATCGTCTCTCTGATCTTTTATCGTCTCTATGATCTACAATCGTCTCTATGGTCTACCATTAATTCCCTACTGTCTACTATCTACTGTCTACTATGGACTATGTGGTCTCTTATCGTTTCTTTGGTTGTCTCGAACTACATGTAATTCGATGTACCCTAACACGTCATGGGAATGAGAGGTCACTTTACAAATTCATTCTTCGGACATGTCCAGTTAAGAGGACGGTCGTCCCTATTTGACCGGCACTTATTGCCAATTATTCCTTTTAGTTCGATGTAAAGTGGAACGACATTTGCAAGCATATGGAACCAGCTCGCCAGTTTAATAAGACACGCCGTTTACACACGAAGTACATTTTAATAAAACTAACATTTGTCCAAATTCAATAAAGTCAGCACATTAATGAAACGTTATCTAATTTCCAAATGGTAGAAGCGCGTACATTGATACCACCGACATGGTGTTCTTCAACGAGGCAATTTGGCCCGCGAATTCTGCAATATGGGGAAGACACACTGAGAACTTTCTACGGTTCTCTTTGAATTAAGCTTTCTCGTCTATTTTTAGCTTTCTACGCGTCTCACAATCGTTTAAATGTTCGCACTACGACCCCGGGTCTATTTTATCACGCTGTATGCCTTTTATGGGAAAAAAACAAACAGAATTGATATTGACGCTTACTATGTCGTCTGCAGTACAATGTGAGCAGTTGTACAGAGGAAAACCATTCTGCCCTGATTGTGCGCGTGTCATTTTCAGGCAGCGTCTTTGATGTCAGGTTGAGAACAAAAAGGGTAACCTTTGTTAGAGTCAAACAGCAATTTACATTAATATTTTCCAACGTCTGTTCTTTGATCCTTTTTTTGTACAAAAGATAGCACGCTTCGTCTTGGGACAATGGCGGGAAATACTGGATTTTTCAATGTCACGTGACACGGTGACTCATCACGTGACAAAGAATACGTTTCGTGCATTATCAATCAAATGAAAGCCCCGATATCCTTCTAAACTTCACAGCATAATCCAAAATCTCGTCACGAATAAACCATGAGCCCTATACTGATAATTGTAATATTTTAAAAAATGTATCACCAAACAATAATGTTTGCCAAATGTTTGCTCAAAAAGCAATGATACATGATACTACATGATATTAGTATTTCATATGCAGGGATTAGCTCACTGTGACAGCTGTTTGTCAGACGCAATATTAAAGGACCTCACAGTAAAGAGTAACACTGAACCAGTTTGTGGTGCTTCACCGGTTGCTGACAACGGACATGCACTTGTCCCTGACGCACGCTTGTTCTTGACACACGCCGCGGTATTGAACAAGGCTTCTGTTTACGTGTCTGTGGAAGCGCCAGGGCATTGTGCGCGATCCAGTTGTATAAATTAATGAAATATGAAAAAAAACATCCAATATAATTAGGTTTATTTAAATGGATATTTCTTTGTTTGGGCATTTTATCAGAATGAATGTATGGCTGTTATCCTTTGTTTATTTATGCATATGCTTTTTTTAACTTTTTTTATATGTTCTGTTAAATTGTGATTGGTTGCTTTTTTCAATTTTTAGAGATTTGTAAGATTTCTCACACAGCCTTATTGTAGTCACACCTATTCATTTACATTTCATTTGAGCATCTTCCAGTCAATAACATCCCGTCCCTTTTATCTGGCTTATACTTTACGATGTACCAGTTACAATGGTAGATAACTGGTTAAAACAACCGTTCTGCTGACACAGAACATGCCACCAAGATGGATCATAATAAATTGGCAATAAGAGCCAGTGTGATTTAAAGCCAAAACGCGTTCATGCTAGTGTCTTGTGATTAGTGTTTGGGTCGTGTTGCCCCCCGAAGAGGTAAGACCCATGGGATCCGGCCATAAGACCACCATCTGGCAGTGTCTAGGAAGGGTGTGAATGGGCGTTGCCGTGGGAGGGGCCGAGATCGCGCTCAAAGACACATCACAACATAGACAGGGAAATTATTCATATCAAATGAAAGGATAATTATTTTTCGACGACGTTGGGCTTCGAGTAGGATCTGATTAGAAGGAACTCATAATGATTAATAGCCAGACTTGAACTCGCGGACAGGTATCGTTACAAGCGTCTATATGTTTAATGTATCATTACCAGCGTCTATATGTTCCATGTATCATTACCATCGTCTATATGTTCAATGAATCATTACCAGCGTCTATATGTTCAATGAATCATTACCAGCGTCTATATGTTCAATGTATCATTACCAGCGTCTGTATGTTAGATGTGTCATTACCATCGTCTATATGTTCCATGTATCATTACCAGCGTCTATATGTTCAATGAATCATTACCAGTGTTTATATGTTCAATGTATCATTACCATCGTCTATATGTTCAATGAATCATTACCATCGCCTATATGTTCAATGAATCATTACCATCATCTATATGTTCAATGAATCATTACCAGCGTCTATATGTTCAATGAATCATTACGAGCGTCTATATGTTCAATGTATCATTACCATCGTCTATATGTCCAATGAATCATTACCATCGTCTATATGTTCAATGAATCATTACGAGCGTCTATATGTTCAATGTATCATTACCAGCGTCTACATGTCCAATGTATCATTACCAGTGTCTATATGTTCAATGTATCATTACCAGCGTCTATATGTTCAATACATCATTACCATCGCCTATATGTTCAATGTATCATTACCAGCGTCTATATGTTCAATGTATCATTACCATCGTCTATATGTTCAATACATCATTACCATCGTCTATATGTTCAATGTATCATTACCAGTGTCTATATGTTCAATGAATCATTACCAGCGTCTATATGTTCAATGTATCATTACCATCGTCTATATGTTCAATACATCATTACCATCGTCTATATGTTCAATGTATCATTACCAGTGTCTATATGTTCAATGTATCATTACCAGTGTCTATATGTTCAATGTATCATTACCAGCGTCTATATGTTCAATACATCATTACCAGCGTCTATATGTTCAATGTATCATTACCCGCGTCTATATATTCAATACATCATTACCATCGCCTATATGTTTAATGTATCATTACCGGCGTCTATATGTCCAATGTATCATTACCAGTGTCTATATAATGAATGTATCATTACAATCGTCTATATGTTCGATGTGTCATTACCAGCGTCTATATGTTCAATGTATCATTACCAGCGTCTATATGTTCAATACATCATTACCAGCGTCTATATGTTCAATGTATCATTACCCGCGTCTATATATTCAATACATCATTACCATCGTCTATATGTTCAATGTATCATTACCAGCGTCTATATGTACAATGAATCATTACTAGCGTCTATATAATGAATGCATCATTACCAGCGTCTATATGTTCGATGACTAATTACCATTGTCTATATGTTCAATGCATCATTACCAGCGTCAATATGTTCAATATTTCATTACCAGCGTCTATATGTTCGATGACTAATTACCATCGTCTATATGAAAAATGTGGCATCATATGCATGTATATGTACAATGTGGCATCAACTGCATGTATATGTACAGTGTGGCATCACATGCATGTATATGTACAATGTGGCATCACCTGCATGTATATGTACAATCTGGCATCAACTGCATGACATATGTACAATGTGGCATCAACTGCATGTATATGTACAGTGTGGCATCACCTGCATGTATATGTACAATGTGGCATCACCTGCATTTATATGTACAATATGGCATCAACTGCATGTATATGTACAATGTGGCATCAACTGCATGTATATGTACAATGTGGCATCAACTGCATGTATATGTACAATGTGGCATCACCTGCATGTATATGTACAATGTGGCATCACCTGCATGTATATGTACAATGTGGCATCACCTGCATGTACATGTACAATGTGGCATCAACTGTATGTATATGTACAATGTGGCATCAACTGCATGTATATGTACAATGTGGCATCACTCGCATGTATATACTGTGTGGCATCTGTGTTTCTATACCATGTCCCGTCATCTGTGTGTTTGTATACAATGTCTCATCACTTGGTGTTTGTATATCATGTCCCGTCATCTGTGTGTTTGTATACAATGTCTCATCACCCGTGTATTTGTATACAATGTCTCATCACCCGTGTGTTTGTAAACAATGTCTCATCACCCGTGTGTTTGTATACAATATCTCATCATCTGTGATTGTATACAACGTCCCATTACCTGTGTTTTAGTATACAATGTCTCATTACCTGACTGTGATAGTCTCATTACCTGTGTTTTAGTATACAATGTCCCATTACCTGTGTTTTAGTATACAATGTCTCATCATCTGTGTGTTTCTATACAATGTCCCATTACCTGTGTGTTTGTATACAATGTCCCATTACCTGTGTGTTTGAATACAATGTCACGTCACCTGTGTGTTTGTATACCATGTCCCGTCACCTGTATGTTTGTATACAATGTCCCATTACCTGTGTGTTTGTTTACAATGTCTTATCACATGTGTGTTTGTATACAATGTCTCATTACCTGTGTGTTTGTATACAATATCCCATCACCTGTGTGTTTGTATAAAATGTCTCATCACATCATCTAATAAGTAAAATATTTTCATTTCTGCCTTAGATTTTCAGATGACAGTTGACTTACTTCATCAGAATTAAAGCCATAATTCACCGTGATATATTCATGACCTGTATTTTCTCTACACAATGCCCGTGCTGTCATGTGTTGCCTGTGTGGCACATAACATACATTAAGCGCGGGCAGTATTGAGTCCAGATTGAGTGGCTACTAATTGCGAGACTCCAACTCCTCTTGCCCCAGTTCCATTTCCGACGCGAGGGACTTTAACTGCATCAAGCATTTCTCCACGAGATTGTTTTAAACATGCATATTATTTATTAACACTTCACCAACCGAGCCCTATCATTTAATCAGTGATATCACGCTGTTACTTAAAAGCATCCCTTTCTGGTTGGAATAAACAGCTCGGGTTTCTAATGGAATAAACATTAACACTCCGCACTGAAGAATTCCATTTGTTTTCCCCTTCAACTATTTAGATTTTATTATGCTTGGGTAATTTGGAATATCAATTCATTGCTAATAGCGTTTACGAATCATAAATTTTATATAATGTGATTGATTCAACACCAAAAGATCGATTTACTATTATCTTCTCCCCGAGTGCGAGTTACAGCGTGACACTGGCTATATGTTACATTGTCAACAGTGACTTTGATGCCTCATCACATTCAAACACACAAGTCATCTTTATACTAAAATGTGTAATGATTAAGATGTGTGGCCATTGTCATAGGAATGCTCGTGTCATTACAAACAATTTTCAAAGACTTTGGCAATGCACTTGTTCAGTTCTATTTGACACTGAGTGCAACTTGAAATGGAACAAAATCGTTTTGAACATTAGAATGTAATGTATAACGTCGTTAGTGTTACCGATGGGTTGTTATTTATTTTCAATATGTCAACGAAAATGATTTATTACAGCTTGCATGCTAAATAGCTCTGTCCGAACCTGCTATCTCTATATTGCAGCATATTACAGCACCAGTGTTGGGTGTGGTATTACACCGTGAGCGCTTTGTTTGATATAACGCCGTGAGTGTTGGGTGCAGCTGCCTGAAGCGTCAATATTCTGTGCTGCAGATTAGAGCATCATTGCTACTCGTGTATGTGGCTGCGTACTCCACTCGCCTGAGATTTCTGTGTGTGTCCCTTTCCTCCTGTGTCCTCCAGTGTCCTCCTGTGTCCACCTGCATACACCTGTTTCTGTCTGTGTGCACCTGTGTCTATCTGGGTCCATCTTCAATCGCCCTGAGATTTCTGTGTGTGTCCATTTCCTCCTGTGTCCTCCTGTGCCCACCCGTTTCTGTCTGTGTGCACCTGTGTCTATCTGTGTCCACCCCAATCGCCTGTTACTCCTGTGTGTGCCTGTGTCCTCCTGTGTCCTCCTGTGCCCACCTGTTTTTCTGTGTCCTCCTGTGTCCTCCTGTATCCACCTGATTCAGTCTGTATCCACCTGTGTCTATCTGTGTCCACCCCACTCGCCTGTGACTCCTGTGTGTGCCTGTGTCCTCCAGTGTCCTCCTGTGTCCTCCTGTATCCACCTGTTTCAGTCTGTATCCACCTATGTCTATCTGTGTCCACCCCACTCGCCTGTGACTCCTGTGTGTGCCTGTGTCCTCCTGTGTCCTCCTGTGCCCACCTGTTTGTCTGTGTCCTCCTGTATCCACCTATGTCTATCTGTGTCCACCCCACTCGCCTGTGACTCCTGTGAGCCTGTGTCCTCCTGTGTCCTCCTGTTTCTGTCTGTGTCCACCTGTGTCTATCTGTGTCCACCCCACTCGCCTGTTACTCCTGTTTGTGCCTGTGTCCCCCTGTGTCCTCCTGTGCCCACCTGTTTCAGTCTGTATCCACCTGTGTCTATCTGTGTCCACCCCACTCGCCTCTGACTCCTGTGTGTGCCTGTGTCCTCCTGTGTCCCCCTGTGTCCTCCTGTATCCACCTGATTCAGTCTGTATCCACCTGTGTCTATCTGTGTCCATCCCACTCGCCTGTGACTCCTGTGTGTGCCTGTGTCCTCCTGTGTCCTCCTGTTTCTGTCTGTGTCCACCTGTGTCTATCTGTGTCCACCCCACTCGCCTGTTACTCCTGTTTGTGCCTGTGTCCTCCTGTGTCCCCCTGTGTCCTCCTGTATCCACCTGTTTCAGTCTGTATCCACCTGTGTCTATCTGTGTCCACCCCACTCGCCTCTGACTCCTGTGTGCACCTGTGTTCAATTATGTTCCCATGTGCCCACCTGTACAACCTGTGTTCCCCGTGTCCCCCTGTGTCTATTTATGTTCGCCCGTGTTCTCCTGTGACCACCTGTGGCAACACGTGACCACCTGTAACACCTGTGTCCTCCTGTGTTTGACAATGTAATCAAGTGTCCAGCTGTGTCCTGTGTCCGACTGTGTTCCCCTGTGTCTATTTATGTGACCACCGGTGTCAGCTCGTGGCCACCTATAACAGCCTGTGTTTGACTATGTGCTCAAGTATCCTATCTGTGTCCGCCTACGACGCCTGTGCTTGCCACACGTGTTCTTTTGTGTTCATCGTTTCGAAACTGTTGATGATGTTTATCACAACAATGAGTGAATGTTGTTTTCTGTTGCATTCAGCAATATTCAGCAACTAGCTTTATCTGACAATTAGTCACCACAGTATATATGGTAGCAATATTCAGCAACCATCAGGGATCATTCTCGGAGGCGGAGACCACTTAGTTGTCCGCTGTCGTGGAGGCTGTCTTGTCTCGTTTATACGTTTCTGGGACAGACAGAAGGTCAGATGACAAGCCTTTCTTACAATATCATTACCTTCTCTAAATTGGAGTAACGATGTCATCTATAACATGCAGCATATATATACTACAGCAGACGACTAGCGTGGACGCCATGTACGAGGGCTGGCTGAAAAGTTCTAAGCCGATGGTTTTCATTTATTTCTCCACATAGTCCCTTTCCAGGCCTGGATGCCGGTCAAGAAGAAATTTTCTTCAGCCACCCTAAAAAAGTCATTCACAGCGGAAATGGCGTCATCATTCCTAGGAAAAATTGCGACGGCTACATTCTTTTTCATTTTGGGAAACAGGTGGAAGTCTGACGGGGCCAAATCGGGTGAATAAGGGGGATGGTCAATGAGTTCAGGAATCTGTGACGTTTCTGATCCGCTGTCAAGAGCTTTGGCACCCATCTTGCAGACACTTTTGTCATTCCCAACTGGTTGGTGATAATGTGCTCAACCCAGAACATAGTTATATACCACAGACCATAGTTTTATACTACAGGACATAGTTATATACTACACAACATAGTTATACACTTCAAAACATAGTGATACACTACAGGACATAGCTATATACCACAGAACATAGTTATACACTACAAAGCATAGTGATATACTACAGGACATAGTTATATACCACATAACATAGTTATATACTACAGAACATAGTTATATACTACAGAACATAGTGATATACTACACAACATAGTTATATACCACAGAACATAGTTATATACCACAAAACATAGTTATACACTACAGAACATAGTTACATACTACATAACATAGTGATATACCACAGAACATAGTTATATACCACAGAACATAGTTATATACCACAGACCATAGTTATATACTACAGAACATAGTTATTTACTACAGAACATAGTGATATACCACAGAACATAGTTATATACTACAGAACATAGTTATTTACTACAGAACATAGTGATATACCACAGAACATAGTTATATACCACAGAACATAGTTGTATACTACAGAACATAGTTGTATACTACAGAACATAGTTATATACTACAGAACATAGTTACATACTACAGCAGCCGACAAGCACGGACAACCTGTGGCAGGGAGGTCGTAGTAGTAGGGTGTAGTTATATACGTCACTGACATCCCGTGTTTTAATCAAGTTTAGTAAAAACTGAAAAAGACAATTTTATCACATTACAAAATACCTGTTCATGTGACGTCGTGACGCCTGATATAATTATATCTGATGCGGCAAGTTACCCCCACAAAGGATTTAGTTCATAGTTATATATAACTTCACTTCATATTATATCAAATCTTCTCAATCTTTAACGATTTTAGCGCTAAGTCAGAACACGTTTACAGCGATGTTTCATATAGCTATCACATTTTTGCATATACCACAAAAACACAGCAACTATGGTAATGTTAATTAATGGTAGTTCCTATCTATATATCAAAGCACACGTTATTCAGCTGAAACAATCAAATGTCTTGGTAACTAACATTTATCTAAAACAACTAATTTGTAAATATACAATTCTAATCAATTCGAATATCAAACTCTCACATACCATTGTAGACAGTTACAAAATTAATAATATCGATATGATCATGTTGTTTTGTCCAGCATCACGACGGCATCATCCACGTGTCCTTTTGTTGGTTAATTGTGTAAATATCGATCTTTAAATCATCAGATAAGTGATTACTGTAAGGCAACATTATTATTCATTGAAATCCTGGGCTATGCTTTAGTGTGTAGCCAATACGTTTAAACCTAAGTCAGTTTCGTCCTGAGCGTGGTTTGTGGTTTTGGTAGGTAAGCATTTAACATGTAAATCGTCCTTTAAGGCTATCAAGATGTTACAATCCTGAACAAACGAAAACCACTGACATTTTAAGGTCGGTAAAAACCCGGAGCAGGCATACACACGGGGACATACAAACTAGGTTCCCAAGGTCCCGAGGAACAAGATGGCGACTTGTAAAATCATTGAAGGAAATCCAGTCAGCTGGTCCAATGGCTGTAATCATCTGTACTGCACGTGGGTCACAGCCATCACGGCTGCTTGTTTCACTGAAAGCAACAGACGTTCCAGAGCATTTAAGCTTGCGTTTTCTATACCCAAGTTTGTTCATCTTTTGTTACATGGTTGCAAGTAGATACTCAAGGGAGGTCAGTGAGTTCCATGAACAGAAAGTAGTTCCGGCGTTCTTTCCGACAAGGAAGAAAGACACACTCGTCTAAATCTACCACAACCAATGAAAATTAAGTGAATCTAAACTCATTGTGTAAGTAAATATTTACATTTCTTCCATCTCCTGTATGATAGATAATTTAAGTGCCTGCATTAACTCCACTTTTTGCCATTAAGCATTTAGTTTTCCGAGATTGTTTATATGATCCTATAAGAAATGATCAAATTTAACATAAACCTGCAAACTATTATCGTCCATGTCACAACCTATCCGCTACGACTGCATTTATGGTGTCAACATGCATTTTCTTCTATTTTTTTATAAATCAGTTAAGTGGCGCATTTGTTAAAAGTGTGTCTCAAAGGATGTAGTAGCTTATTGATCCGAGTCCTAAACAATATTCATTCCGTATGGCTCAATCCTGTTGTCAAGATACCGAATATCCATTACCTCCTTCACTTTACTATATCCCGGTTTGAGGTCTACTCTAGGCGTACTCTATCCCTACGTCAACAAACTCAATACAGCATCTCTTCTCTAGAATGCTCTAAACAATCCCAATTGTCTAGTCCCAGATGCATTGAATGAGCAAAACATTTCCATTAAAGTTGCACCTCCACACCGTCAGCATTAAGCAAAGCGTATTCGCCACACAACGATTTAGCGACGTCATATCCCATCATGCCATGATTAACGGGCCCGTTTGCAGCTTAGTATTATTAGCAAATCCTGTAAGCATGCCTTGAGATCCTACTAAATCCCCCTCATCAACGCAGGACTGACATTGTAAGTCTGAACTAGGAGAGTTGGGCAGATTAACCACTACAGTCCATCTCTCCATTTGATGTACTACAGTCAAGACGTAATTACACACCGCGCCATATTGCCGAAATGGCGTCAGATTGACGTTGCGCATTTCAAGATGTAGGAACTCGACAAAATTCATTAAAATTTAACCGCTTGAGCCAATGTTCTATGAGGGTCATTGCAACTGGGAGTCCAATGGTCTATTTCTGTGTTCTCTTTGAGGTGTTTCCTGCCTATATATCCAATCAATGGCATGCGTCTATTTGACGTCAATTAGCGCTGTAATCGAGCGATTCCTGGCTTCTTGAATAGATGTATATTTCGTTCAACTTCGCCAATTTCCGTGGGGAACATGAGGAAAGTCACAATGACGCCGAGTTAAAAATTCTTTATTGCTTTTGTCAAAGTTAATGCTTTTATCAAACAATATAACCATTAATATTTCAGATATGGTATAATTAGAAGAACTGGCAGGGGAAACGATAATCTGTTTTCGATTGAAGATATTTTTTCATGTCTTTGCCTACAGCCAACTTTGAAGGTTTCACGCTTTACTCAAACGTGAGCTGAATAAACGCTCATGAAATTAGGATATCATAACTCATTGTCGATACGCTTTCAAAAGCTTGTGTTACAAAAAACTCCCTCCTGGACGCACGCCATGGCTAATAGCTGTCCGCACGCGTGTGTTTAAATCTGATAAGCGACCGAAACCACTTGACAACAAAAATGTCCAAGGTTCATTTCTTTGACGTCTCGTTCATCACATCGTTTTGTATTCAAGTTTTATATAAAGATAATAAATCCCTTTGATTTCGAGACAGCATTAGTTTGAATGACAAATACAGTTTGTGATATTTAAATTCAAGGGACTTCAAAAGGATTAATGATATTAGGGGAAGACAACATCTTCATCTGATACACGCATGTCATTTTTCAGCAGAGTGTAGGGTGTAGGTCCTCGCTAGATAGACAGCATGTCCACGTTCTACAGACAGCATGTCTTCGTTCTACAGACAGCATGTCTTCGTTCTACAGACATGTCCTCGCTAGGCAGACAACATGTCTTCGTTCTACAGACAGCATGTCTTCGTTCTACAGACAGCATGTCTTCGTTCTACAGACATGTCCTCGCTAGGCAGACAGCATGTCTTCGTTCTACAGACAGCATGTCTTCCTTCTACAGACAGCATCTCTTCGTTCTACAGACAGCATGTCTTCGTTCTACAGACATATCCTCGCTAGGCAGACAGCATGTCCTTGCTATACAGACAACATGTACTCTCCGCACAGATAGCATGTCCTCTCTATACAAACAGCATGTCCTCGTTATACAGACATCATGTCCTCGTTCTACTGGCATGTTTTCGCTATACAGATAGCATGTCCTCGCTAGACAAACAGCATGTCTTCGTTCTACAGACAGTATGTCTTCGTTCTACAGAAATGTCCTCGCTACACAGACAACATGTCCTCACTATACAGACAACATGTCCTCGCTAGACAGACAGTATGTCCTCGCTAGACAGACAGTATGTCCTCGTTATACAGACAGCATGTCCTCGTTCTACAGACATGTCCTCGCTATACAGACAATATGTCCTCACTATACAGACAACATGTCCTCGCTATACAGACAACATGTCCTCACTATACAGACAACATGTCCTCGCTAGACAGACAGTATGTCCTCGTTATACAGACAGCATGTCCTCGTTCTACAGACATGTCCTCGCTATGCAGACGATATGTCCTCACTATACAGGCAACATGTCCTCGCTAGACAGACAGTATGTCCTCGTTATACAGACAGCATGTCCTCAGTATACACAGGGCATGTCCTCGATATACACACATCATGTCCTTGCCATACAGACAGCAAGTCCTCGATATAGACAGGACATGTCTTCTCTAAACATATAGCATGTCCTCCCTATACAGACAGCATGTCCTTGGCATACAGACAGTGTGTCCTCTGTATACAGACAGCATGCCCTCGATATACTCACAGAATGTCCTCTCTATACATACAGCATGTCTTCTCTATACAGACAGCATGTACTCGCAACACAGAGAGCATGTCCTCTCTATACAGATAGCATGTCCTCTCTATACAGACAGCATGTACTCGCAACACAGATAGCATCTCCTTTCTATACAGATAGCATGTCCTCTCTATACAGACAACATATACTCGCCACACAGATAGCATGTCCTCCCTATACAGACAGCATGTACTCGCCACACAGAGAGCATGTCCTCTCTATACAGACAGCATGTACTCGCCACACAGAGAGCATGTCCTTTCTATACAGACAGCATGTACTCGCCACACAGATAGCATGTCCTCTCTATACAGATAGCATGTACTCGCCACACAGATAGCATGTCCTCTCTATAAAGATAGCATGTCCTCTCTATACAGACAGCATGTACTCGCCACACAGATAGCATGTCCTCTCTATACAGACAGCATGTACTCGCCACACAGACAGCATGTACTCGACACGCAGATAGCATGTCCTCTCTATACAGATAGCATGTCCTCTCTATACATACAGCATGTCTTCTCTATACAGACAGCATGTACTCGCCACACAGAGAGCATGTCCTCTCTATACAGATAGCATGTCCTCTCTATACAGACAGCATGTACTCGCAACACAGATAGCATCTCCTTTCTATACAGATAGCATGTCCTCTCTATACAGACAACATATACTCGCCACACAGATAGCATGTCCTCCCTATACAGACAGCATGTACTCGCCACACAGAGAGCATGTCCTCTCTATACAGACAGCATGTACTCGCCACACAGAGAGCATGTCCTTTCTATACAGACAGCATGTACTCGCCACACAGATAGCATGTCCTCTCTATACAGATAGCATGTACTCGCCACACAGATAGCATGTCCTCTCTATAAAGATAGCATGTCCTCTCTATACAGACAGCATGTACTCGCCACACAGATAGCATGTCCTCTCTATACAGACAACATGTACTCGCCACACAGACAGCATGTACTCGACACGCAGATAGCATGTCCTCTCTATACAGATAGCATGTCCTCTCTATACATACAGCATGTCTTCTCTATACAGACAGCATGTACTCGCCACACAGAGAGCATGTCCTCTCTATACAGACAGCATGTACTCGCAACACAGATAGCATCTCCTTTCTATACAGATAGCATGTCCTCTCTATACAGACAACATATACTCGCCACACAGATAGCATGTCCTCCCTATACAGACAGCATGTACTCGCCACACAGAGAGCATGTCCTCTCTATACAGACAGCATGTACTCGCCACACAGAGAGCATGTCCTTTCTATACAGACAGCATGTACTCGCCACACAGATAGCATGTCCTCTCTATACAGATAGCATGTACTCGCCACACAGATAGCATGTCCTCTCTATAAAGATAGCATGTCCTCTCTATACAGACAGCATGTACTCGCCACACAGATAGCATGTCCTCTCTATACAGACAGCATGTACTCGCCACACAGACAGCATGTACTCGACACGCAGATAGCATGTCCTCTCTATACAGATAGCATGTCCTCTCTATTCAGATAGCATGCCCTCTCTATACAGACAGCATGTACTCGCCACACAGATAGCATGTCCTCTCTATAAAGATAGCATGTCCTCTCTATACAGACAGCATGTATTCGCCACACAGATAGCATGTCCTCTCTATAAAGATAGCATGTCCTCTCTATACAGACAGCATGTACTCGCCACACAGATAGCATGTCCTCTCTATACAGACAGCATGTACTCGCCACACAGATAGCATGTCCTCTCTATACAGATAGCATGTCCTCTCTATACAGACAGCATGTCCTCTCTATACAGATAGCATGTCCTCTCTATACAGATAGCATGTCGTCTCTATACAGACAGCATGTACTCGCCACACAGATAGCATGTCCTCTCTATACAGATAGCATGTCCTCTCTATACAGAGAGCATGTCCTCTCTATAAAGATAGCATGTCCTCTCTATACAGACAGCATGTACTCGCCACACAGAGAGCATGTCCTCTCTATAAAGATAGCATGTCCTCTCTATACAGACAGCATGTACTCGCCACACAGATAGCATGTCCTCTCTATAAAGATAGCATGTCCTCTCTATACAGACAGCATGTACTCGCCACACAGATAGCATGTCCTCTCTATACAGACAGCATGTACTCGCCACACAGATAGCATGTCCTCTCTATACAGATAGCATGTCCTCTCTATACAGACAGCATGTCCTCTCTATACAGATAGCATGTCCTCTCTATACAGATAGCATGTCGTCTCTATACAGACAGCATGTACTCGCCACACAGATAGCATGTCCTCTCTATACAGATAGCATGTCCTCTCTATACAGAGAGCATGTCCTCTCTATAAAGATAGCATGTCCTCTCTATACAGACAGCATGTACTCGCCACACAGATAGCATGTCCTCTCTATAAAGATAGCATGTCCTCTATATACAGACAGCATGTACTCGCCACACAGAGAGCATGTCCTCTCTATAAAGATAGCATGTCCTCTCTATACAGACAGCATGTACTCGCCACACAGATAGCATGTCCTCTCTATAAAGATAGCATGTCCTCTCTATACAGACAGCATGTACTCGCCACACAGATAGCATGTCCTCTCTATACAGACAGCATGTACTCGCCACACAGATAGCATGTCCTCTCTATACAGATAGCATGTCCTCTCTATACAGACAGCATGTACTCGCCACACAGATAGCATGTCCTCTCTATACAGACAGCATGTCCTCTCTATACAGACAGCATGTACTCGCCACACAGATAGCATGTCCTCTCTATAAAGATAGCATGTCCTCTCTATACAGACAGCATGTACTCGCCACACAGATAGCATGTCCTCTCTATACAGATAGCATGTCCTCTCTATACAGACAGCATATACTCGCCACACAGATAGCATGTCCTCTCTATAAAGATAGCATGTCCTCTCTATACAGAGAGCATGTCCTCTCTATTCAGATAGCATGTCCTCTCTATAAAGATAGCATGTCCTCTCTATACAGACAGCATGTACTCGCCACACAGATAGCATGTCCTCTCTATTCAGATAGCATGTCCTCTCTATACAGACAGCATGTACTCGCCACACAGATAGCATGTCCTCTCTATAAAGATAGCATGTCCTCTCTATACAGACAGCATGTACTCGCCACACAGATAGCATGTCCTCTCTATAAAGATAGCATGTCCTCTCTATACAGACAGCATGTACTCGCCACACAGATAGCATGTCCTCTCTATAAAGATAGCATGTCCTCTCTATACAGACAGCATGTACTCGCCACACAGATAGCATGTCCTCTCTATTCAGATAGCATGTCCTCTCTATACAGACAGCATGTACTCGCCACACAGATAGCATGTCCTCTCTATAAAGATAGCATGTCTTCTCTATACAGACAGCATGTACTCGCCACACAGATAGCATGTCCTCTCTATAAAGATAGCATGTCCTCTCTATACAGACAGCATGTACTCGCCACACAGATAGCATGTCCTCTCTATAAAGATAGCATGTCCTCTCTATACAGACAGCATATACTCGCCACACAGATAGCATGTCCTCTCTATAAAGATAGCATGTCCTCTCTATACAGAGAGCATGTCCTCTCTATTCAGATAGCATGTCCTCTCTATAAAGATAGCATGTCCTCTCTATACAGACAGCATGTACTCGCCACACAGATAGCATGTCCTCTCTATAAAGATAGCATGTCCTCTCTATACAGACAGCATGTACTCGCCACACAGATAGCATGTCCTCTCTATAAAGATAGCATGTCCTCTCTATACAGACAGCATGTACTCGCCACACAGATAGCATGTCCTCTCTATACAGATAGCATGTCCTCTCTATACAGACAGCATGTACTCGCCACACAGATAGCATGTCCTCTCTATAAAGATAGCATGTACTCGACACGCAGATAGCATGTCCTCTCTATACAGATAGCATGTCCTCTCTATACAGACAGCATGTACTCGCCACACAGATAGCATGTCCTCTCTATACAGACAGCATGTACTCGCCACACAGATAGCATGTCCTCTCTATACAGAGAGCATGTCCTCTCTATTCAGATAGCATGTCCTCTCTATACAGACAGCATGTACTCGCCACACAGATAGCATGTCCTCTCTATACAGACAGCATGTGCTCGCCACACAGACAGCATGTCCTCTCTATACAGATAGCATGTCCTCTCTATACAGACAGCATGTACTCGACACGCAGATAGCATGTCCTCTCTATACAGATAGCATGTCCTCTCTATTCAGATAGCATGTCCTCTCTATACAGACAGCATGTACTCGCCACACAGATAGCATGTCCTCTCTATAAAGATAGCATGTCCTCTCTATACAGACAGCATGTACTCGCCACACAGATAGCATGTCCTCTCTATAAAGATAGCATGTCCTCTCTATACAGACAGCATGTACTCGCCACACAGATAGCATGTCCTCTCTATACAGATAGCATGTCCTCTCTATACAGACAGCATGTACTCGCCACACAGATAGCATGTCCTCTCTATAAAGATAGCATGTACTCGACACGCAGATAGCATGTCCTCTCTATACAGATAGCATGTCCTCTCTATACAGACAGCATGTACTCGCCACACAGATAGCATGTCCTCTCTATACAGACAGCATGTACTCGCCACACAGATAGCATGTCCTCTCTATACAGAGAGCATGTCCTCTCTATTCAGATAGCATGTCCTCTCTATACAGACAGCATGTACTCGCCACACAGATAGCATGTCCTCTCTATACAGACAGCATGTGCTCGCCACACAGACAGCATGTCCTCTCTATACAGATAGCATGTCCTCTCTATACAGACAGCATGTACTCTCTATACAGACAGTATGTCCTCGCTAGACAAACAGCATGTCTTCGTTCTACAGACAGTATGTCTTCGTTCTACAGACATGTCCTCGCTACACAGACAACGTGTCCTCGCTATACAGACAACATGTCCTCGCCACACAGAAAGAACAAGCATGTCCTCTCTATACAAACAGCATGTCCTCTCTATACAGACAGCATGTCCTCTCATGTCCTCTCTATACAGACAACATGTACTCGCCGTACAGATAGCACGTCCTCTCTATATAGACAGCATTTCCTCTCTATACAGACTCCATTTCCTCTCTATACAGACACCGTGTACCCCTCCTACACACGTCACATCCAGCATGTCGCTCTGCCATACACGATATAAACACTCTGTTCTGGTCCAGCCAACGCATCACACATGCTCTGGCATGACTTTCTGAACGCCACAGCTTCCTTCACGAAAGCTGCGTTACATAAACACACTACGTGGTCGAACCCAGAGGGTTTTAGACACGAGTTGGTCTGAACCGGATCATATGACTGAAGTATTAAACAACATTCATTAACATTTTGAATCACTTCTGTCTCAATCATAGTAAATACGTGTAGAATATCCATTTGTCGGAAGCAGGTGAAAGATCGTGTAACCGCTATGCCTTGGGGAGGGGTGTTCATGTGTCACGGATGTTGATTTATTGAGACCAAATATTTTTTTTAATTAAAACGATCAGCCAAAATACATTTTTTTGTTAGCACATTCAAACAGTGTAATTTTCATGGCATTCAGTTTCTTTCTTTTTCCAACAACATGAAGCATTATTATGTTTTTTTCAAAATTTAAGGAGCCAATTTATTTTTTTTCAATAAAAACCCAAACTCTTCATTCCCTCTCCTCGCCTCCCTTCCCCTAAACTCCCCCCTCCCCAAGAATATCAAATATCAGTCCCTCAAGGAGACGATCGAATGTCATATGTCGTCAGGCAGATTCGGGCTAATTAAATCGGAATTAATTCCGGACATTATAAAACAATATTCATCGTTTTACTGTTTCATTTGGAGCTGAGACCTTCAATATTGAAGCATTTCGTTTTGGTGTACCCCGTTCACCACATCGATCTCAGCGCGATTATTGTCAGAACGTCTGTAATCCAGCATAGACTACGGTTGTGTATCGAGCCCTGCTTTTCTCCAGACTTGGGTGAGGAGGCACTGACAGAGCAGGAAGTACATGTGTTCCGTAACTCAAACATGCTTAACTTCCATCCAACACTATATCAACAACATTTTGCTCTGCGATATGATTTATGAGATTTGTCATAAAAACAACAAAGTATATCTGTTGTGCCATCTAAGTCCATCTCTGCGAATGCGAACTTTTGTTTGTAGTTGTAATTGCAGCTTGATCTCAAGAGGTGATTTATCTTCACTGAGGACAAAAAGGCGATTTTCCCGTTTTCGTTTCCTCGTATTCTCATCCTGTCAATGAGTTTAACTGTTAAAGTTTTTGAACCTGCTAGCTTCTCGAATAAAAAATAAGTTAAGAGTTAAGTCAGAGTTAAGTTCTAAATGTGAACATGTTATGAAAAACATGAATATAATTCTTTAAATAGAAAACTATAGTTCCTTCCGCAGTGCGCGGTATTTCGAACTTGTTGGAGAGTCCACTATCTCTAACGTTTTAATACAAGCATCCATCAATCTTGATGGTTTGGCGTAACTGGGCGAGAAGGAGGGGCGTAACTGGTCGAGGAGGGAGAGGCGCAACTGGTCGAGGAGGGAGAGGCGCAACTGGGCGAGAAGGGAGAGGCGTAACTGGTCGAGAAGGAGGGGCGTAACTGGTCGAGGAGGGAGAGGCGTAACTGGTCGAGGAGGGAGAGGCGCAACTAGGGAACGAGGTAGGGGCGTAACTCGGCGGGGAGGGAGGGACGCAACTAGGGAACGAGGTAGGGGCGTAACTCGGCGGGGAGGGAGGGAGGCAAATAGGGAACGAGGAAGGGTCGTAACTCGGCGGGGAGGGAGGGACGCAACTAGGGAACGAGGTAGGGGCGTAACTCGGCGGGGAGGGGCGCAACTAGGGAACGAGGAAGGGGCGTAACTCGGCGGGGAGGGAGGGAGGCAAATAGGGAACGAGGAAGGGGCGTTACTCGGCGGGGAGCGGGGGGGCGCAACTAGGGAACGTGGAAGGGGCGTAACTCGGCGGGGAGGGAGGGGCGCAACTAGGGAAGGAGGAAGGGGCGTAACTCGGCGGGGAGGGAGGGGCGCGACTAGGGAACGAGGAAGGGGCGTTACTCGGCGGGGAGCGGGGGGGGCGCAACTAGGGAACGTGGAAGGGGCGTAACTCGGCGGGGAGGGAGGGGCGCAACTAGGGAAGGAGGAAGGGGCGTAACTCGGCGGGGAGGGAGGGGCGCGACTAGGGAACGAGGAAGGGGCGTTACTCGGCGGGGAGGGTCCGGTGGTGTAGCGTTCTCTTGATGGTTTGGCGTAACCCGGCGAGGAGGGAGGGGACGTAACTGGTCGAGGAGGGAGGGGCGTATCTGGGGAACGAGGAAGGGGCGTAACTCAGCGGGGAAAGTACGTGGTGTTGCCGAGTATATACAGCGTTCTCTCGTCACGCTGATGGTCGAGGTTCGATTCCCCACACATGTACAATATGTAAAGCCTATTTATGGTGTCTCCCCGCCGTGATATTGCCTGACTATTGCTGAATCCGACATGAAACAATGCTCTCTTGCATAACAGTTCTCTCTGGAGAGTTATGTCCAATTTTAGCTGCTTGTGGGTTCGACTCTTGGATTGTAAACACCATACCCTATAACGAGGTGTCACACATTGACAGGTTTGTTTTATTTGTTCGTTGTTTCAATATTCCAGTTTAATGACGGCTGTCTCTGAATAATAAAGTCAGGACCAGACAATCCAGTGATTGACATAATGAGCATCGATCCACGCAATTCTTATACGATGAAATGCATCAACCAAGTCTCCGAGCCTGCCCACCCGCCTCTTACGACAATCATAGTCGCCTTTCACGGCATGCATCGAATGCTGAAGACCTATTCTACCCCGGATCTTCACGGGTCAGATTGACAGGTAAACCGTCTTGTTTGTTAGAAGAGACTACACCTCCACATTTGAATGTTGGTTAAAATAAGAAAGAAGAATATATTGGTCTAATTTTGATACCTAGCCATAAGAAAAAAAATTAATTCATTATTTAAACCTTCCATTTCGTGCATACTCTATCAGTTTCGTTCAACAGCGTTGATTGTTTATCCTTTTTTCCGCAGAGGAAAGAGCAATTTCCCCTATCCAATATCGAGTAATATAAAACATGAAACCATTCGTGGTAATTACTCCGCCAGACGGTGAAATAGAATAAAACTCTACAGCCTCCTTGAAGCGTGAACAACTACTTGATATGTCCAGGAACACCTCTCTCATCAGTCGATGACGAGGGAGAAGTGATTGTCAATGGATTGCCATTACATTGTCTCTCGCTGGCTCTGCCATAGCAATAATCATCTACTTTAGAAGCATCAACACATTCTTGTGTAAAACCCCCCGTTACCTACTGTGAGAGCTGGTGTCGGATCCTCCTCAATTCCAGCATGTCTATATCAGTTATCCTTGCAATGAATGCAGAGGTTGGCATCAAACGTTATGTGTTTTGGAGACACACGCAGGCAGTTCTTGGCCAGAGGAATGATACAGGGTTTGTTTGAATGATCAGGCACAGCATGGCACTTAACACAAAGAGACGAAAAAATAACCAGACCAGATTTGAGAATTGAATCTATATCTGAAATTAATTCAGATTTTAAAAAGTAATGTGTTCAAACAATTTAATTTCTGCATTAAACCTGTTTTCACAATCTCCAAATTGAATATTTTCCATAGAAGTATGTGTTATGAGGCAGAGGGGATTTGTAAATTAATGGCATCATTGTCAGTGGCAACGAAAGATTGAAGTACTGGTAAGATGTCTAATGCTTTCGGCGGTAGGCATGATCGAGATGTTTCGGAAAGTGATAGTTTCTAGAAAATATAACATTTCAACGCCACGAAATACCAGACTCGATTCCAGTCTTATCTACTTGCCAAGCACGGATCGGATCCATATTTGTAAACAACGAAATCTTTCCAGCTTCCAACACTATTCTGGATTTAAGGACAGTAACCTATAGGTTTAGGTTAGTGCTTTGGTCAGTAATTTGACCCATGGCATTGTCTTTTGTTTCAATATATGTTATTACGTGCGGTCGAGGAGCCTAGTGGTTAAAGCGTTCGCTCATCATGCCGAAAACCCGGTTTCGACTCCCCATATGGGTACAATGTGTGATACCCATTTCTGGTGTCCCCCGCCGTGATATTGCTGTAATATTGCTAAAAGGGGCGTAAAACTGTACTCACTCACTCTATATAAGTTATTTACTGACTTCACGAAGTTTTTCCGCACGTTCTGATTTCTTGGTTAACCTAGGAAATCATCTCGTACACCTCCCTCACTAGTTAGTTATATATCCTTAAAACAAGTACCAGAGCAGCATGTAAGTAAAAATAATAATCACATGAATCTGTCTCCTGCGACCACGAGTATGTTACAGGCCACTCTGACATATTGTGGTATATTGTTGCTTGTGGTGTGAAACAACCAACAAACAAAACACTTAATGTTGAAGTAACATCAGGTTAGCTTCATGACCTGATACCCGTAGCTACGCAATGGCGTGCTAAATTCCCCCATAACTAATTTTCATAACCTGACATGCCCGTGGACATTCTGTTCTTTCCCGTCCAAATAACCTATCTTTACCTTAAACATGACTTCGATATGTACTGCAACGCATTAGCTCTCTATTGAATGAGGCTGATTCAGTTTGTTCGTGCCTACATCGGAGGGCCTTGGCGTATGTTCTGAGGGATTCAAGCATTGAAAACCATCAACAAATCAATTTCCTCAGATAGTGTATCATGTCCACGGCTCTAAGATATCGACAATCAAACATGAAAACAAATATGGCTTAAATGGTTTTTTCCACATTCGTTTTCCAGCGGCCTTGCGTCAGCCATGTTTCTTTCTAGGGCGAGGGTTTCAGATAACGTCTTGTTATAAGGCGTAAGTAGAGATGTGTGTTGTGTGGCCATCAATAAGTATTTAGTTGCAGTTCATCCAAAGTAAATAGCCAATGGAGAGATGACATGATGAGCCAGCAACCTTCACCGTGCACCAGCCCTGGCACAAAGATGTGACGAAATACCCCTGAGGTCACACTCCATGGATGTAACGTCAATTTTACAAATGGTTTTAGCGGTTGTAGATAACACTGAATCATTGTGTTGTATAAATCCTGACGGTGATCTATCATCACTGGCCACACTTCTGCATCTGTCACGGAATGCAAGACAGACACATCAATGGTATCAGTATCAACGGCGGCTCCAGGAACGTCTTCCCAGCAACGTCGCAAGAACCCAACAAAAATGGATGTCATTTCATGGCTTTTGAAAACTTGACGCAGAAGCATTCGTAAAAAGATGGCTTGATGGCTGTGTCCTAAATGTGAGCAGGTTTTTTAAAGGTTCCTCTCTGCAAGTTCCCTATGTAACACATTGGCTGGGAATGTTCCACAGCTCGAGTCAGGTGTTACTTATTCCCTGGGAGACAATCAATATGTTGTACATTTGTACGTCTTTTCCCGGGGACCACATTTCTGAATTCAATACTTAAAGAAACGATTCAAGTGTAAGGAAACGGCATCGAAGTATCGCTGTTTCAGGGCATTCTGTAGGACGGTGTAACCGGTGTTTTATATGTGCTGGCTGGTGCGCATGTCACATGGAGATGTTTACCCATTAGAGTCAAGAGTATTGACATGAATGTTTTATATATTGCACTTCCGCTCAGTAAGTGTGAAATTAATGCTTTAGCATCTCCAGCCCTCGTGTGCTCCTTGCTGTGATACTCGTGTCTCTTGAGCTGGGGCAAATACATATGAAATATCTGTTTGACTAAAACCTCTTCATTGGATTGAATATGAATTCAGAAGACTGGCATTTATGTAAATGAATTTGCTGATCAGGACTGACCTTGATCTCTATCCCAGCATTCCGTCTTTGATCTGCCTGCTGTAGCCAACCAGGACTAATATAAAGTGTCATCATTAAGATATGGGAAACCAGTGCGAATAGAGCGCTACACCATACATCTATAGCCAACAAATGCGATGACATTGTGTCATCGACTAGCTAAACTCAGCATCATCATAGCAAGACGAACTGAGCGTGTCATCATTCAGCTTGATTTAAACTACGTGAAAAGAACGTGTCATCTCATAGCTACAGACACCCAGTGGGAACGGAATGTGCCATCACATGGCTTCAGTCAACTAGTGTGAATAGCACGTGCTATTATTAAGCTACAGTCAACTAGTGTGAACGGAATGTGCCATCACATGGCTTCAGTCAACTAGTGTGAATAGCACGTGCTATTATTAAGCTACAGTCAACTAGTGTGAACGGAATGTGCCATCACATGGCTTCAGTCAACTAGTGTGAATAGCACGTGCTATTATTAAGCTACAGTCAACTAGTGTGAACGGAATGTGCCATCACATTGCTACAGTCAACTAGTGTGAATAGCACGTGCTATTATTAAGCAACAGTCAACTAGTGTGAACGGAATGTGCCATCATATAGCTACAGTCAACTAGTGTGAATAGAATGTGCTATTATAAAGCTATAGTCAACTAGTGTGAACGGAATGTGGCATCATGTGGCTACAGTCAACTATTGTGAATAGAAAGTGCTATTATATAGCTACAATCAACTAGTGTGAATAGAACGTATTATTATAAAGCTACAGCCAACTAGTGTGAATAGAAAGTGCCATCATATGGCTACACTCAACTAGTATCAATAAAACGTGCTATTATATTGCTACAGTCAACCAGTGTGAACGGAATATGCCATCACATGGCTACAGTCAACTAGTGTCAATATAACTTTCTTTTATATAGTTGCAGTCAACCAGTGTGAACAGTATGTGCCATCATATGGCTACAGTCAACTTGAATGAATAGAACGTACTATTATATAGCTACAGTCACCCAAGGAGAATAAAATGTGGTATCATAAAGCTTCATTCAACTATTGTAAAAAAACGTGACATTTTATGTTCAGGGAACTAGCGTGAATAGAACGTGATATGATATAGCTACAGCCAACCAGGGAGATAAAACAAACCGTGCTATTATATAGCTACAGTCAACCAGGGAAAATAAACGTGCTATCATATGGCTACAGTCACCTAGCATGAATAAAAGGTGCTATTATATAGCTACAGCCAACCAGGTAGAATAAAACGTGCTATCATATTGCTACAGTCAACTATATAACTACAGCCAACCAGGGGAAATTAAGCTTGCTATTATATAGCTACATCCAACCAGGGAGAATAAAGCGTGCTAATAAATAACTACAGTCAACCAGGGAGAATAAAGCGTGCAATTAAATAACTACAGCCAACCAGGGAGAATAAAGCATGCTATTATATTGCTACAGCCAACCAGGTAGAATAAAACGTGCTATAATATAGCTACAGTCACCCGGGGAGAATAAAACGTGCTATTATAAAGCTACAGTCAACTAGTGTCAATAAAACGTGACATTATATAGCTACAGTCAACAAGGGAGTATAAAACGTTCTATTATATAGCTACGGTCAATTAGTGCGAATAAAACGTGCTATTACATACGTGCAGCCAACCAGGGAGAATAAAGCGTGCTATGACAAAAACACAGCCAACATATATATATATATACAGCCAACCAGTGTGAACAGAACATGCCACCATAAGCTTGGCATGAACGTGTCATCACACGAATCATTAACAGTTATTGCAGAACGACAAAACCTAATGTCATCATATAACAACAGATTGTGCAGTATTCAGTATGTGATAATCCCATGTCATCATATAGCTACAGATGTTGCACAATATGATAACTCCATGTCATCATAGAGCTACAGATGTTGCACAATATGATAACTCCATGTCATCATAGAGCTACAGATGTTGCACAATATGATGACCCCATGTCACCCTATAGCTACAAATGTTGCACAATATGATGACCCCATGTCACCCTATAGCTGCAGATGTTTCACAATGTGATAATCCAATGTCATCATAGAGCTATAGATGTTTCACAATGTGATAACCCCATGTCACCATACAGCGACAGATGTTTCACAATGTGATAACCCCATGTCATCATACAGCTACAGATGTTGCACAATATGATAACCCCATGTCATCATATAGCTACAGATGTTGCACAATGTGATACCCCATGTCATCATACATCTACAGATGTTGCACAATGTGATAACCCCATGTCATCATACAGCTACAGATGTTTCACAATGTGATAATCCCATGTCAACATATAGCTACAGATTATGCACACTGTGATAACCCCATGTCATACTATAGCTACAGATGTTGCACAATGTGATAACCCCATATCATACTATAGCTACAGATGTTGCACAATGTGATAACCCCATGTCATCATACAGCTACAATTTCTGCAGTTTGTGTGACTCTGATGTCCTCAAGAAGCTACAGGCGATACAGCTACAGACGTTGCAATATATGCTATTTGTGTGCAATCATATAGCTAAAATTTTATGTAATAGTATACGTTTTCTTTAGACTGTTTTTCGATTTTGAAAAATCGCTCACAATACCAACACTTGGGCTTGATTTAGTCAATAATACAACTGCAATATGTTGGTTCATATATTTTCATTTAAGCCGACTGGTAGAGAGTGTTTTATCGAAACGCACATATATTAACTGAGTCTCCTAACTTTGTCCGATCATGCGGCGTGTGTAAAGAGGTTTGATGGATTGTCATTGGTCTGTAGGAGATACCAGTATGATGATGTGGTCTTTCAAGGGATATCCCTCAAGATGTCATCACGCATCTCGGACAGCCAACATGTCTGCTTGCAGTGACCTTTGTAGAAATTGCTCTTCAACTGATGGCTAGACTAACATATAGTCCATGAAATCGTTTATTGCGCAATAAATGTCAACGTTCTGAAAAAAAATATGTATTCTAGTGCTGATTGGGAATACGGTTAGCTCGACATTTATATTATCTAAGTGCACTTAGTTTGAAGTCAGTGTGCATGACAGTTGGTGGGGTTTGAGTCGCAGGACCATGTCTTCAGAGGGAGACTTGATGGTCTATGTTGTGAGTGAGTAGCGTCTGTTAGTACACAGGACCTAGTCTTCAGAGGGAGACTTGATGGTGTCTGTTGTGTGTGAGTAGTGTCTGTTAGTATACAAGACGTTGTCTTCAGAGGGAGACTTGATTTTGGCTGTTGTGTTTGAGTAGTGTCTGTTAGTATACAGGACGTTGTCTTCAGAGGTAGACTTGATTGTGTATGTTGTGTTTGAGTAGTGTCTGTTAGTATGCAGGACGTTGTCTTCAGAGGTAGACTTGATTGTGTATGTTGTGTTTGAGTAGTGTCTGTTAGTATACAGGACGTTGTCTTCAGAAGTAGACTTGATTGTGTATGTTGTGTTTGAGTAGTGTCTGTTAGTATACAGGACGTTGTCTTCAGAGGTAGACTTGATTGTGTATGTTGTGTTTGAGTAGTGTCTGTTAGTATACAGGACGTTGTCTTCAGAGGGAGACTTGATTGTGTCTGTTGTGTTTGAGTAGTGTCTGTTAGTATACAGGACGTTGTCTTCAGAGGTAGACTTGATTGTGTATGTTGTGTTTGAGTAGTGTCTGTTAGTATACAGGAAGTTGTCTTCAGAGGTAGACTTGATTGTGTATGTTGTGTTTGAGTAGTGTCTGTTAGTATACAGGACGTTGTCTTCAGAAGTAGACTTGATTGTGTATGTTGTGTTTGAGTAGTGTCTGTTAGTATACAGGACGTTGTCTTCAGAAGTAGACTTGATTGTGTCTGTTGTGTGTGAGTAGTGTCTGTTAGTATACAGGAAGTTGTCTTCAGAGGTAGACTTGATTGTGTATGTTGTGTTTGAGTAGTGTCTGTTAGTATGCAGGACGTTGTCTTCAGAGGTAGACTTGATTGTGTCTGTTAGTATACAGGACTGTTTGGGTCGATGACGTGAAAGGAGGTGGGTGTGTCTTTTGATGTATCTATTAAATGTACTTAAATGATTCAAGAATTTCAGTCGTTTTGTTTGTTTGGTGTTTTGGCATGACAGCCATCAGTTACTTACTTAAAGTTAGTGCCACAAAGATGTACAGTGCCATGTCGGTAGCGTGTCTCGTTTTGAGGGAATTCCTCGTGGCACTTGTACTCATGGCTATTTTATTGAACGGCTCTGTCTACACAGTCATAACCTGACCTTCTGATTCGCTGTCCAGGCAGTTATATGCCACTTAATATCTTCACGAACATACTTCAGTCACTTTTGCACTTCTCAGAATATTGATTACATTCCGCAACCATCTATTACATTGCCCAGAATGTTCCTTAACAATGAAATGGGTTTTAAATTATAGGTTTGCCACACTTTATGCCTCCGTCTTCCTGTTGCAAGAGGCTCTGAAGAACGTGATCTCTCTTTGACTGTAAACATACTGGTCGTCATGTCATCTCAGTGACAGCATCTACAGGCCTGGATAGTATCGTCAGGAAGTTGTGGCGTAAATACTGATTGCTGCTGCTATTCAAAACGAAATGGATATTCGTTTCAATCAATTCAGTTGTGAGACAAAGTAAATCCTGACGTAAGTCTAACCCCAGTTGAAAGATGTAATTCTCTGGGGTTCGGAGAAATGTCCGAACTCTCAGTTACATTAATTGAATAGAATTGGAAAGTAAGGCCGAATCAAACTCATGAATTTGTTCCTACAAGAAGATTGAGGGCGATATTTATAAAGCATGCATTCCATTAATGTATAAGTATGGACACTTTCTGAATACATATGTAGACATCGAACCAAAATAACTGCATCGTGAAATCTGAGTATTTGTTCATCTTCCGAACCTTTAAGTGCAGGTGGTAATTCAACAAAACTATCAGAAGCATAATGGCATTTCCTTCCTCGGGACTAGGCAATGGCATAAAAGTGAAGTTTGATTCGGGAGCATTATTGCATTATGTTGGAGTTGATACTTGCATCAGCGTTCATACTGCGTGAAGCTATAGTTAGGTTATATATATGAACTTAATCTGGATACTCTCACTGGTCCTGACGAAAACGTGCTGCTTTATGTTTGTCCATATTTCGAATTCCTGAAGAGAACTCCTTCTTCTAAACGTAGATCCAATCTTCTTCCAATGAATAATAAACAGTGCTATGTTCTTCAACAACAGCGATTGTCACTGCAGGAGGTATTTATTTTAGCAGCATTTACCAAAGAAAAAGCACACTCGTGTGGCTGAAAATTACACACATCCCTAAAATGGACAAACATTTTTAGGTCCGGAAACTTTGCTGGAAACACGAATCAGGTCGAAGAAAAACAGTTGGACAGCCCTGCTATCAACTTGAGTTGTATACGGATTGGCAAAAACGTCATCGCCCCCTCAAGAAGACAATCGACTCCCTCTGAGATTTTAACAGATTAGTCTGGCTGACATCATCGCAGGATGGTCGTGAAAAAACCCTTGATCAGGCGCAACCATGTCTGTCTCCATTTACGTCAAGTGTTGGGTGGGATGTGTCGATAATACACCAAGACATCGCCATCCGCGAGAAATCCCCATTGTCACTCAGCATGTATAGCCCTATTTCTAGATTTAGTAGTGTGCGTTTAGCAGCCTCGCCTCATCGCGGTCTCCGATATCTGACGACCAAAGCCCCTTTGTAATGAAACAGATATGTCTCCCAGGAGGGAAGTTAACCGATTGCAACAAACGACGATGTCTGTTTGAAATCTGTTTACAGGATTAGTCAACCGTCATGTGTAAATCTCCTGCAGATTAACACCTCCACGGGACCTATGTTTTTTATACGAACTTTGATCTGTGTTAATATCAAGATATCGACAGAGTTGATATACAGTTTATTAAGGTGTCTTAGAATCATATCATGAAGTTTAGTAACACAAATATCTTCTAACCTTTGATGTCTCTGGGGCTTGAATCTCTCGTCGATCGTTTCTCAAAGCCACTTGTCATATCATAATTCCTTATACTCAAAGGAAGTAAATGGGATAATATTCTGATTTATCCTGTCATGGTTATATAGAAACACACTAAAATCTCAAATTAAAATGAAACGTTGGTAGTTATATTATTAATAAGGATAAATAGTTCAGAGCCGACATAAAGAGTTTAGGAAACAAACTAATTATAGTTCTGCCTAACAATCTGTGTGTTGTTTAAACACGATACGGTGGTAGGTGTGATTGCTGCCATCCTCTTAATTCGGGCAATATGAGGCTGTCTCCATGTATGTCAGCACATACAGATAAAGTCCCAAGACAAACATTCTACTTGATGCCATAAGACACGGCATCTTACAGGCTGGTAACAGTCACTAGTCTAACTACCCCTAAATTAAATACAGGACACTATAATCTACGTTTGCAATACATGTTTAAACACAAGGCACTCCATCTCTTTCAAAACTCATCATAATAGATGGAGATAGGGGGTACTCAATCTGCCAGCATATAGGACGGGGGGCGTCCTTCCTGGTAGTGCACTGCGTTCAATGGTCGCTGTCTGGTGGCGCCTCGGGACGTGGTATCAATACATGACAGCGTCATCCATCTGCTGTAGGTGTATGCAAACACCAGCATAATGCTACTCCAAGGCCGATCAATCGCATGTCTCCCTATTAATATATAAGCAGTGGGGTAAAGTGACGAGAACGATGTTCGGCGATAATATCAATAACTATACAAACACATAGGTTGTATCTGAACATATGTCTCTGTGCATACCCTTTCTTTCATATACGGTCGCCTGCCTTCATTGTTTGTGGGATATATTTGTGATCGCAGAGAGAGAATTACATATACCGATACCCAACGTACTTTATCCTCAGGGGCACGAGTGGTCCACTCGTCTACACCCACACACGGGTGGTCCACACACAGTCTACACACACGGGTGGTCCAGTTGTCTACAGACACACGGGCGGTCCAGTTGTCTACACACATACAGGTGTGGTCCAGTTGTCTACGCACATACACGGGCGGTCCAGTTGTCTACACACATACACGGGTGGTCCAAGTTGTCTACACACATCCACGGGTGGTCCACTCGTCTACACACACAAACTGGTGGTCCAGTTGTCTACACACATCCACGGGTGGCCCACTTGTCTAGACACACAAACTGGTGGTCCAGTTGTCTACACACATACACGGGTGGTCCAGTTGTCTACACACTTGAACGGGTGGTCCAGTTGTCTTCTGTAGAGTTGCGTCCCTTAAGTGTTACAGACACCTATGATCGTGGGTTTGAATCCCGCTTCATCCTGATTGTGCTTTACGTGTGTCAGCACCACTCCTGCACGTGGGTTTCGCCATCGTGTTGAACATCTACAACCTGTATGTCTTCTGGCTTATCTGTCACATCAAGTTGACACGCCATGATATAACTGTAGCACTGTACAAGGGGAGGTTGAAGCAGACCCTCTCAGTCGTGTCGTCCTTAGACAGTTGTATGTGGGAATAATGTTAACTGCCGTCAACAATATTCTAGCTGTTTCTTTTACATATAAATAGCTTGGTATTGTAGATGGAAGCGAGAAAGCCCTGGTCATATTCATATGATATCTCAGCCAAAAGCAGAGTCGATTGTACAATTCCGACTTTATCGTGATCATATGTTTATGAATCACTATCAAATAATGATGACACCAGGTGTTCGCGAAAAAGTGAGCGTATCCTGACCCACCGGTAGCACCCGTCACAAACACATGTAAAGGCAAGTCATTTTGGCACCTGTTAAAGCACGGCAACGTATGGTGAAAGTCAAAATAGGGAATAGAATCGACATCATTTTTGTCACTGATTTGTCACATTTGGAAATACCCGACAATGATCTGTAATGACAGCAAGTCAGCGCCGAAAGATCAAACGAAACAAAACAACAAAACTGCCTGCGCCAGGAACAGATATGTTTGTTATATCAGAGCGGTCTGTAACTAATCGAACCTGAACCAGACAATCCAGTGATTGACATCATGAGCATCGATCCACGGAATTGGGATACGATGGCATGCATCAAACAAGTCAGCGAGCCTGACCACCTATTCCTGTTAGTTGCTTCTTAACGACAAGTGTAGTCTCCTGTAACAACAAGAATTGGTTGCTGAAGACCTTTTCTTCCCCGAATCTTCACGGGTAGGAACAGATGTGAGGGAACAAGGTGTGAAGCCATGTTGGCAGTAAGTTAGAGATCAATGAGGCGAGGGAATTCCAAAGTGTCACGCTGATCAAGCTAGTGAAATTAACGAGCCTGGTGATGACAAACCAAGGATCTGGGATTCGAACCATTATAGATGAAACTCGCCACGTAAGGGGCATGCAAGTCGTACATCGGATTGCAGGGCTCCAAACATGTCCCAATCCTCTTTATTACCATCCAACAATGTGGTAGTGATTGCGGGGATGCTGGTATGACAGTTGTGGTACACAGTCCCGCTGAGATCCTCAGTCTATATAACCTGACTGATAGCTTCCTGGCAGAGATGGAGGGAAAGGCCGACAGACGTATTAATCAGTGTCCATTATACCATTCAAACACCTGGGAGTTCCCAGCCAGTCAGTTTTATACCCTGTTCGGGAAGGGAAGACGACGCCAGGCTTGTCTAAGATAACTTTAGTTTTATGAGACAATGAAGGCATTATTTTTAGAAAACGAAGACTTGCATCTTCCACCTATTTTCGGAATACGTACTCTCCCGTGAAAACCCATCGAAACCCGTCCATGTGTGAATTGAAAACACATTCACATTACATAGTTTCACTGCACCGTTAGCTTCGTGTAGATTTATCTACTGTTTCTATGTTTTTTTCCACAAAGCCTCGGGCTACAATGTAGGAACCGTGACGCAATAAAGATCTTTGAAAAACAAATGGTTCTGTTTTGCGGTTTTGCACTTGATTTGTATTCAGCAGAGTGACAGGTTAGAAACCAAATGTGGATTTCGTTTGGAACTATATGGTGTTATGGTTATGGTGTACAGGTTATGGAACAGGGAGGTTCATTCAAAGTTTGCCTCTGTTATTATTTTTAAAAAATTAACATCATTATTGTTATTATTATCATTATTATTATTATCAAACACGTCACATTTTAATTCTAGAAACCAAATAGTCCAGAAACTATACGGTCTTTTCCCAGTCTCGGTCAAAGGTATTTACAAAATTAAACATGCCGGAAGTAAAAATGAAGAAAATATTGTTCAAAAACTCAATATTTACACTATGTCGCCCATTGGTAGGCCCATGGGCAGGCCCACGGGCGAGAATATGTTCCTTTACTTAAAACTCATGGTTTGTTTCGCAAATACATAAATGTATTTTTTTCAAGTATCATAACACAAAATTTAATCTACTTTAACTTAATTCAACGATTTTATAGTTATATTGAAATATTTCGCCCATAGGCGAGAAAAAGGTTTTGCCCATGGGCGAGAATATTTTCCTTTGCTCAAAACTATATTTTTGTTTCGCAAATACATGCAGTTGTTCTTACAAGTTTCATGGCACATAATGTAACTCATTTTAACTAAATTCAACTATTTTATAGCGATATTGAAATATTTCGCCCATGGGCGAGAAAAAGGTTTGGCCCATTCGCAAATACATACAGGTGTTTTACAAGTTTTATGGCACATAATGTAACTCATTTGAACTTAATTCAACTATTTTATAGCAATATTGAAATAGTTCGCCCATGTGCAGGCCAATGGGCGAGAATATTATCCTTGGCTCAAAACTCTTGGTTTTTTTGCAAATACATACAGGTGTTCTTACAGGTTTCATGGCACATAATGTAAAGCATTTTAACTAAATTCAACTATTTTATAGCGATATTGAAATATTTCACCCATGGGCGAGAAAAAAGGTTTGGCCCATGGGCAACAATATTTTCCTTTGCTCAAAACTCGTGGTTTTGTTTCATAATGTATAAATGTGTTTCTTTCAAGTCTCATGACACAAAATCTCACTCATTTTAACTTAATTCAACGATTTCATAGCGTTATTGAAATATCTTGCCCCTGTGCGAGTAAAAGGTTTGGCCCATGGGCGAGCATATTTTCCTTTGCTCAACAGTTTTAGTTTCGCAAATACATAAAGGTGTTATAAGCATGACACATGATTCAACTCATTTTAACTTAATTCAACTAATTTGTGGCGTTATTAAAATATTTTGCCCATGTCTTCGTCAGTCCCTTTAAATCATTAACTAATTGTGTACAAAGTATATTGTATCATGTGAAATATACTTTATATTATATCATTACATTACTATTTATAAAGGGCATTTTGTTGGATGTTTCCTTTACAGAAGTTTTATATTTTTTTTTACATATTGCAACTATCTTTAATGAACCCAACCTTACCTCTCAAAACGTTTTGACAGTTTATCATACGAATTCATGTGCCTGTACATCAATTCATTGGCGTTATTTTCCAACACATTAAAGTTTAGTTAGTCTTTTTCATTTCAATTCTCGTTGATACATCACGCTGGGAAATAAGTGACACTAGGTATGCAATATACAGGTACATGTGCGTGTATTTTAATTGAAAAAAAACCCGTCTTTCACTGCATAACGTCTGGCTGAATATCTCACATTCTAACGAAATCTCGAAATAATTATTTAATCATATGCGGTGTCGATCTGACCAATGGAATATATGTTTTACTAATATTATTACACTAAAGAAACTTTTAAATGCATTGCCACTTTTGGTATGAAAATGCTAACAGTTCAGAAAAAACAACACCACGTGTGAATCAACAGTTATACGGATGTTGCTGTTGGCAAATACCTAGCCTGTACATGTATATTTTTTTGTGGACACATGTATTACATATTTTCGTTGATATGTTGATATATTAAGCAGAAAGACAAAAAAATGTTTATGAAAGATGAATTGGTGCCTTGATATATTCAACGAGATGTGTATCATCGTTTAATGGGTTATTCAATAAAAGTATGTTTGGAGGGGATATCAAAGGAGCCGCCAATATACACAGTGTCGTCCGATGAACTACCACCCCATCCTGTCAGTAAGAGTTATGTAATCGGTACACAAATATATTTGATGCGGTGTCAGTTTTGAAGGAGTTTGAATTACGTCCGCCACTGGCCACAGAAATCCTCAGAGTATATAATAACAATCAACAAGGCCAATGTAGTACTAATAACCTAGTGACGCGCGTAACGACTTTCAATCTGTCTGCTACAGCTACCATACCATCATCCCTGTCACAACTGGTGTATTAACGGCTTATTCAAATACTTAATTGTAGAAAGTTCGTTAAGAGACTAACGTATGTCGTATACAGTCGTATATGGCACTGTTCCTAAAATAAGGCAGTTTCTTTTATCGGGTATAAATAGTTGATTCGTCTTGTCATGCAGCCATTTGACAGTCAAAAAATAGTCCCACTGGGATTAAACGATGAAGATTATATTTTCATGGACATGTTTCTGTCATGCTTCAGTAATGTGTGAGAAATAGGTGTCACTTTTCACAATTTATTATTATTCAGAATTATTTTTAAAACAATTGCATGCACCGAAGTATGACAGTAAGAAATCGTATAAAATTGCGTAGCGTAGCGTGGGCTATTACTGCGACTGATTCGCTCACATAGTGGAGAGTTTTCGTGAACGCTTATCAAGTGATTTATAGGACATCGATTAGAGGATAATGAAGTTGTTGCAGGAACCTTCAAAGACAATGTCAATATTTTCAAATGCAATTAATGAAGCGTGACATAATGTAATTGACGCTACAAATGAACGTCTTTCACAAGTATCGACATCGTCAAACAATCAGTTATACTTATGTGTCTGGCTACTGCCAGGGAAGATGAAGTCATGGAATTGGCCCGTCCTTCCAGCTAATCATCTGCAGCCTCCTGTCAATACGCTGAAACTGATACCGTGTTGGTATTTCTGTGAACACTACATTTCAATAAGGTGAAAAAATCCTTTAATGAGACACATTAGAAAAATCAAAGATTTCTGACTCTACAAAAATCAAATAATTGCATTGATTTCTCAGTTAAGGTGCATGCGGTGAACACCCAAGCATATCGATTGGTTATCGATTTTGTGGACTGGTGATTGCTGAAGGTGTGTATATCAACATGCTAATTCAGACTGAAAAGAGCAAAATCAATCAGTCCGATGAATACGCCAAATTGAAGCAATACCAGGATCTATGTCGCCCCCATCAAATTAGAAGATTCTTTCCAGCAACGGATGTTCCGTGTTATTCCGTGCTGATAACGTTGTCGTAGTGTGCGAGTATGTTTATTTCTTGCCTTACTTGAGTTTTAGAAAAGGTGTATTTAAATGTATATACTGTGGATTCTTGTCATAACATTAGCGACATTGACCACTGAAGTTATGATCGAGTATTATTCAGAAGAATATACCCCACTTTACACAGAGACAGGGTGCCATATATTCAGATATCATGTATAGTCTGTGTTATTTTAAGTAGCCAATGTTTCATTTCAAATTACACGAATCACTTCGCTCTGAAAAAATGTTTTAAATGAAGAAACATATCCTCAACGACTTTGTTGTTTAATCAAAATAAGTTGACATATTTATAAACAAAAGTTCAATATCTACATATCATGCAGTCGTATATCATAGCATTAATTCTCAAGCGGCTTCCTCTGAAATCGCCTGTCAAATGTGGGTTATGGTTTAGCTCATCTATTTTTAACACCTCGGTCGGAACATCTAATACGTAATGTTAAACACTAAGATGCCTTTTAGAAAACCAAGAAGAATCTTAACTGTGATAAATATCTACATGATGGACGAGCATAGAATCGTGTAACATGATTAAACCAAATAAAATAGATTGTCTTTGAACATCAGCCAAGAATACTAAACTACATGAAGTTTCTTCTTTGATAGGCATTTAGAAGTTCTCAAGCAATTCGATCGAATGCTTATCGTAGTCCCGATTAGGCGGCCAGTATGACCAATACGGACCATCAATGCTGAGTATAAAGAAAGAGGTAGGGAAATCTTTTTTCTAAAATGTCTTCCAACATATATTTGAGGCGAGTCGACTACTGGTGATATCTCAGTCAAAACCACTGTTAATTCATTTCTGGATTGATGGGGAATTTCAAGAGCTGTTCGTTCACACTATTCAGTTTCAGGGTGTATAAGAATGTTCAGATCGTAAAAGTGCACACAGCCTCTCAGTGACACATGTAACACCTGACCCACACATCGAGTAATGAGGGCCAGAGAAAGTCAACTATTCGTCTCTAACGACGTCTATGGCGATCTAGAGACTAATTTTCACAGATTAACAGTTAAGGACATCTACTCAAATAGGGTAATTACTCAACACCCCAGCTCGTTAATTCGGAGCCCAGGTCAAGCAGACAGCCATCTTCTACTATTGCTACAACTACGTATTTTGATAATCCGTATATAGGAAGGGGTAGCGTCTGGATTAACCAGGCTTGGCTGGATCTGAACGTATTTATTTTGTTGACAACCTTGTTATCACCTGACTTTTTACACTCATTCCGCGTTCTCTCGTAATCCATTATACAGACCACCATTGTCAGTTATTCGCCTGTGTTGATTGTACATAACATATATCTCAGTTTCCAACGAATGCATTGGAAGGCGTGTTCTCCACGAAGCTTCCATCAGACGAGTTATCATTTTTTTCTCCTTCAGCTCATCGACCATCCAGTATTAGCTAACGTTACTTTTTTCATAATTCGAATATACCGTGTACACTATTTGTAAACCGTATGTTCTTGATCAGTACTTTGTCAAGTCAGAAAAAACAATGAACCTTTTCCTCTGGGGTACATAATCAACCATTCTAAATGCATGTAAAGAAACGTGTCTCCATCATTCCAGCATGCTTCTTGAGAGGCGGGGATCAGAACGGTTTGTCAGTGCAGCCCTTAATTTACATCCGTGAACAGCGGCATTTGAAGATGTAAATTACATTTTCAATTTGGCGACAGGGCAAATACGTACCACATACAGGCATATAAATGTGTAACTAATAACTGGACATGGTTGACATAGAGAGATATAGGTTATCACAATACATTTGCAAAACGTATTACCTTTTCTAAATACTCAAAACGTTTCATTTTGAGATAACTAAAAAACTTCACTTTAGGTTTAACTAAATAATTTACTTTGTACATACAATTTCCGATGAGTTCTACAGTCACTCCAACCTCAACTCGGAGGTGATGGATAGCAGAACGGTATTGCAGAGCCTTGTTCAACTACTCTTGGGTAGGTTACTTCAAATTAAAAAATTGAACATGTTTTTATTGTTTCTATAAGATATTCCTTCAGAAGAATTTGGTAAAGATGAAAGCTCTGAAACACTTCAAACATACAAAGGAGGCATTGTTCATGAACATGCCGAGCAATCTCAAACATTCGTCATTTACTTTGAACCACTAAGAGGATCATTACCTATTGTATTGCAGCGCGCTTGCTTCGTGCAGTCCGATTCACATTAAGCGATGACATTTAGGTTATTAAAGCATCAACGGATCATAAAAGCAAAGAGGGTATATGTTGTCAATTTCAGTTATGTTCTGCACGTCCGACTCCACCAGCAATAATACATGTTGATAACTACAAGGACCAGCGCCATCAACACGATGTATCTAGACCGGAGAGCGTGTTATGTTAATGGGGCCATGTTGTTCCATTAATCCGCTGCGTATGAGAGTTAGAGTAGGTCACAATACGACAAGAAAGTCTGTACAACTACGTCTTTCATCTCAAGGACCGCGCGACTTTGGACCTGGAATCGTATTTGTCTGAAAACGAAACAATTCGTGGAGTGGAGCAGAAAAACATTGCTCTCATCTTTAATGAAAAAAACAACAAATTATCAAAAAAATGAATAAACTAAATTTTTCCGTTAATTTTTATCTGGAATAAAATCTGAAGATCCCTTGACAATAATATGCTCGGTTCCTTAGCAAAAGTTATGTTTACCCTTTGTGGGATAAGATAGGCGATAAATTAGTTAAAAACGTTAATTCCGTTACTCTTCCAAGTGGTAAATTTATTCTTGAGCATATTTCTGTACTCATGTACATTACCTGTTTGTCGTGGTGGTGGCGTGTTTGAGAGTGAATGGTAGAATGCTGCCAGCTCGGTTTCCAGTGAACTCTACTCATATTCAACGAGTGCCTTCACAGTTTAATCACAAAACAGTAGGAGCAACTACCAGCGCCAAATATAATGAATATAACTCATGGTGTTGCGAAAGAAATGTCCATTAAAATACACAATTAGATACTCTTCCAAGCATACAACTAATCTGTAACAAAAGAATATATAATTCCCCAGGCTGTTAGCATGTGTTATAATACAGAGCTGACTAATGAATCTCAATGTGAAGGTGTTGTGGAACTACGTTATCCACATAGCATGCATGTTTATGACAACACACACTGGGCGGACATTCCTTGCCCTGTTTCCCCACTGTGGAGCTCCACACAACATGTATACTTCTTCGCCACCGTCTTTCAACACGCTTCTCTCCTTTCTTTGCGTCCACGTGTTACAGAGAAATCTCACGAAAGATGTGCTGACATTGCAGCCGACACAGTCCTAGATACCAGCTGGACTGCGCGTTTTCCCAACTCCTTTGAGAAGCTCATCTCAGTTCGATTATTCTTTTATGTGTTTTTATAACCGAGTTAGGTTTAGTTGGTTAGAGAAACTATAGTACTACCAATCCATGGCAATTTGTCTCACGACCGAACAACTCTTTCTTTTTTCGCGTATAAAGATCCCGAAAGTGCAGCAGGTAAGCAGATTGCTCAAACAAATGTTTGAAATTATAGTGCAGTGCGGTTGACGATGTCGTTAGACACATTGGAGCTTCATAACCTGGCCCATAAACTGTCGAGACGTAAAGAACACTTCCATTACGTACCGACTTAAAAGTGCATCACAACAGGTATTAGAACGAACTTCACTGCTCTTGAATATGAAAATAACTTCAATGGCTGTAGCCCGACATCAACCACACATAACTCGTCATGGATGTTCACATCAAACACACATCTTCTCGTCTTTGCTCACATTGAACATGTAAAACACCTAGACGGTCATATAAAACGCAAGTGGCAGTTCGTCTCTATGTCTATGTGTCTTCCAACCACTTCGTGTATACTCATATCAAACAAATAACACTTTGTTTAGGCTCATATCAAAACACACGACACCTCGTCTATGCTCACAATAAACATATATATAACACTTCGTCTTTTCTCATATCAAACAAATAGCACTTTGTTTAGGCTCATATCAAAATACATATAACACCTCGTCTATACTCACATTGAACACATATAGCACCTCGTCTATGCTCACATTGAACACATATAACATCTCGTCTATGCTCACATTGAACACATATAACACCTCGTCTATGCTCACATTGAACACATATAACACCTCGTCAGCTCACATTGAACACATATAACACCTCGTCATGCACACATTGAACACATATAACACCTCGTCTATGCTCACATTGAACACATCTAACACCTCGTCGTGCTCACACTGAACACATATAACACCTCGTCTATGCTCACATTGAAACATAGAACATCTCATCTATGCTCACATTGAACACATATAACGCCTCGTCTATGCTAACATTGAACACATATAAAACCTCGTCTATGCTAACATTGAACATAATGTCTGGTATGTGTTCTCATCAACCACATCTCACCGTTCAATGTCGTGTATGTTTGTTTTAACCATGCCAACATGTGCAATTTACCAAATGCTGGCTGGGAGAGTAGGTGGATGGTTGAACGCTCTCCATCAGCTGGACGATCTGGAGGTCTGACCAGGCCCAAGACTGAATCACTGAATATTAAAGAGGTCGATTCTTTTAAAGTGTGCCCCTGTTGACCGATTGGTGACCGGGTGCCATTTATGAATTTAACAAATGTTATAATTGGGATAACACTTTTTTAGTAAATTACAGATTCTCGTTTTCGTACATGCACCGAAGTTTCACAGCAAAAAATTGTATAAAATCGCGTTGCAATTCCTATGATGACGAAATCGACACAAATCTGATATATTTACTCAATATTTTAGGTTTGTTGACAAATTTGATAATTTCCCTGCACAGCGTAACACGCGCAAGAATACATGTAACCATCACATGGCCATGTAATCATATCATGGTCGTGTAATTGTAACATGGTCATGTAATTATAGCATGGTCATGTAATCACAGCGTTGTCATGTAATTACTGCATGGTCATCTTATCATATGGTCATGTAATCATATTATGGTCATGTTCTTATAACCTGATTATGTAATTATAGCGAAGTTCTGTAATCATATCATGTTCGTGTAAATATAGCATTGTCAAGTAATCATATCATGATCATGTAATCATAATTTGTCATGTAATTATATTATGGTCATGTAATCATATCATGGTCATGTAATTATAACATGGTAATGTAATCTTAGCATAGCTATGTAATCATATCATTGTCATGTAATCATATCATGGACCTGTAATCATGGTCATGTAATCAAATCATGGTCTTATTATCACAACATGGTTATGCAATCATATAATGGACATGTAATTATATCATGGTCATGTAAGTATATCATGGTCATGTTATCATAGCATATTGTCGCGTAATCATAGCATTGAAAATAGGAAAGTTACGGAAGATCGACCGAAACAAAACAAAAAGAATCACTTTATATTTACAAATGATTATAGTGTAAGTCTAGATTTAGATTTAGTAAGAGGGGGCTGAACAGTAGCAAATGCAGCCCTATATTGGTTGAATAAAGCACATGTAAAAATAAGTTAGTATTCCTATAACAAGTTGCGTGATTAATTACACGGAGAACAAGACTGTCATCTGAGGTGCAGCGCCAACGGTGACTCTTACATTAGCAGAGAGAAGATTTCATCTTCTATTTCCTTGGGCTAGCGTTCTTGGGTTTCATAGATGTGATGATAGCTGCCTGCACCAGGAAAAGATATGTTTGTTTTTTGTTTCCTCAGCAATATTGCAGACGGCGGTCTGTAGATAATCGAGTCGGAACCAGACAATCCAGGGATTAATTATCATGAACATCGATCCATGCAATTGGAATACGATGACATGCATCAACAAATTCAGCGAGTCTGACCTCCCGATCCCGTTAGTCGCCTCTTACAACAAGCATAGTAACCTTTTAGGGCACGAATTGGTTGCTGAAGACCTATTTTAACCCGGATATTCATGGCTCGGAATAGACGTGAGGGAGCCAGGTAGGAAACCATGTCGGCAGTAAGTTAGAGATAAGTGAGGCGAGGGACTGAGTGGTGTGGGTCGGATGACAATGGAAGAGGGAATTCCTAATGTCACGAGCACGGGCATGGTGATGACAAACCAAGAATCTGGGATTCGAACCTTCATATATGAATCCTGCCAAGAAAAGGACATGCGAGTCGTACATCGGGTTGCAGCACTCCAAACATGCCCCAATCCTTATTATCACCATCCAACAATGTGGTAGTGATTGCAGGGATGCTGGTATGACGGTTGTGGTACACAGTCCCGCTGAGATCCTCAGTCTATATAACCTGACGGATAGCTTCCTGGCAGAGATGGAGGGAAAGACCGACAGACGTATAAATCAGTGTCCATTATACCATTCAATCACCTGGGAGTTCCTAGTAAGTCAGTCAGTGGCGGATCCCGTACTGGGAAGACAGACTATGCCAGACTTGTCACTTGTCTAAGATATACTTCAGTTTTATAGAACAATGAAGGCATTATTTTTAGAAAACGAAGTCTTGCACCATACACCAATATTTGGTATGAGTACTCTCCCGTGAAAACCAATCGAAACCCGTTCCTGTGTGAGTTGAAAACACATTCACATTACATCGTTTCACTGCACCGTTAGCTTCGTGTAGATTTATCTACTGCTTCTATGTTTTTCCTACAAAGCCTCGGGCTACAATGTAGGAACCGTGACGCAATAAAGGTCTTTGTTAAAAAAATGGTTTGATTTTGCGTTTTAGCACTTGATTTGTATTCAACAGAATAACAGGTTAGAACACAAATGTGGGCTTGGTTTGGAACTCTGTGGTGCTATTACCGTGACTGATTCGTTCACACAGTGGAGTGTTGTCGAGAACGCTTATCAAGTGATTCATTGGACATCGATTAGAGGATAATGAAGTTGTTGCAGGAACCTTCAAAGACAATGTCAATATTTCCAAATGCAATTAATGAAGCGTGACATAATGTAATTGACGCTACAAATGAACGTCTTTCACAAGTATCGACTTCGTCAAGCAATCAGTTAGTATTTGACCTACTTATGTGTCTGTCTAGTGCCAGGGAAGATGTTAGCAGATGACGTCATGGAATTGACCCATCCTTCCAGCTAATCATCTGCAGCCTCCTGTCAATACGCTGAAACTGATACCGTGTTGGTATTTCTGTGAACATTACATTTCAATAAGGTGGAAAAATACTTTAATGAGACACATTAGAAAAATCAAAGATTTCTGACATCGATTTCTCAGTTAAGTTGCATGCAGTCAAAACCCAAGCATATCGATTGGTTATCGATTTGTGGACTGGTGATTGCTGAAGGTGTGTATATCAACATGCTAATTCAGACTGAAAAGAGCAAAATCAATCAGTCCGTTGAATACGACAAATTGAAGCAATACCAAGATCTATGTTACCCCAATCAAATTAAAAGACACTTTCCAGCAAAGGATGTTCCGTGTTATTCCGTCTTTAACAATGCTGATAACGTTGTCGTAGTGTGCGAGTAGAATATTCCTTGCCTTGCTTGAGTTTTAGAAAAGGTGTATTTAATGTATATACTGTGGATTCTAGTCATAACATTAGCGACATTGACCACTGGAGTTATGATCGAGTATTATTCAGAAGAATATACCCCACTTTACACAAAGACAGGGTGCCATATATCCAGATATCGTTTATAGTCAGTGTTATTTTAAGAAGCCCGTGTTTCGTTACCAAATTACCATTCCTTCTTTTTTGTCCACAATGTGTTGAAAGTCAATATAGCACTGTTTTGAGAACAGAAGGCATCTCTGCAGCAAAACACTTTTGATGTTTAATTGGTAAAATGTGTTTAGACTAACAGATACAACATGGGCCAGCATGTCAGCTCCAAACGTCTCACCGTGACTTTACCGCATCATGCCATAGTGTATGTCAAAGGATCATCTTCGAGGAAATGAAAAAGATAGAGTAGCATCAACGAAACGAAATAAACATCTAAACACGAATCACTTCACTCTGAAAACATGTTTTAAATGAAGAAATATATTCTCCAAGACTTGGTTGTTTAATCAAAATAAGTTGACATATTTACAAACAAAAGCTCAATATCTACATATCATCCAGTCAAATATCATTGCACTAATTCTCAAGCGGCTTCCTCTGAAATCGCCTGTCAACTGTGGGATATGGTTTGGCTCATCTATTCTTAATCTAATGCGTAATGTTAAACACTGAGATGCCTTTTAGAAAACCAAGAAGAATCTTAACTGAGATAAATTTCTACATGATGGACGAGCATAGAATCGTGTAACATGATTAAACCAAATAAAATAGATTGTCTTTGAACATCAGCCAAGAATACTTAACTACATGAAGTTTCCTCTTTGATAGGCATTTAGAAGTTCTCAAGCAATTAGATCGGATGCTTATCGTAGTCCCGATTAGGCGGCCAGTATGACCAATACGGACCATCAATGCTGAGTATAAAGAAAGAGATAGGGAAATCTTTTTTCTAAAATGTCTTCCAACATATATTTGAGGCGAGACGACTCCTGGTGATATCTCAGTCAAAACCAATGTAAATTCATTTGTCGATTGATGGGGAATTTCAAGAGCTGTTCGTTCACACCATTCGGTTTCAGGGTGTATAAGAATGTTCAGCTCGTAAAAGTGCACACAGCCTCTCAGTGACACATGTAACACCTGACCCACACATCGTGTAATGAGGGCCAGAGAAGGTCAACTATTCGTCTCTAACGACGTCTATGGCAATCTAGAGACTAACTTTCACAGATTAACAGTTAAGGACATCTACTCAAATAGGGTAATTACTCAACCCCCCAGCTCGTTAATTCGGAGCCCAGGTCAAGCAGACAGCCATCTTCTACTATTGCTACCACTATTTTGATTATCCGTATATAGGAAGGGGTAGCGTCTGGATTAACCAGGCTTGACTGGATCTGAACGTATTTATTTTGTTGACAACCTTGTTATCACCTGACTTTTTACACTCATTCTGCGTTCTCTCGTAATCCATTATACGGACCACCATTGTCAGTTATTCGCCTGTGTTGATTGCATATAACATATCTCAGTTTCCAACAAATGCATTGGAAGGCGTGTTCTCCACGAAGCTTCCATCAGACGAGTTATCATTTTTTTCTCCTTCAGCTCATCGACCATCCAGTATTAGCTAACGTTACTTTTTCATAATTCGAATATACCGTGTACACTATTTGTAAACCGTATGTTCTTGATCAGTACTTTGTCAAGTCAGAAAAAACAATGCACCTTTTCCTCTGGGGTACATAATCAACCATTCTAAATGCATGTAAAGAAACGTGTCTCCATCATTCCAGCATGCTTTTTGAGAGGCGGGGATCAGAACGGTTTGTCAGTGCAGCCCTTAATTTACATCCGTGAACAGCGACATTTGAAGATGTAAATTACATTTACCGATGGATAGCAGAACGGTATTGCAGAGCCTTGTTCAACTACTGTTGGGTAGGTTACTTTAAATTAAAAAATTGAACATGTTTTTATTGTTTCTATAAGACATTCCTTCAGAAGAATTTGATAAAGATGAAAGCTTCTGAAACACTTCAAACATACGAAGGAGGCATTGTTCATGAACATGCCGAGCAATCTCAAACATTCGCCATTTACTTTGAACCACTAAGAGGATCATTACCTGTTGTATTGCAGCGCGCTTGCTTCGTGCAGTCCGATTCACATTAAGCGATGACATTTAGGTTATAAAAGCATCAACGGATCATAAAAGCAAAGAGGGTATATGTTGTCAATTTCAGTTATGTTCTGCACGTCCGACTCCACCAGCAATAATACATGTTGATAACTACAAGGACCAGCGCCATCAACACGATGTATCTAGACCGGAGAGCGTGTTATGTTTATGGGGCCATGTCGTTCCATTAATCCGCTGCGTATGGGAGTTAGAGTAGGTCACAATACGACAAGAAAGTCTGTACAACTACGTCTTTCATCTCAAGGACCGCGCGACTTTGAACCTGGAATCGTATTTGTCTGAAAACAAACAATTCGTGGAGTGGAGCAGAAAAACATTGCTCTCATCTTTAATGAAAAAAACAACAAATTATCAAAAAAATGAATAAACTAAATGTTTTACGTTATTTTTTATCTGGAATAAAATCTGAAGACCCCTTGACAATAAAATGCTCGGTTCCATAGCAAAAGTTCTGTTTACCCTTTGTAGGATAAGATAGGCGATAAATTAGTCAAAAACGTTAATTCCGTTACTCTTCCAAGTGGTAAATTTATTCTTGAGCATATTTCTGTACTCATATACATTACCTGTTTGTCGTGGTGGTGGCGTGTTTGAGAGTGAATGGTAGAATGCTGCCAGCTCGGTTTCCAGTGAACTCTACTCATATTCAACGAGTGCCTTCACAGTTTAATCACAAAACAGTAGGAGCAACTACCAGCGCCAAATATAATGAATATAACTCATGGTGTTGCGAAAGAAATGTCCACTAAAATACACAATTAGATACTCTTCCAAGCATACAACTAATCTGTAACAAAAGAATATAGAATTCCCCAGGCTGTTAGCATGTGTTATAATACAGAGCTGCCTAATGAATCTCAATGTGAAGGTGTTGTGGAACTACGTTATCCACATATCATGCATGTTTATGACAACACACACTGGGCGGACATTCCTTGCCCTGTTTCCCCACTGTGGAGTTCCACACAACATGTATACTTCTTCGCCACCGTCTTTCAACACGCTTCTCTCCTTTCTTTGCGCCCACGTGTTACAGAGAAATCTCACGAAAGATGTGCTGACATTGCAGCCGACACAGTCCTAGATACCAGCTTGAGTGCGCGTTTTCCCAACTCCTTTGAGAAGCTCATCTCAGTTCGATTATTCTTTTATGTGTTTTTATAACCGAGTTAGGTTTAGTTGGTTAGAGAAACTATAGTACTACCAATCCATGGCAATTTGTCTTACGACCGAACAACGCTTTCTTCTCTCGCGTATAAAGATCCCGAAAGTGCAGCAGGTAAGCAGATTGCTCAAACAAATGTTTGAAATTATAGTGCAGTGCGGTTGACGATGTCGTTAGACACATTGGAGCTTCATAACCTGGCCCATAAACTGTCGAGACGTAAAGAACACTTCCATTACGTACCGACTTAAAAGTGCATCACAACAGGTATTAGAACGAACTTCACTGCTCTTGAATATGAAAATAACTTCAATGGCTGTAGCCCGACATCAACCACACATAACTCGTCATGGATGTTCACATCAAACACACATCTTCTCGTCTTTGCTCACATTGAACATGTAAAACACCTAGACGGTCATATAAAACGCAAGTGGCAGTTCGTATCTATGTCTATGTGTCTTCCAACCACTTCGTGTATGCTCATATCAAACAAATAACACTTTGTTTAGGCTCATATCAAAACACACGACACCTCGTCTATGCTCACAATAAATATATATATAACACTTCGTCTTTGCTCATATCAAACAAATAACACTTTGTTTAGGCTCATATCAAAATACATATAACACCTCGTCTATGCTCACATTGAACACATATAACACCTCGTCAGCTCACATTGAACACATATAACACCTCGTCATGCACACATTGAACACATATAACACCTCGTCTATGCTCACATTGAACACATCTAACACCTCGTCTATGCTCACATTGAACACATATAACACCTCGTCTATGCTCACATTGAAACATAGAACATCTCATCTATGCTCACAGTGAACACATATAACACCTCGTCTTTGCTAACATTGAACACATATAAAACCTCGTCTATGCTAACATTGAACATAATGTCTGGTATGTGTTCTCATCAACCACATCTCACCGTTCAATGTCGTGTATGTTTGTTTTAACCATGCCAACATGTGCATTTTACCAAATGCTGGCTGGGAGAGTAGGTGGATGGTTGAACGCTCTCCATCAGCTGGACGATCTGGAGGTCTGACCAGGCCCAAGACTGAATCACTGAATATTAAAGAGGTAGATTCTTTTAAAGTGTGTCTCTGTTGACCGATTGGTGACCGGGTGCCATTTATGAATTTAACAAATGTTATAATTGGGATAACACCTTTTTAGTAAATTACAGATTCTCGTTTTCGTACATGCACCGAAGTTTCACAGCAAAAAATTGTATAAAATCGCGTTACAATTCCTATGATGACGAAATCGACACAAATCTGATATATTTACTCAATATTTTAGGTTTGTTGACAAATTTGATAATTTCCCTGCACAGCATAACACGCGCAAGAATACATGTAACCACCACATGGCCATGTAATCATATCATGGTCGTGTAATTGTAACATGGTCATGTAATTATAGCATGGTCATGTAATCACAGCGTTGTCATGTAATTACTGCATGGTCATCTTATCATATGGTCATGTTATCATATTATGGTCATGTTTTTATAACCTGATTATGTAATTATAGCGAAGTTCTGTAATCATATCATGTTCGTGTAAATATAGCATTGTCAAGTAATTATATCATGATCATGTAATCATAATTTGTCATGTAATTATATTATGGTCATGTAATCATATCATGGTCATGTAATTATAACATGGTAATGTAATCTTAGCATAGTTATGTAATCATATCATTGTCATGTAATCATATCATGGACCTGTAATCATGGTCATGTAATCATATCATGGTCTTATTATCACAACATGGTTATGCAATCATATAATGGACATGTAATTATATCATGGTAATGTAAGTATATCATGGTCATGTTATCATAGCGTATTGTCGCGTAATCATAGCATTGAAAATAGGAAAGTTACGGAAGATCGACCGAAACAAACAAAAATAATCACTTTATATTTACAAATGATTATAGTGTAAGTCTAGATTATGAAAAGATTAATATGTGTATGATATAACTTGAACGAAGTTTGATCGAAGGGGGCTGAACAGCAGCAAATGCAGCCCTATATTGGTTGAATAAAGCACATGCAAAAATAAGTTAGTATTCCTATAACAAGTTGCGTGATTAATTACACGGAGAACAAGACTGTCATCTGAGGTGCAGCACCAACGGTGACTCTTACATTAGCAGAGAGAAGATTTCATCTTCTATTTCCTTGGGCTAGCGTTCTTGGGTTTCATAGATGTGATGATAGCTGCCTGCACCAGGAAAAGATATGTTTGTTTTTTGTTTCCTCAGCAATATTGCAGACGGCGGTCTGTAAATAATCGAGTCGGAACCAGACAATCCAGGGATTAATTATCATGAACATCGATCCATACAATTGGAATACGATGACATGCATCAACAAATTCAGCGAGTCTGACCTCCCGATCCCGTTAGTCGCCTCTTACAACAAGCATAGTTTCCTTTTAGGGCACGAATTGGTTGCTGAAGACCTATTTTAACCCGGATATTCATGGCTCGGAATAGACGTGAGGGAGCCAGGTAGGAAACCTGCAGCACTCCAAACATGCCCCACTCCTTTTTATCACCATCCACCAATGTGGTAGTGATGCTGGATATGGGGATGCTGGTATGACGGTTGTGGTCTAGAGTCCCGCTGAGATCCTCAGTCTATATAACCTGACTGATGGCCTCCTGGCAGAGATGGAGGGAAAGACCGACAGACGTATAAATCAGTGTCCATTATACCATTCAATCACCTGGGAGTTCCTAGTGTTCAGTCAGTGCCGGATCCTGTACTGGGGAGGACAGACTACGCCAGACTTGTCACTTGTCTAAGATATACTTCAGTTTTATAGAACAATGAAGGCATCATTTTTAGAAAACGAAGTCTTGCACCTTACACCAATATTTGGTATGAGTACTCACCCTTGAAAACCCATCGAAACCCGTTCCTGTGTGAGTTGAAAACACATTCACATTACATCGTTTCACTGCACCGTTAGCTTCGTGTAGATTTATCTACTGTTTCTATGTTTTTCCCACAAAGCCTCGGGCTTCAATGTAGGAACCGTGACGCAATAAAGGTCTTTGTTAAAAAATGGTTTGATTTTGCGTTTTAGTACTTGATTCGTATTCAACAGAATAACAGGTTAGAAAACAAATGTGGGCTTGGTTTGGAACTCTGTGGTGCTATTACCGTGACTGATTCGCTCACATAGTAGAGAGTTCTCGGGAACGCTTATCAAGTAATTTATAGGACATCGATGAGAGGATAATACAGTTGTTGCAGGAACTTTCATAGACACTGTCAATATTTCCAAATGCAATTAATGAAGCGTGATATAATGTAACTGGCGCTACAAATGAACGTCTTTGACAATTATGACATGGTCAAACAATCAGTTAGTATTTGACCTACTTATGTGTCAGGGAAGATGTTAGCAGATGACGTCATGGAATTGACCCATCCTTCCAGCTAATCATCTGCAGCCTCCTGTCAATACGCTGAAACTGATACCGTGTTGGTATTTCTGTAAACATTACATTTCAATAAGGTGAAAAATATCCTTTAATGAGACACATTAGATAAAAAATCAAAGATTTCTGACTCTACAGAAATAAAAAAATTGCATCGATTTCTCTGTTAAGGTGCATGCTGTGAACACCCAAGCATATCGATTGGTTATCGATTTGTGGACTGGTGATTGCTGAAGGTGTGTATATCAACATGCCTATTCAGACTGAAAAGAGCAAAATCAATCAGTCCCATGAATACGCCAAATTGAAGCAATACCAATATCTATGTCACCCCCATCAAATTAAAAGACACTTTTCAGCAATGGTTGTTCCGTGTTATTCCGTCTTTAGCAAAGTTGATAACGTTGTCGTAGATTACGAGTTGATTATTCTTTGATTTACTTCAGCTTTAGAAAAAAAGTGTATTTAATGTATATACTGTGGATTCTAGTCATAATAGTATTGGTACTGGCCACTAGATCCTTGAAGCGAGTATTTTCAGGGAAGAATATATGTCCCACTTTACACAAAGACAGGGTGCCATATATTCAGATATCATGTAAAGTCAGTGTTAGTGTAAGAAGCCCATATTTCGTTACCAAATTACCATTCCTTCTTTTTTGTCGATCATGTGTTGAAAGTCAAAAAAACACTGTTTTGATAATAGAAGGCATCTCTGCAGCAAAACACTTTTGATGTTGAATTGGTAAAATGTGTTTAGACTAAAAGATACATCATGGGCCAGCATGTCAGCTCCAGAAATCTCACCGTGACATTACCGCATGATGCCTTAGTGTATGTCAAAGGATCCTCTTCGAGGAAATGGAAAAGATAGAGTAGCATCAACGAAACGAAATAAACATCTAAACACTAATCACTTCGCACTGGAAAATGTTTTAAATGAAAAAAACATATCATCCACAACTTTGTTGTTTAATCAAAATAAGTTGACATATTTACAAACAAAAGCTCAATATCAACATATCATCCAGTCATATATCATTGCTTTAATTATGAAGCAGATTCCTCTGAAATCGCCTGTCAACTGTGGGTTATGGTTTTGTTCATCTATTTTTAACACCTCGGTCGGAACATCTAATGTGTAATGTTAAACACTAAGATGCCTTTTAGAAAACCAAAAATAATCTTAACTGAGATAAATATCTACATGATGGACGAGTACAGAATCGTGTAACATGATTAAACCAAATAAAATAGATTGTCTTTGAACATCAGCCAGGAATAACTAAACTACATGAAGTTCTCAGGCAACTAGATCGGATGCTTATCGTAGTCCCGATTAGGCGGCCAGTATGGCGAACACGGATCATCAATGCTGAGTATTAAGAAAGAGGTAGGGAAATCCTTTTTCTTAAAGGTCTTCCAACATATATTTGAGGCCAGTTGATTACTTGTGATATCTCAGTCAAAACCAATGTAAATTCATTCGTCGATTAGATGAGTAATTTCAAGAGCTGTTTGTGCACACCATTCGGTTTCAAGGTGTCTAAGAATGTTCAGCTCGTAAAAGTGCACACAGCCCATTAGTGACATATGTAACACCTGATTCACACATCATGGAGGGCCAGAGAAGGTCAACTATTCGCCTCCAACGACGTGTATGGCGATCTAGAGACTAATTCTCAAAGTATAACTGTTCGGGACATCTATTCAAATGGGTAATTACTCAATACCCCCAGCTCGTTAATCCAGAGCCCGGGTCAACCAGACAACCATCTTCCACTTTTGCTACTTCTAGTATGTACTCTGATCATCCAGATATAGAAAATGGCAGCGTCTGGATTAACCGGGCTTTCTATATTTGAATGTATTTGTTTTGTTCACCTCCTTTTCATATCACATGACTTTTTCACTATTTATAAACGGCATGCTCTTGATAAGTTTAATACTTTGTCAAGTCAGATAAAACAATGAACCTTTTCCTCTGGGGTACATAATCAACCATTCTAAATGCATGTCAAGAGACGTGACTCCATGATTCCAGCATGCTTCCTGAGAGGCCGGGACCAGAACGGTTTGTCAGTACAGCACTTTAATAACATACAAGGATGAACATCGGCATCTGATGATGTAAATTACATTTCCAATTTGGCGACAGGGCAAATACGTACCACATACAGGCATATAAATGTGTATATGATAAGCGGACATAGTTTACATAGAGGACTTACAGGTTATCATTTGCAACACTTGCTACGTTTGGAAATACACTCAGCTTTTCATTTTGAAATAACTGGAGTCTTTACTTTGTGCATACAATTTCTGATGAGTTCTAAAGTGCGGATATTCTAAAACAGCAGAGTATAATTTTCCAAAGAATTATTGCAAACAATTGGTATCATTATGTGAAAAGCCAGCCCATCTTCCAACCTCAACAATTCTGGTGTTCCCAGCCGTGTTATTGCTGGAACAATATTAAAGTGCTAAAAAGTAAGTAAACCAAAACCACTCACGCTCTCCGATCTCAACACGGACGCTATGGCTAGCAGTACGGTATGGCAGGAGCATTGTTCAACTACTCTTTGCTCAAATGACCGCCGTGATATTGCTGGAATATTGCTAAAAGCGGCGTAAAACCATACTCACTCACTCATTCACTCAAATGGGTAGATAACTTTATATCAAAAATTTAAACACGTTTTTTTATTGTTTCTATAAGATATTCCTTCGGAAGAATTTGGTAAAGATGAAAGCTTCTGAAACTCTTCAACCACAAGAAGGAGGCATTGTTCATGAACATGCCGAGCAATCTCAAACATTCGCCATTCACTTCGAATCACTAAAAGGATCATTACATATTTATATTACAGCGCGCTTGCTTCGTGCAGTCCGATTCACATTAAGCCATGACATTAGGTTATAAAAGCATCGACGGATCATAAAAGCAAAGAGGGTATGTGTTGTCAATTTCAGTTATGTTCTGCACGTCCGACTCCACCAGCAATAATACATGTTGATAACTACAAGGACCAGCGCCATCAACATGATGTATCTAGACCGGAGAGTGTGTTATGTTTATGGAGCCATGTAGTTCCATTAATCCGCTGCACATGAGAGTTGAAGTGGGTCACAATACGACAAGAAAGTTTGTACAACTACGTCTTTCATCTCAACGACTGCGTGATTTTGGACCTGGAATCCTATTTTCCTGAAAACGAAACACTTCGTGGCTGAAAGGTGGAACAGAATAACATTGCTCCCCTCTTTAATGAAAAAAGACAAAAATTGTCAGAAAACTGTATAACCCTAATGTTTCAGAGGATCTTTTATCAGATGCTTAGTTCCATAGCAAAAGGGTCGGTTTACCCTTTGTGTGATAAGATAGAAGATAGTCAAAAACGGTATTTTCGGCACTCTCTCAAGTGGTAATATTATTCTTGGGCATATTTCTGCCGTTGAGTGGAATGATGGCGTGTTTGAGAGTAAATGGTAGAATGCTGCCAGCTCGGTTTTCCGTGAACCGTGCTCATATTCAACGTACGTCACACTCACGTAATGCCTTCACATGTAGTCACAAAACAGGAGGAGGAACAACCAGTGCCAAATATAATAATAAATAGGTCTTTGTGTTGAAAAAGAATGTCTACAAAAATACATAATTAGATACTCTTCCAAGCATACAACTAATCTGTAACAAACGAATGTAGAATTCCCCAGGCCGTTAGCATGTGTTATAATACAGAGCTGACTAATGAATCTCAATGTGAAGGTGTTGTGGAACCACGTTATCCACATATCATGCATGTTTATGACAACACACACTGGGCGGACATTCCTTGCCCTGTTTCCCCACTGTGGAGCTCCACACAACATGTATACTTCTTTACCACCGTCTTTCAACACGCTTCTCTCCTTTCTTTGCATCCACGTGTTACAGAGAAATCTCACGAAAGATGTGCTGACATTGCAAACGACACAGCCATAGATACCAGCTTGAGTGCGCTTTTTCCCCAACTCCCTTGAGAAGCTCCTCTCAATTCGATTATACTCTTACATGTTTTTATTAACAAGTTCCATTTTGCTGGTTAGAGCAAGTATAGTACTACCAATCCGTGGCAATTTGTCTTACGACCGAACTACGCTTTCTTCTTTCGCCTTTAAGGATCCCGAAAGTGCAGCAAGTAAGCGGATTGCTCAAACAAATGTCTGTGTTTATAGCGCAGTACGGTTGACGATGTTGCTAGTCACACTGGAGCTTCACAACCTGGCCCATAAACTGTCGAGACGCACAGAACACTTCCATTACGTCCCGACTTAAATGTGCATCACATACAACGAACTTCACTGCTCTTGTATATGAAAATAACTTCAATGGATGTCGTCCGACATCAACCACACATAACTCGTCGTGGATGTTCACATCAAACACACATCATCTCGTCTTTGCTCACACTGAACATGTAGAACACCTAGACGGTCACATAAAACGCAAGTGACAGTTCGTCTCTATGTCTAGATGTCTTTCAACCACACGGAACATATACTCATATGCTCATAACACGTTGTCTTTGCTCATATCAAACAATTAACACTTTGTTTATGCTCATATCAAAACATATGTTACGTCATATATCCTCATTTTAAAGAAATATATCACCTCGTCTATGCTCACATTGCACACATATAGAACCTCGTCTATGCAAACATTGAACACATCTGGCACCTAGTCTATGCTCACATTGAACACAAATAACAAACAGATTATCTTACTTTTGGGGTTGAGTGCTGTCCGGTATTCGAACCCACACTGCCAGAGTGAAGAACCTTATTGCCAGCACACAGACAACAGTCACAAATTGTATAAAATCGCATAGCATCATGACAAAATCGACGCTAATCTGATATATTTATTCAATTTACCAGGTTTGTTGACAAATTTGATCATTTCCCTGCACATCATAACAACTGCAGGAATACATGTAACCACAGCATGGTAATTTAATCATATCATGTTATTGTAACCATAGCATGGTAATTTAATCATGACATGATCATGGAACCATACCATAGGTATTTAATTATTCCATGGTCATGTAATTATTACATTGTCATGTATTCATATCATGGTTATGTAATCATATCATAGTTTTGTAATTATAGCAACATAATGACAGCATGATCATGTTATTATAGCATGGTCATGTATTTATAGCATCGTCATGTAATCATAGCAACATAATCACAGCATGGTCATGTAATTATAGCATGGTCATGTAATCATAGCAACATAATCACAGCATGGTCATGTAATTATAGCATGGTCATGTAATTATAGCATGGTCATGTAATTATAACATCGTCATGTAATCACAGCATGGTCATGTAACCATAGCATACTGTCGAGTAATCACAGCAAGGAAAATGGATCAGTTGCGAAAGATCGAACGAAACAAAACAACAAAAAGAATCACTATATATTTACCAATTTGTAATTTGTAAGTCTGGGTTATGAAAAGCTTGATATATATATGAACGAAACTTGAACGAATTATAATCGAAAGAGGCAGAACAGCAACAAATGCAGCCCTATATTGGTTGAATAAAATACATGTTAAAATAAGTTAGTATTCCCATAACAAGTAACGTAATTAATTACACGGAGAACAAGACTGTCATTTGAGTTGCAGAACCAACGGTGACTCTTACTTTAGCAGCGAGAAGATTTCATCTTTCATTTCCTTGGGCCAGCGTTCTTCGGTTCCACAGTTGTGACGACAGCTACCTGCACCAGAACAGATGTGTTTGTTTGTTTGTTGTTTAACGCCGCTCTCAGCAATATTCCAGCTACATACGGCTGTCTGTAAATAATCAAGTCTGAACCAGACAATCCAGTGATCATATCATGATCATTGATCCATACAATTGGAATACGATGACATGCATCAACAAAGTTAGCGAGCCATCACACGACCCCGTTAGTCGCCTCTTACGACAAGCATAATCGCCTTTTAACGGACGAATGGGTTGCTGAAGACCTACTCTAACCCGGGTCTTCACGTGTCGGAACAGATGTGAGGGAGCCAGGAAGGAAGCCATGCTGGCAGTAGGTTAGAGATCAATGAGGCGAGGGAATTCAAAAGTGTCACGCTTACACAAGCTGGTGAGGTTAACGAGCACAGGCATAGTGATGACAAACCAAGAATCTTGGATTCGAACCATTAAGATGAATCCTTCGAAGTAAAGGATATAGAAGTCGTAGATCGGGTTGCAGGGCTCAAAACATGCCCCAAACCTGTTTATTAACATTCCACAATATGGTAGTGATTGCTGGTATGACGGTTCTGCAACAGAGTCCCGCTGAGATCAGCAGGCAAAATAACCTGAGTGATGGCTTTCTGGTAGAGATGGAGAGAAAGACAAACAGACGTATAAATCAGTGTCCATCATACCATTAAATCACCTGGGAGTTCCCAATCAGTCAGTCAGTTAGATGCGGATTCCGTGCGGGGAAGGAAGACAACGCTAGACTTGTCTAAGTTTACTTCAGTTTAATGGGATGATGAACACAATATTTTAAGAAAACGAAGACATGCATCTCTCACCTATGTTTGGTATAAGTACTCCCCCGTTAACACCCATCGAAACCCGTACATGTGTGAGCTGAAAACATATGCATATTACATAGCGTTACCGCACCTTTGGCTTCGTGTAGATTTATCTAGTGTTTCTATGTTTTTCCCACAAAGTCTCGGGCTCCAATGGTGGAACCGTGACGAAATAAAAGTCTTTGAACAAAATAGTTTAGTTTTGCGGTTAAGCACTTGATTTGTCTTCAACAGAGTGACAGGTAAGAATACAAATGTGGATTTGGTTCTTTTAACCTCGTGGTGCAATTACTGACAGATTAATTGACGTAATGCCGCGTTGTCGGGAACGCTTATCAAGTGATTCATTGGACATCGATTAGAGAATAATGAAGTTGCTGCAGGAACCTTCAAAGACAGTGTCAATATTTCCAAATGCAATTAATGAGGCGTGACATAATGAAATTGACGCTACAAATGAACGTCATTGACTATCATCGACATCGTCAAGCAATCAGTTAGTATTTGATCTACTTATTTGTCTGTCTAGTGCCAGGGAAGATATTACCAGATGACGTCATGGAATTGACCCGTCCCTCCAGCTAATCACCTGCATCATCCTGTCAATACACTGAAACTGATACCGTGTTGGTAATTCTGACACATTAGAAAAAAAACAAAGACTTCTGACTCTACAAAAGTCAAATAATTGCCTCGATTTCACAGTTAAGGTGCATGCAGTGAACACCTAAGCATATCGATTGATTATCGATTTGTGGACTGGTAATTGCTGAAGGTGTGTATATCAAAATGCTAATTCAGACTGAAAATCAATAAACCCGTTGAATACGCCAAATTGAAGCAAAACAAGGATCTATGTCGCACCCATCAAATTAGGAGACACTTTCCAGCGATAGATGTTCGTTGTTATTCCGTCTTTAACAATGATGATAACGTTGTAGTGTGTGAGTTGGTTTTTCCTTGAGTTACTTGAGTTTCACGAAAAAAGTGTATTTAATATATTTACTGTGGATTCAAATCGTAATATTATAGGTATTCACCCCTGGATTCTTGAAGCGACTATTATTCAGCGAAGAATATATATTCCACTTTAGACAAAGACAGGGTATGGCGATCTAGTGACAAGTTACTAGTGACCAGTACAACTGGTGGGCATGCCTACTCAAATAGGGTAATTACTCTATAATCCCTCGTTAATCCAGTGTCAACCAGATAACTTTTTTCCACTTTTGATGCCACTACTTATTTTGATAATCTGCATATAGGATATGGAAGCCACTGGAGAAACCGGGTTTTACTGTATCTGAATGTATTTGTTTTGTTGACAACCTTGTCATATCACATGACATTTTTTACTCTCCTTCTCCGTTTTCGCCTTCAGTCTTTTTCCCGGTTAAAATTCCTACCGGTATTGTCCGCCATCCGCCTGTGTTGAAGGGGGAACTGAGGCATCAAACAAGGAGTGCAACGTGAGGCGTGTTCTTCACGAAACTTCCATAAGACAAGTTATCATTTGTTTTCTTCAGCTCATCGACCCTCTAGTGTAAGCCAAAGTTATTTTTTCACAATGCAAAAATACTGTGTACACTATTTGTAAACGGTATGCTCTTGATAAGTTCAATACTTTGTTTACATCCGTTAACAGCGGCATTTGAAGATGCAAATTACATTTTCAATTTAGTGACAGGGCAAATACGTACCACATATGGCATATAGATGTGTAACTAATATGTGGACAGAGTTTATATAGAGGACTTTTAGGTTGTCAAAATTCGTTTTCAAAACTTGCTACGTTTTCTAAATACACCAAGCTTTTCATTTTGAAAATACTTAACAACGTTGGGTTTACCTTCTGAAGAATTACTGCACAAAATGCCCTTCTATCATTATGTGAAATACCAGCCCATCTTCCAACATCAACAATTCAAGTGTCCCTAGCCCTGATATTGCTGGAATATAGCAGAACAGTTCATAAAACCCAACTCACACACTCACTCCAACCTCAACATGGAGGCGATTAATGGCAGTACGGTAGTGCAGGAGCTTTCTTCAACTATGCTTTGCTAAAATGGGTAGATTACGTCCAAATTTAAAACACATTTTTATAATTTCTATAAGATATTCTTTTTGAAGAATTTGGTAAAGACGAAAGCTTCTGAAACTCTTCAAACATACGAAGGAGGCATTGTTCATGAACATGCCGAGCAATCTCAAACATTCGCCATTCACTTTGAATCACTAAGAGGATCATTACCTATTATATTGCAGCGCGCTTGCTTCGTGCAGTCCGATTGACATAAAGCGATGACATTTAGGTTATAAAAGCATCGACGGATCATAAAAGCAAAGAGGGTATGTGTTGTCAATTTCAGTTATGTTCTGCACGTTCGACTCCACCAGCAATAATACATGTTGATAACTACAAGGACCAGCGCCATCAACATGATGTATCTAGACAGGGGAGCGTGTTATGTTTATGGGGCCATGTAGTTCCATTACTCCGCTGCGCATGAGAGTTGAAGTGGGTCACAATACGACAAGAAAGTCTTACAACTGCGTGTTTCATCTCAACGACCGCGTGAGTTTGGAGCTGGAATCGTATTTTCCTGACAAAGAAACAATTCGTGGCTGAAAGGTGGAACAGAATAACATTGCTCCCCTCTCTAATGAAAAACAATTGTCAGAAATCCGTTTCAGGGAATATTTTTTTCAGAATTGAAATCAGGAGATCCCTTGCCAATAAAATGCTTAGTTTCATAGCAAAAGGGTCGGTTTATCCTTTGTGTGTTAAGATAGAAGATAGTCAAAAACGTTATTTTCGGAACTCTCTCAAGTGGTAATATTATTCTTCAGTATATTTCAGTATTCTTGTCGTGGAACTGTATGCCGTGTAGTGGTATGATGGCGTGTTTGAGAGTAAATGGTAGAATGATGCCAGCTCGGTTTTCCGTGAACCGTGCTCATATTCAACGTACGTCACACTCACGTAGTGCCTTCACATGTAGTCACAAAACAGGAGGAGAAACTACCAGTGCCAAATATAATAATAAATAGCTCTTTGTGTTGAAAAAGAATGTCTACTAAAATACACAATTAGATACTCTTCCAAGCATACAACTAATCTGTAACAAAAGAATGTAGAATTCCCCAGGCCGTTAGCATGTGTTATAATACAGAGCTGACTAATGAATCTCAATGTGAAGGTGTTGTGGAACCACGTTATCCACATATCATGCATGTTTATGACAACACACACTGGGCGGACATTCCTTGCCCTGTTTCCCCACTGTGGAGCTCCACACAACATGTATACTTCTTTACCACCGTCTTTCAACACGCTTCTCTCCTTTCTTTGCATCCACGTGTTACAGAGAAATCTCACGAAAGATGTGCTGACATTGCAACCGATACAGCCATAGATACCAGCTTTTACATGTTTTTATTAACGAGTTCGTTTTTGCTGGTTAGAGCAAGTTTAGTACTACCAATCCGTGGTAATTTGTCTTTCGGCCCAACTATGCTTTACCTCTTTCGCCTTTAAGGATCTCGAAAGTGCAGCAAGTAAGCGGATTGCTCAAACAAATGTCTGGGATTATAGCGCAGTACGGTTGACGAAGTCGCTAGTCACACTAGAACTGCACAGCCTGGCCCATAAACTGTCGAGACGTAAAGAACACTTCTATTACGCACCGACTTAAATGTGTATTGGAACGAACTTCACTGCCCTTGTATATTAAATTACTTCAATGTCTGTAGTCCGACATCAAACACACATCATCTCGTGTTTGCTCACATTGAACATGTATAACACCTAGACGGTCACATAAAACGCAAGTGGCAGTTCCTCTCTGTGTCTAGATGTCTTTCAACCACACGGAACATATCGTATGTATGCTCATAACATTTCGTTTATGCTCATATCAAAACACATGAATCCTCGTCTGTGCTGACAATAAACATATATAACACAATGATGCAAAATATATCATACTTCGATACATGCATAAAAAATTTAAAGCAATTCTTATAATTACAAAATCGATTCTTATCTGATATACTTAATCTGTCAGGTTTGTTGTTTTATCATTTCGCTGCACTTCATAACACGCGCAAGAATACATGAATACAACTTTATCGCTACGTCATACAATTAACAAACACATGTATTTGCAAGATGAAATGTTTTGCTTTCTCCGATGTTGTACCTGAGCGATTAAAACTTCAAAAATAGTTGTTTTCAGAAAGGACTATATTATTGTATGGCATAGACAGCAAGCATTGCAGCAGCAGCTAATGTCGTAATGTCAAACATTGTTGATGTAAGTTGAGAAGAGACAGTTATTAAAATTTGAACTGATCAATATGCCATGAGAATCAGAAAGTGATTGAGAAGCATGCAACTTTAGTATACTATTGGAGAGGGGCTGCTAGGGACATGTAGGCCTAAAGGTGTTACAGTTTGGATTTAGAAATGTGGTGGCGGGCATTCAACGTCTGGTGTCGTGGCAACTGCCGTTTGAAGAAAAAAGGGAGTTGGAGCTGCTTTGGTGTGTAGGTATATCACGTGTGACAAAGCGATAATTTATCAATGTTAACTGTTATACTTCTATGCATGCACAAATATAAATGCATTTTTTCAGGAGCACTCCACCAATCAGAATTGAACAGAAACAAATTCATTTTGTAATTATAAGGTGGTAATGACGTGTTTGCAGCGGTCGAATGCAACCAGGAAGATGACAATACAAGGATGAAGCACACTTATCTGTTTTGTTTGTTTGTTTGTTTGTATTGTTTTGTTTTGGGTTCTTTTTGGTTTTGGTTGTTGGTGTTTGATGTCAAGCTTTTAGGGGAGGGGGGTAACTGTTTATACCTAGATTTATCTAAATGACTCATTTGTTGAATGGTGTAATACTGCGGTGTTCGCTGTCAGCATTTGTCTATGATTCAATTCAATAACATGTACCGCATCCTACTATCTCTGATCATTGTGTAACATTCGCACATAGCCGTACCCAGACCCGTCGCTACCCTGCCCTACGCTCCAGGATCACACAGCGGCTCACCCAACCAACACACTACGAACCAGGCCTCAACCACATGAAACGCCCATACATTTAAACCGCCGGAGCAGTGTTTGCTTTATCTGTTATCTGATTCATTTATGTGAATCATGAATTACAGAAAAAAGTTATCTCCTGGAGCTCAAATTGATTCATAAAACCATTTTGAAATTGTTATGCTGCATAGAAAAACATGTACATGTCACTGCATCTCCTTCATTCGATTGCAACAGTTGCGGCCTAACAATCTTATTTAGCATTCATTTCTCACTCCCACAGGAGATATCGCTTGTGTGAGATCAAGCCACATCTCTGGAGACATTGCTTTTCCGATGTTTAAATGTTCACATTTAGCTCCTAGTGAATCTTTTTTAAACTTTTATCAACTGAAAAGCACATTTCGTTTATTATTATACAAATCCATTCCAGCTTTCCGACGAAATATCGACTTCTTATGTTTGGGGGAATGTAATTGAGTGAAAGGCAAACCTTCTGTTCGTATGACCATCGACTGCAACATCCCAGTACGACATCTAGTTTTTCGAATTGTGGCGTCATAAAGGATTTTTTCTTTAGAATGGCACTAAAGCCACAATCCTAACCATTTTACATTTTGTACGAGATAAAGACATTCGTTCGGCTTTTGTTTGAATTCCTTATTATATGTGCATATGTAGTGACGTTTTTCACAATAAGTAGTGACGTTTTTCACAGATTTCGGACATGGAATGACCGCGAACATCATTTAATTTTTTATCATTATTATAATGATTCAGATTGATTATTATAAGGAGTATAAGTCTTCCATCGTGTGCTCATATCAACAATATGAACTTTTACATTTTCTAAACCTAGAAAAATCACAATTTTAATTTAAATCATGATAATAATGATTCGGATTCATTTTGGAAAAGGAATATAAATCTATAGAAGGCTCCCTCTTGGTGGTATAAAAGATCCTCCACCGCAGAAATGACTTCGTCATCTTTTTGATAAACCTTGCCAGACAGCTCTTTTCCCATTCAACCTTTTTAGAAGGGGAAATCTGACGGTGCCAAATTTGGTGCCTAGAGAGGATTTTCAATGCGTTAAAGCCCCAGTCGTGTTTTTCAGACATGGCGACAACAAACTTGTGTACAGGTGCATTGTCTTGGTGGAACAAAACATCTTTAGGGAAGGTTTAAATGACATTTAGCCCTGATATTCTTAATTAGGTAGAATGGAACTGATGCAGTCACTATTGTTCATTGTAAATATTTGTCATGTTAATGCTGGTTGGCACTACAGCTTTACCTCATCATGTGAACGACAAGATTTTTATAAATGTACATACATATATAAAGGATACAAAAGGATTTGAGTGAGCAATGTTCATGCACATACGTTTCTTTCATTTCTTCTTTCCCTTCTGCCATTTAATGTAGTAAGTGTAAATAAGCATACATGTAAATCTATGTGATAGGGCGTTCTAAGTTGTGATAACTTGTGCCCGCCACATCCTTTCATGAGAATAACAAATGTTTTGAACTAGAAAACAGTAACTAAACTGGAGTTATCCTTACAGTTGGAGATATTTGATGACAGTGGGGAGCCAATTTTGTCCATTTAAACTTATCGAAAAATAACTTGTCCAGGAAAATGCTTGAAAAAAGTATTTATCCTTTAGACTGTTGAAAGAAATGTCTGCAACAAAAGTGACACAAACTAACACAAATTATTTATGTTCATAGTTTTAATTTTACAAATATCTGGTTTTGCTGCTGTAGCTGAAGAAATATCTTATCTCCAGAAAAATCTCCCACATCTATTATGCATGCATATAACATGGTGTTACCGCACCGTTGGCTTCGTGTAGATTTATCTACTGTTTCTATCTTTTTCCCACAAAGCCTCGGGCCCCGACGGTGGAACCGTGACGCAATAAAAGTCTTTGAAACAAATGGTTCAGTTTTGCGGTATAGCACTTGATTTGTATTCAGCAGAGTGACAGGTAAGAATACAAATGTGGATTTGTTTTTTTAACCTCGTGGTGCTACTACTGACAGATTTATTGACGTATTGCCGCGTTGTCGGGAACGCTTATCAAGTGATTCATTGGACATCGATTAGAGGATAATGAAGTTGTTGCAGGAACCTTCAAAGACAATGTCAATATTTCCAAATGCAATTAATGAAGCGTGACATAATGTAATTGACGCTACAAATGAACGTCTTTGACTATCATCGACATCGTCAAACAATCAGTTAGCATTTGACCTACTTATGTGTCTGTCTAGTGCAAGGGAAGATATTACCAGATAGCGTCATAGAATTGACCCGTCCCTCCAGCTAATCACCTGCAGCCTCCTATCAATACGCTGAAACTGATACCGTGTTGGTATTTCTGTAAACATTACATTTCAATAAGGTGAAAAAAATCCTTTAATGAGACACATAAGAGAAAATCAAAGACTTCTGACTCTACAAAAGTCAAATAATTGCATCGATTTCACAGTTAAGGTGCATGCAGTGAACACCTAAGCATATCGATTGATTTTCGATTTGTGGACTGGTGATTGCTGAAGGTCTGTATATCAACATGCCTATTCAGACTGAAAATCAATAAACCCATTGAATACGCCAAATTGAAGCAATACAAAGATCTATGTCGCACCTATCAAATTGGAAGATACTTTCTAGCAATGGATGTTCGTTGTTATTCCGTCTTTAACAATGCTGATAACGTTGTTTTAGTGTGTGAGTAGATTTTCCCTTGATTTACTTGAGTTTCAGAAAAAGTGTATTTATATATTTATACTGTGGATTCGAGTCATAATATTAGTGGTATTCTTGAAGCGACTTTTATTCAGCGAAGAATATATGTCACACTTTACACAAAGACAGGGTATGGCGATCTAATGTTTCCAAAAGTTTTTTAAAAGATTTGGTCACTGCAAAGTGTTTTTTAAAAGACATTCACATTTGATACCAAACCCGACACACATATTATGGGTCGTTAGGGAAATACAACCGTTTGAAGGTGTCCAAATTGACGTCAGAGGCCTCTGTTGGGGTGCTACCGAACGCGCATGCGCAACACCATTGTGGTTATTTTAACATAGTTGGATAGCCAATGTATCCCTTTAAATGTTTCCAAAAGTTTTTTAAAAGATTTGGTCACTGCAAAGTGTTTCAAAAGACCTGCACATTTACTCCAAAAACGAAAAGTGGCACGTTTCTCAAACACACAAGGTAGAACAATGTCTTGTCCGTTTGCTGACTAGGAAGTCCTTTTGCTGGAGAGGTGAAATCCACGTTTTTCTTAAATATTAAGCGATTTTAGTGCATGATGGCTCGTTGGACAGCTCTAGCAATTCTACGACGTTTGATACCAAATACAACCGTTTGAAGGTGTCCAAATTGACGTCAGAGGCCAGAAGAATATACCCCTATTTACACAAAGACAGGATGCCATATATTCAGATATCATGTATAGTCAGTGTTAGTTTAAGAAGCACATATTTCGTTACCAAATTAACATTCCTTCTTTTTCTTCATCATGTGTTGACAGTCAAAAAAGCACTGTTTTGATAATAGAAGGCATCTGTACAGCAAAACACTGTTGATGTTTAATTGGTAAAATGTGTTCTGACTAACAGATACCACTTGGGCCAGCTTGTCAGCCCCAGCAAACACATCATGTCTTTACCGCATCATGCCTTAGTGTATGTCAAATTATCCTCTTCGAGGCAATGAAAAAGATTAAGTAGCATCAGCAAAACGAAATAAACATCTAAATACGAATCACTTCGCTCTGGAAAATGTTTGAAATGAAGAAAACATTTCCTCTACGACTTTGTTGTTTTAATAAAAATAAGTTGACATATTTACAAACAAACTTTGAATATATACATATCATCAAGTCGTATATCACTGCATTATTCACAAGCGACTTCCTCTGAAATCGCCTGTCAACTGTGGGTTATGGTTTTGTTCATCTATTTTTAACACCTCGGTCGGAACATCTAATGTGTAATGTTAAACACTAAGATGCCTATTAGAAAACAAAACCTAATCTAAACTGAGATAAATATATGCATGATTTACGAGTATAGAATCGTGTAACATGATTAAACCAAATAAAATACATTGTCTATGAACGTCTGCCAGGAATATATAGATGAAGTTCTGATGCAGCTATATATAGATCGGATGCTTATTATCGTCGTCCTAATTAGGTGGTCAGTATGGTTAACACGGATAATCAATTCTGATTTAGGTAGGGGATAGCGGTGGTTGAGTAGTGACAGTATTTGCTCGTCACACCAAAGTTCAGAGTTCGAATCCTCGTCAACCTCGATTTTCAAGTGTATCCATTTAATAAATCTCCAGGACCCTTTCGCCATCATACATCATCATTACCATCTCTCTTGTCACAATATTAGCACAGGATTTCTCTCACCTGTGATCTTTAAATCAACGTGCAATCCAAATACTCGCCAGCCAACTGTAGCAGAGCACCATCGAGCCCCTGCATATATCTTACCGAACGTAATCATGAGCACTGTTATAAAGAGGCTTTAACTCGAAATGCTTTTCCTGAGTATTAAGAGTGAGGTAGGGAAATCCATATTCTAAAAGGTCTTCCAACATACATTTGAGGCAAGTCAAGGCCCCAAGTGTAAATTGATTGGTCGATTGATAGGGAATTTCAAGAGTTGTTCGTGCACACCATTCGGTCCCCTGGTGTGTCAGAATGTTCACCTCGTAAAAGCCAGCACAACCCGTTAGTGATACATGTAACACATAACCGACACATCGTGTAATGAGGGCCAGAGAAGGTAAAATATTCGCCTCTAACGACGTCTGTGGCGATCTAGTGACAAGTGACTAGTGACCAGTACAACTGGTGGGCATGCCTACTCAAATAGGGTAATTACTCTATACCTCCCTCGTTAATCCGGGACCAGTGTCAACCAGACAACTTTCTTCCACTTTTGATGCCACTACGTATTTTGATAATCCGGATATAGGAAATGAAAGCCACTGGAGAAACCGGGTTTTACTGCATCTGAATATATTTGTTTTATTGACAACCTTGTCATATCACATGACTTTTTTACTCTCCTTCTCCGTTTTCGCCTTCCGTCTTTTTCCCGGTTAAAATTCCTACCTGTATTGTCCGCCATCCGCCTGTGTTGAAGGGGGAACTGAGGCATCAAACAAGGAGTGCAACGTGAGGCGTGTTCTTCACGAAACTTCCACCAGACAAGGTAGCATTTGTTTTCTTCAGCTCATCGACCCTCTAGTGTAAGCCAAAGTTATTTTTTCACAATTCGAATATACCGTGTACACTATTTGTAAACGGTATGCTCTTGATAAGTTCAATACTTTGTTTACATCCGTTAACACAGCATTTGAAGATGCAAATTACATTTTCAATTTAGTGACAGGGCAAATACGTACCACATATGGCATATAGATGTGTAACTAATATGTGGACAGAGTTTATATAGAGGACTTTTAGGTTGTCAAAATTCGTTTTCAAAACTTGCTACGTTTTCTAAATACACCAAGCTTTTCATTTTGAAAATACTTAACAACGTTGGGTTTACCTTCTGAAGAATTACTGCACAAAATGCCCTTCTATCATTATGTGAAATACCAGCCCATCTTCCAACATCAACAATTCAAGTGTCCCTAGCCCTGATATTGCTGGAATATAGCAGAACAGTTCATAAAACCCAACTCACACACTCACTCCAACCTCAACATGGAGGCGATTAATGGCAGTACGGTAGTGCAGGAGCTTTCTTCAACTATGCTTTGCTAAAATGGGTAGATTACGTCCAAATTTAAAACACGTTTTTTATAATTTCTATAAGATATTCTTTTTGAAGAATTTGGTAAAGACGAAAGCTTCTGAAACTCTTCAAACATACGAAGGAGGCATTGTTCATGAACATGCCGAGCAATCTCAAACATTCGCCATTCACTTTGAACCACTAAGAGGATCATTACCTATTATATTGCAGCGCGCTTGCTTTGTGCAGTCCGATTCACATTAAGCGATGACATTTAGGTTATAAAAGCATCGACGGATCATAAAAGCAAAGAGGGTATGTGTTGTCAATTTCAGTTATGTTCTGCACGTCCGACTCCACCAGCAATAATACATGTTGATAACTACAAGGACTAGCGCCATCAACATGATGGATCTAGGCCCGAGAGCATGTTATGCTTATGGGGCAATGTAGTTCCATTAATCCGCTGCACATGAGAGTTGAAGTGGGTCAGAGTGCGACAAGAAAGTCTGTACAACAACGTCTTTCATCTCAACGACCGCGTGAGTTTAGACCTGGAATCGTATTTTCCGAAAACGAAACAATACGTGGCTGAAAGGTAGAACAGAATAACTTTGCTCCTCTGTTTAATGAAAAAAAAACATTGCCAGAAAACTGTATAACCCTATTGTTTCAGAGGATTTTCTATCAGAATTGAAATCAGGAGATACCTTGCCAATAAAATGTTTAGTTTCTTAGCAAAAGGGTCGGTGTACCCTTTGTGTGATAAGATAGATGATAGTCAAAAACGGTATTTTCGAAAATGTCTCACGTCGTAATATTATTCTTGAGCAGATTTCTGTATTCTTGTCGTGGAACTGTATGCCTTTACGTGTAGTCACAAAACAGGAGGAGGAACTACCAGTGCCAAATATAATAATAAATAGCCCTTTGTGTTGAAAGAGAATGTCTACTAAAATACATAATTAGATACTCTTCCAAGCATACAACTAATCTGTAACAAAAGAATATAGAATTCCCCAGGCTGTTAGAATGTGTTATAATACAGAGCTGACTAATGAATCTCAATGTGAAGGTGTTGTGGAACCACGTTATCCACATATCATGCATGTTTATGACAACACACACTGGGCGGACATTCCTTGCCCTGTTTCCCCACTGTGAAGCTCCACACAACATGTATACTTCTTTACCACCGTCTTTCAACACGCTTCTCTCCTTTCTTTGCGTCCACGTGTTACAGAGAAATCTCACGAAAGATGTGCTGACATTGCAAACGGCACAGCCATAGATACCAGCTTGAGTGCGCTTTTTCCCAACTCCCTTGGTAAGCTCATCTCAGTTCGATTATTCTCTTACATGTTTTTATTAACGAGTTCGTTTTTGCTGGTTAGAGCAAGTATAGTACCACCAATCCGTGGCAATTTGTCTTACGACCGAACTACGCTTTCTTCTCTCGCCTTTAAGGATCCCGAAAGTGCAGCAAGTAAGCGGATTTCTCAAACAAATGTCTGTGTTTATAGCGCAGTACGGCTGACGATGTCGCTAGTCACACTGGAACTTCACAACCTGGCCCATAAACTGTCGAGACGTAAAGAACACTTCCATTACGTACCGACTTAAATGTGCATCAAATAGAGGTATTAGAACGAACTTCACTGCCCTTGTATATTAAATTACTTCAATGTCTGTAGTCCGACATAAACCACACAAAACACGTCGTGGATGTTCACATCAAACACACATCATCTCGTCTTTGCTCACATTGAACATGTAGAACACCTAGACGGTGACATAAAACGCAAGTGGCAGTTCCTCTCTGTGTCTAGATGTCTTTCAACCACACGGAACATATCGTATGTATGCTCATAACATTTCGTTTATGCTCATATCAAAACACATGAATCCTCGTCTGTGCTGACAATAAACATATATAACACAATGATGCAAAATATATCATACTTCGATACATGCACAAAACATTTAAAGCAATTCTTATAATTACAAAATCGACTCTTATCTGATATACTTAATCTGTCAGGTTTGTTGTTTTATCATTTCGCTGCACTTCATAACATGCGCAAGAATACATGAATACAACTTTATCGCTACGTCATACAATTAACAAACACGTGTTTTGCAAGATGAAATGTTTTGCTTTCTCTGATGTTGTACCTGAGCGATTAAAACTTCAAAAATAGTTGTTTTCAGAAAGGAATATATTATTGTATGGCATTGACAGCAAGCATAGCAGCAGCAGCTAATGTCGTAATGTCAAACATGGTTCATGTAAGTTGAGAACAGACAGTTATTAAAATTTGAACTGATCAATATGCCATGAGAATCAGAAAGTGATTGAGAAGCATGCAACTTTAGTATACTATTGGAGAGGGGCTGCTAGGTATATGTAGGCCTAAAAGTGTTACAGTTTGGATTTGAAAATGTCGCGGCGGGCACTCGACGTCTAGTGTCGGGACAACTGACGTTTGAAGAAACAAGGGAGTTGGAGCTGCTTTGGTGTGTAGGTATTTCACATGTGACAAAGCGATAATTTATCAATTTTAACTGTCATACTTCTATGCATGCATAAAAAATAAAAAAACAATCATTATATGGAATGGATCGTTTACGAGGTTTTAAAACTTCTATAAACTTAAAGGACATTTCGTTTATTATTAAACAATTCCATTCCAGCATTCCGACGAAATATCGACTTCTTATGTTTGGGGGAATGTAATTGAGTGAAAGGCAAACCTTCTGTTCGTATGACCATCGACTGCAACATCCCAGTACGACATCTAGTTTTTCGAATTGTGACGTCATAAAGGATTTTTTCTTTAGAATGGCAGTAAAGCCACAATCCAATTTTACATTTTGTACAAGATGAAGACATTCGTTCGGCTTTTGTTTGAATTCCTGATTATACATCAGTATGTGGTGACATTCTTCACAATAAGTAGTGACGTTTTTCACAGATTTCGGACATGGAATGACCGCGAACATCATATAATTTTTTAGCATTATTATAATTATTCAGATTGATTATTATAAGGAGTATAAGTCTTCCATCGCGTGTTTCATATCAACAATATCAACGATTACGTTTTATAAACCTAATTTAAATCATGATAATAATGATTCGGATTCATTTCGGAAAAGGAATATAAATCCATAGAAGGCTTACTTACTTACTTACGTTTGGAGATTTAACGTGCGCTTTCCGACTGGAGCGTATTTCGCACAGAAGGCTCCCTCTTGGTGGTATAAAAGATCCTCCACCGCAGAAATGACTTCATCATCTTTTTGATAAACCTTACCAGACAGCTCTTTAACCATTCAACATTTTTAGAGGTGGAAATCTGACGGTGACAAATTTGGTGCGTAGGGAGGATTTTCAATGAGTTGAAGCCCCAGTCGTGTTTTTCAGTCATGGCGACAACAAACTTGTGTAAAGGTGCATTGTCTTGGTGGAACGAAACATCTTTAGGGAAGGTTTCAACGACGTTTAGCCCTGATATTCTTAATTAGGTACAATCGAACTTATGCAATCACTATTGTTTATTGTGAATACGACCCGTGAAGATTCCAGGGTAGAATAGGTCTTCAGCAACCCATGCTTGCCCTAAAAGGTGACTATGCTTGTCGTAAAAGGCGTCTAACGGGATCGGGTGGTCAGGCTCGCTGACTTGGTTGATGCATGTCATCGATCCCAATTGCGTGGATCGATGCTCATGATGTCAATCACTGGATTGTCTGGTCCAGACTCGATTATTTACAGACCGCCGTCATATAGCTGGAATATTGCTGAGTGCGGCGTTAAACAATAAACCAACCAACCAACTATTGTGAATATTTGCCATATTTGTGCTGGTTGGCACTACAGCTTTACCTCATCATGTGAACGACACGATCTTTATGAATGTACATACATATATAAAGGAAACAAAAGGATTTGAGTGAGCAATGTTCAACTACATACGTTTCTCTCATTTCTTCTTTCCCTTCTGCCATTTAATGTAGTAAGTGTAAATAAGCTTACATGTAAATCTATGTGATAGGGCGTTCTAAGTTGTGATAACTTGTGCCCGCCAAATCCTTTCATGAGAATAACAAATGTTTTGAACTAGAAAACAGTGACTGAACTGGAGTTATCCTTTCAGTTGGAGATATTTGATGACAGTGGGGAGCCAGTTTTGTCCATTTAAACTTATCGAAAAATAACTTGTCCAGGAAAATGCTTGAAAAATGTATTTATCATTCAGACTGTTGAAAGAAATGTCTGCAACAAAAGTAGCACAAACTATCACCAATTATTTATGTTCATAATTTTAATTTTACAAATAACTGGTTTTGCTGCTGTATCTTATCTCCAGACAAATCCCCACATCTACACACCCACACCCCTTCACGCACCCCCATCCACAACCCCCCTCTCCAATATCAAATAGACGGTCCCGCATGCTACCCAGGACTCGTAACTATTATTTTTCTCTGTTTCAATTAACAAAACCAAAAAATGCAACAGACAAATTACTTTAACGCAATGTAATAAAATGTGTTCAATCCATCTCAAATGAGTCATCACTGATGGGGCTAAATCTAAACCGTGCGTCCATAGTAACAACCGTTGAAGGGGAATTCCTCAACAGGTGTCCCTGACTCCACACCGTATAAATATAACGGGTAGTGCCAAGTACTTGCGTCTATCACAGTCATATGGTGCCACTTCGGGGGGTCCCTGGTGTGACTGGCTTCCCAACATGCAATAGGAAATGAAGGGTATTGCTTTACTTGAGAAATCCAGAGAGTTTAACCATGCGTTTGAGAAGCGTGCAGACTTCACAGCCCCGTCATTCTCAGAGTATCTGGAATTCTGTCGGTGTAATGGAAGGGGGTTCAGAAGAATGTGAAGAACGACGGGTATGAATCTTACCCATTGCACGCCCACTTGAGAAAAGAGGCAGGTTGTCATGAACGGACGAAGTGGTTGAGTGAATGCGTTACAATCATCTTGGGGATCTCGCTAATGTCGGCCCAGTACAGTAGACCTTTAAGAGGAATGTCCAGTTACCTGTTAACAGCAGGAGCGATCGCGGTATCAGGGCTCAGGCAGCGAGTCTCACAATCTCATTTATTCAATTCTCTTTTTAATATAAGCATTCGCATCATGCCATGGGTCCCCGCTCTGTTTGGTTAGAAAGTTCAGTTATTCCTTTGATAGTATACTAATTTTCCTGACAGAATTGTGCCACATTTTCCAGATAATTGAGTTTTGAAATATTTCAGACATTTTCTATATGATATACAAACTATATGAAACTACTCTTGGGAGATAACCTGTGCTCAATATTGGATTTCGTCTGACTTTAATAAACCGTTTTTGTTCAAGGTAGGAGTAGAATTCGTTTTCAAGTTTTATTGCCGATCTTTGACCTTATAAACGTTTGTTGTTGTTAAGCCACCCAGACGTCACTTTGATCATATCTGACCTAAACTTATACAAACGTGTTTATAGAAGGTACCTGCTTGCAGTATTGCATGTGGTGGAAGGCGACCTATATGCATCAGCTTGTGGTTGAATGAGATCAGCGTGTATCAAGTGGTGGTTGAATTATACGTATACGTATCAACTGGTGGTTGCATGATACCTATCTGCATCAGCTGGTGTTTGACTGGTACCTTTTTGTATCAGCTAGTGGTTGAAATGATACATATTAGTGGTTGAATAATACATATATGTATCAGCTGGTAGTTGAATGATACCTATATGTATCAGCTAGTGGTTGAATGATACATATATGTATCAGCTGGTGGTTGAATGATACATATTTGTATCAGCTAGTGGTTGAATGATACACTTATGTATTAGCTGGTGGCTGAATGATACCTATATGTATCAGCTGGTGGTTGAATGATACATGTGGTTTTCACATTTCACATTTTTTTTAGATACAATCGAGCATGCTCTTTCTCTCAAGATTTCAAAGAGCATATACGACTCTTGCTCAAAAGTTGTTTGGTTTGATCAAGGTTGCAACATTTAAGGCCTCAGTAAAGCTTTCAAAAAGTTTTGTGGTAAACATGTGAGGGACATTTCCAAATTTGACGCATTAGTGACAAACATGATGTCCGATGCAATTCCCTATTTTGACTTGTACCATATGTTCCCTTGAAGATTCGGGGTCCAGTCTGCATTGTTTCGTGAACTCCATGGGCGAAGCCGTTGCCTCATGCACTGCGCCGTTGAGTCTGTGCAGAAATATTGCAGACAGAGAGATTTTACAGAAGAATAAATCAGTTCTAATTGTTTCCCTGGTTTCAAAGGATTCCGAGAAATATAAGAAATTTAACGCCATCACACGATCCGATTTGCAAATAACCTTAGGAGTTAGACATGGTATAACATACCGCCTCTGATTGGTGCGCTGCTACCAGATGGAATTAATCCGAATTATAAATACTTCAAGAGTGCGCCCCCCTAACAGTGTGTTTTGGTCATAAGATGGGTTTGTATTGCCCCACTTGCATGAATCCCGGCAATGCCGTCAACAGACAAACATCTATGTACATGCTCTTACAAGAATGAATCTTATCACGAGTAATATGTTTTCAGATAGACGATTCTAGAAGTCTACACTTTCTGTAAACCATACATCAATGCTGAATCAACATGTATTCCACCAGGACGGATTATCCACCCTTGTGGTCATCCATGCACTAATGTGACGCTGGGGTAGCCCAGTGGGAAAGGCAATCGCTTAAGACGCGGACTGTCCAGGTTCGATTCCCCACACGGGTAGAAAGTGCAAACCCCATTTCAGGTGTCCCCAGCAGTTCGTTTGGTCACACATGGATTCCCCCAAACTAACGTTAGTCGTAGTGTTATATGCGTGCATGTCCAACTGTTTAAATGATCACAAATTGATCCAATCTCCTTTTCACGGAGTCTACGCTTTTGATAAATGCTCCGTGAATCGCTTGGCTACACTGGGCGTCTCTCAGCGATATTACGGAGCTACTTATCCGGGCTGTAATTCAGACATATCAATAAAACACACTGTGGTTACTACTCGTCTCATTAAAACGGTGCGAAGGGAGGAACGTTGCTCAAATCCCTTGATGTAAAGTTGGCGCCAAGGAGATGGATTTCTCATATGCTCGATGCGAACAGTTAAAGACTTTTCTAAAATCACAAATTAATTTTTCGATCCGTTGCATTACTCTTTTTTGCTAATTGAGTTTCGTAATACTCATATAAGGCGTAACTTGATCAAGCTGACGTTAATATGGTAGCGATGGTCCCATCAGGGTGGAATTAGAACTGAAGGGATAGCCGGTTTCTGAAAAGTAATGTACTTCTCCGGAACTCAATATCCAACCCAACTTATCTGATATTCACGCCGGTTTCTGTTGACTCAAACAAAGCGACAATAGAATAATAGTCTTCATCAAAAGGAAAAAGCAACGTCTTCAAGAATGGTTACTCATTAATATCAAATTGTCAACAATAATACCGCGTGTTCATGATATTAATAATTAATTTGCTAGCTGTGTGGGGAGAGCTTTATAAGAGTTTAACTTTCTAAATTGTGTTGGCTGTAAATGATGATGATGAGTTTCCAGTTCTCCCCAAAGAGTCTGACGTGGATAAATTAAGATGATAAGATGAACTGTTTGATAGGATTACTTCGAAAATGACGGATGACAAAGTAGACACAATTTATGGAGTCTTGCTTGACAACGGTATAGGGATCTATACCGCAACGTCGTCTATACAGTATTAAAGAAGTTCTTATCCATAAAGTGTGTCTACCTTGTCATGTTAAGTTGGTGACGCGTGTTTCCTCGTATGGACAAATGTGAATAAGGATGATGATGATGATGATGATGATGATGATGATGATGATGCGCACGTTTCCGCGTATGGGCCAATGAAAGATCATGGCAACCCCCTTACCAGCAAAGAACGCTCATGCTTCTTTCATCAGCCCTAACATTCAGCATTACACATAACTTAACAATATGAGGTGTGAAAAATATGTAACAGCTGTGCGTCTTTTTTTCTGAAAATGTCATTACAGGAAACCATTTACAGACGTTCTTAACCATACATTATAAACAGATTTATTCATTGCATGCATTTATTTTGCTCGTCCCTCTTCGTTAACGCCCGGTGTCGTCTTTGTGTTTCCTGTGATCATATACCAGCAATGTTCACCGCTATTTTGCCTTACACACAATGGCGTTTGTTTTGGCGCATGGTCGAGGCTGGTTATCCTCAGGCGTGTAACTTACCTGACTTATAAGCTGCAGAATCTCTGTACAGCAGGCATAATTCAAAATTAAAATATAGTTTTTATTTTCATCAAAATCAGTAAATGCGCTCTCTTGTAACTGGATTCCTGGTCCATTACTTGATTGTGTGTTTAAGACTCGATAGTATACCTGCGGTCTTCAATTATTTTCAGTGATCCATTGATATAACTTTCACCAACTTAACTTATTTTGCCTTACGCTCAATGGAATCTGTTTCGGCAGATAATCGAGACGTCTCATATTCAATTGAACGAAATCCGTAAACGCGCCATCGTGTTCTCCGGCGCTGAGTTTCATATTATACTAACGGTAAAGAGTTTATCATATAAAGGGTGGGTTTCTCGGCAGGATAAAGCCAAAGGATAAAAACGATATCCGTTGGGATCATATGCGGATAGAGATGCAAATATTTAAGGTCAAGTAGGGACTACTTTCACTGTTTATACACAAACATGGCGTCGCCCTTGTCATTCGACGATCGAGTCAGAATTAACCATCGGGCATCTGGAAAAAACTACTGTGATAATTGCTGTCATTATCAAAGGAATGGTCTAATATACTGAATATCAGTGTCTTACTTTGACGTAGTTTAAGCATTTTACAATTTTTGGCAACTTTGGAAATACAATTTTGCAAGGGCACTAGCCAAGCGGGATCAGTCTCTATTCTTGTAGACCACTGCGGCTTTGAACCTTTTCCACAAAATAAAACAGTTGTATTTGGCCGAAATTGTTACCGTGTGTTGTTTTGTCGCTGTGTATATATCTGACTGCACTTCGTAACGTTATGACATGACAGGCCGACTGTCAACAAACGATTTCCGCGTAAGGCAAGTAAATACAATTTTAAAGGCAATTGTTGTATTGCATATATGTACGTACGTCACTGTATAAGAAACGGGTTTCAGTTGGAACTATATTGGCTACTGTCACTGTCCGACTGACACTCACTTACCCTCTGACGTAATATATATTAATGCACACATTCCAGGAAAACTGTTCAGGTAACGTTTGTGAGAGATAGAAATAACGTTATGCCAGGGCTTGACACAAATTAACGTTTTCGCGCCATGGGTATGATGCAAATAGGAATAAAATATGATAAAGTACGTGGCATGCTCCAAGTCACTTTCTTACACGAGGTTACAGAGAATATATGGACTATTATATCTAGACTTTTGATTGAAGACAATTTCCAAATAACGATATCTGTCTGTCGCTTTCACGTCATGTTACTGACCACTTCGATTTGCACCCATGACAGATTTGCATTACTAGACCCCAAAATTACAGCATCAGTCTTTACGTTATTGATGTTGTTAGTGCAAACATTACAGACAAATTCCTGGATTTGTCGGTGGAATTAGATCTAAGTTGCAGGTCATTAGCGAAAATTAGATGACATTTCTTATCAGATTATTGTTGTTGTTGTTGTTGTTGTTGTTGTTGTTGTTGTTGTTGTTGTTGTTGTTGTTGTTATTTTTATTTTTATCATCATCATCATCATTTTCAATAAATAAACACTTTCCATATTCATAAGAAATGTCTTCCAAAAGCAGAGTCGATTGTACGATTCCGACTATACCAGAGCTTTGTTTATGAATCACTATAAAATCTGTTTAAAAGGATGACATCATGTTTTCGGTGACAGGTTCAAGGGCTCAAATAGCATACTGGTTTCGAATTACTTTCATAAATTAAATATTTCAGAAGAAGCTATCAACCAGTAAACTTTATAACCTACACAAAATCTCCTCATCCCTTTTCTATTATTGCTAAACACACAAACACTTTTAAGGAACCTTTGGGGATTGCAGGTTAGATTAGCTCCCCAGCAACATACACGTGTGCTGGTCATCAGGGGCGACCAACTGGATGCTCAGCAGAACGCGGTTCAGTTCATTTACCCGATGCATCAAACGGATACATGGTACGGATTCTGGCATCGACGTTGACGTATCTGTATCTTCAGGTAGGGGCTGTGTAGGGTCCGTTCAACTGCATGATAAATCTTCACACACACCCAAACACACACACACACACACACACACACACACACACACACACACACACACACACACACACACACACACACACACACACTTGTACCACCTCGATTGGCTGTTAGGATGTCTGAGCCAAGGAGAGGAGGAAAATGCTGTCCAGTGTGGGGTGTTTAAGAACACTTTACGGACTGCATAACGGGCTGCAGGGTCAAGTGAAACACAGCAGGGTTTAAACACACGGACGTTTGTCTCTTCCATTCTGTTCGGTTGTAGGCAGTAGACGAGAGTAAAGACTTGACCTCGTACATCGCTATGGATGATAAAACTCGGATCAAAGAGATTAAGAGATGTGTAGAATTATCATCCCCATGTGGAATCGTACAGTTGCTCAAGGTTCCCGTCGGTGGTACGTTCAGTAGTCTCTCGCCGTCAGTTACTTCGCGCAGGAACACGTCACCAGCTTCTGTTACATTGAGGGTCGATCTCGTACTCTTACCAATATTCTGTATTTACTTCTAACATTAACTTCTCAGTTAACTCAGAAATTGATTTGAGGTTTGCAACCATAGACTATCTAAAATAATTATTTCTTATAAGCTCTTTACTCACAAATGGTTGCGTCCTACAGTTAAACGTGTCCACTCTTGCAAGAGTCTGCAGGAAACAGGTCTAACTTGCTTAAGTGATTCTAACCAGTCGATGGCGCGGTCCAACCACCCTTCTTTTATTCGATAGGTATATACCGGACATGACGCATTGGGCATCATGACGAGTGATTGTGCGTGGGCATATATTTCACATGACGCATTGGGAATCCTGATGAGTGATTGCGTGCGGGCATATATTAAACATGACGCATTGGGAATCATAGCAAGTGATTGCGTGCGGGCATATATTTCACATGACGCATTGGGAATCATAGGGAGTGATTGCGTGCGGGCATATATTTCACATGACGCATTGGGAATCATTGCGAGTGATTGCGTGTGGGCATATATTTCACATGACGCATTGGAAATCATAGCGAGTGATTGCGTGTTGGCATATATTTCACATGATGCATTGGGAATCATAGCGAGTGAATGAGTGTGGGCATATATTTCACATGATGCATTGGGCATCATGACGAGTGATTGTGCGTGGGCATATATTTCACATGATGCATTGGGCATCATGACGAGTGATTGTGCGTGGGCATATATTTCACATGACGCATTGGAAATCATAGGGAGTGATTGCGTGCGGGCATATATTTCACATGATGCATTGGGAATCATTGCGAGTGATTGCGTGTGGGCATATATTTCACATGACGCATTGGAAATCATAGCGAGTGATTGCGTGTTGGCATATATTTCACATGATGCATTGGGAATCATAGCGAGTGAATGAGTGTGGGCATATATTTCACATGATGCATTGGGCATCATGACGAGTGATTGTGCGTGGGCATATATTTCACATGATGCATTGGGCATCATGACGAGTGATTGTGCGTGGGCATATATTTCACATGACGCATTGGGCATCATGACGAGTGATTGTGCGTGGGCATATATTTCACATGATGCATTGGGCATCATGACGAGTGATTGTGCGTGGGCATATATTTTACATGATGCATTGGGCATCATGACGAGTGATTGTGCGTGGGCATATATTTCACATGACGCATTGGGCATCATGACGAGTGATTGTGCGTGGGCATATATTTCACATGACGCATTGGGAATCATAGCGAGTGAATGAGTGTGGGCATATACCGGACATGACGCATTTGGAATCCTGATGAGTGATTGCGTGCGGGCATATATTTCACATGATGCATTGGGAATCATAGCGAGTGTTTGCATGCGGGCATACATTTCACATGACGCTTTGGGAATCCTGATGAGTGATTGCTTGTGGGCATATATTTCACATGACGCATTGGGAATCATAGCGAGTGATTGCGTGTGGGCATATATTCCACATGATGCATTGGGATTTATAGCAAGTGATTGCGTGCGGGCAAACATTTCACATGACGCATTGGGAATCATTGAAAGTGATTGCGTGCGGGCATATATTTCACATGACGCATTGGGAATCATAGGGAGTGATTGCATGCGGGCATATATTTCACATGACGCATTGGGAATCATAGGGAGTGATTGCGTGCGGGCATATATTTCACATGACGCATTGGGAACCATAGCGAGTGAATGAGTGTGGGCATATACCGGACATGAAGCATTGGGAATCCTGATGAGTGATTGCGTGCGGGCATTTACCGTATATGACGCATCGGGCATCATCACGAGTGATTGCGTGTGGGCTTATAGCGGAGACCACAAGTTCTTGACCATGAGTGAGTGTGTGAGAATAGGGAGGAAGTAGTAGCGAATTAGTGTGGTCAGCGGGTGACATCAGTCGAAGTTCAAACACAAGACATCGTGTCACATCTGGACATCAAAACAAAACAGCTGTTCATTCAAAAAACTTTATTGGTAATCTCTTTTGTGAGTGAAGAATGATTGAGGATATTTACACGATGATTTGTAGTTTTCAACATATGGCAACATGATAGTCGGACATAGATGACACAAATCTTACTACTAGGAATCAACGCAGGATTGTCTCAACTGAAAAACGATCATATTCTAACAAGTCAGTGCGAATTAACGAAATGTACCGTAAACAAAACGGATAGAGCTCCTCAAAGTTGCAAACAACGCTAGTGTATGACTACATGAAAAGTTGACTATGCTATTTGTGATCATCTATGTACATTATTTCAAAACAGCTACGAACTACGGAACGTCCATATTTAAATATTCTTTTTCACCTTTAAAACAAATGTGAAAATAAATATAAAACTGTCTAAACATAACAATTAAGAAATAAAAAACATACAGATTCTTGAAACACAATGATCCGAGAAATGACAGGCATGCGATTGTGGTATGCGATTAAGATAAATTGTTGGATGGCGCTTAAAAGTTAATTATTCTAACGAACAGGTAGATGTGGTATTTTTCATATTACGCATGCAGCTGCTAACGACGTCATCTTCACCCAGCAACACCGTTATCAACGCTACCGCCCCAAGTAGGCCCCATGAAATACATTTTTTTGTTCTCATTACTGACAAAGTAGGGTTGAATTTGTAAATGATTTTATTTTGACAGCTGATCTTGATTTCAGATCCATTGTATGCCAGGGCACGCATTGAATGAATAGGACTGAAATAGAACATTAGCAAACGCTTAGCAAATCAACATCTAAACAAATTTACATCAAAAACATTTTAGAAGGTCGGTAATAAGAACTTGGTATATCATGTGGACTTATAATATCGGGATGCCACATACACATTGGAACACCCGGTGTCTTACACATACACATTGAAACACCCGGTTTCTTACACATACACATTGAAACACCCGATGTCTTACACATGTACATTGAAACACCCGGTGTCTTGCTCAGCTACATCGAAACACCCGGTGTAATACATATGTACATTAAAACACCCGGTGTCTTACACAAACACATTGAAACACCCGGTGTCTTACACATGTACATTGAAACATCCGTTGTCTTGCACATGTACATTGAAACACCCGGTGTCTTACACATGTACATTGAAACACCCGGTGTCTTACACATGTACATTGAAACATCCGGTGTCTTACACGTGTACATTGAAACACCCGGTGTCTTACACGTGTACATTGAAACACCCGGTGGCTTACACGTGTACATTGAAACACCCGGTGTCTTACACATGTACATTGAAACATCCGGTGTATTACACATGTACATTGAAACATCCGGTGTCTTACACATACACATTGAAACATCCGGTGTCTTACACATGTACATTGAAACATCCGGTGTCTTACACATGTACATTGAAACACCCGGTGTCTTAAACGTGTACATTGAAACACCCGGTGTCTTACACACGTACATTGAAACACCCAGTGTCTTACACACGTACATTGAAACACCCGGTGTCTTACACACGTACATTGAAACACCCAGTGTCTTACACATGTACATTGAAACACCCGGTGTCTTACACACGTACATTGAAACACCCAGTGTCTTGGACATGTACATTGAAACACCCGGTGTCTTACACATGCATATTGAAACACCCGGTGTCTTGGACATGTACATTGAAACACCCGATGCCTTACACATGTACATTGAAACACCCGGTGTCTTACACATGTACATTGAAACACCTGGTGTCTTACACATGTACATTGAAACACCCGGTGTCGTACAAAGGTACATTGAATCACCCGGTGTCTTGCACAGGTACATTGAAACACCCGGTGTCTTACATATACACATTGAAACACCCGGTGTCTTACACATGTACATTGCAACACCCGATGTCTTACACATACACATTGAAACACCCGGTGTCTTACACATGTACATTGAAACATCCGGTGTCTTGCACATGTATATTGAAACACCCGGTGTCTTACACATGTACATTGAAACATCCGGTGTCTTGCACATGTACATTGAAACACCCGGTGCCTTACACATGTACATTGAAACATCCGTTGTCTTGCACAGGTACATTGAAACACCCTGTGTCTTACACATGTACATTGAAACACCCGGTGTCTTACACATGTACATTGAAACATCCGGTGTCTTGCACATGTACATTGAAACACCCGGTGTCTTACACATATACATTGAAACACCCGGTGTCTTGCCATAAACACCATGTAGGATAGATGTATTACCAGACACAACTGTCGAAAAATCTCCCAACATATATATATATAAATTATATTGTCTCACCCGTTCTTAAATATAAGGCTAGTTTATCATCACAGCATACATGTCAGGAAGAGATCAGATAGGTTCATGCAGAAACTGACTAAGATTATGTATTAGGGGGCATGTATTGCCTGCAGTGTTGTCTGTGTAGTACACAGTATATCAGGAGTTTATTGCTTAAGGACAAGAAGTCACCCGGGAAACGTGTTGGCTTATCTATATCACAACAATATCTGACCCACATGGCCAGGCGGTCAGGGATATTAACGCTAAAGTTGCATTCAAATCTCACTGATCGTCTCTACGCGATCGCTTCCCCAATCGCGCTGGACCTTTTACTCCCGTTTCAGAGACAGGCCTGAGTGACAGGTTCCCCTCGATGCATGCTTTAAGAAGTTTTGGGCCTTACGAGTAGACCAGTACTTGCCACGTGTTCTTTAACGTCCAAACATCAACATCAAAATAGAACTGAACTTTAAATGGCAGCAGACACCGCTAACGCAGAAAGCAGCTCTGGGATTCGTTCCACAGGGCACGTAGCGCTAAAGTTATCGTAACTCCCATACTTTAACACAGACTTACGACTGTCGTTGCGCTACGATCGCTTTGTGGAACGGGGCCCTGCTCTGGTAAACTATTCATCCCATATATCTTTGGTTTTTGCCAGTGTAGAATGCAGCTAGGAATGTACTACACCTAACGGGGATGGCAGCAACTGAGTGGAAGTGACGCCATCACGTTGAGTTCAACCATTACTTTGAATGATCGGGCTACACCGGACGCTTATCAATACCTCTAAAACTGTAAGGTAACCGACAATAGTCGTTTCGTCGCTTTAAGGCATATAATCCATTCCGATGCCCTCCCCACACAAACCGCTGAGCTCAACCGACTTAAAGCATGAACCTTTACTTCAAATGACTTTATATTAAAGTTTGAGAACAGCAGTCAAAACGTTCTACAATGTAACAACTTCATTTGAGACAAAACCGACAGTTGGCGGACGGTGCAGGTTTTCTAGGTTATCAGCACCACGCCGGGAGACGAGGCAAAACGTATGGTTATAAAATGATAATATGTGCAAACGATCATCAACTATATATATATACATATATAAATAACATCCGAGGCATACACTTCAAAATGTGTCGGTTGCTATGACTACACGCATTTCCACGAAGTAAAAAGATACACATATGAGGTATGAAATATATTCTTCTAATTGTCCAAACAGCGGTACCGGACCTGCCATGCCCCACACGGGTTGCCCTCGTGCGGAGCAGCTTCTTAACCCCGTGTTACCAACATTCGGGAGAATGTTGTCATTCACGTGGGTATTTGTTAATTTTTGAATATTTTGCAATTTGATTTGTAAGTCTAAAAGGCTTTTGATTAAGACGAAATAACACATTTCTTCTACATTACAAAAAACGTGACAGTATTAACTCAGATGGTAGCGTCACGTTACAGACATACTCGCCCCCGGGGAAACCACGGCCTCCCCTATTTACGCCTCCTTCATGTCACTAGATTAGTCGTTAACAGACAAGGAGATTATATATGTACATAATACCCTCAATATTGGCTACGAGTTGGATGCCACCTCGTCAATCAGTCTCGAAAACATTCACAAAAATAACGTCAGCGGCCAGTCTGCAACCCAAAAGACATATTTCAACTCGTCAGGGTCAGTTGGTGAACTGAAACACAAATTCACATCTGAGTTGCATTTTTCAACTGAAACGTGCTACCAGCCCCACCAGCAACGTGCCGGCTGTCTAGTCGTGGTGACCCTTGGTCACAGAAGACTCCAACACCGGAAGTTAGTCTTGTCGTGCCCGGATGTTCTTCATCCATCGTCATGCAACACCATCTGATATATGCTCCTCTTACTCACGCTGCCTTATCACCGAAAGGGAAGAGGTCATCCGTCCTTATGGGCGTGATTACACCTGTTTAACACAGGTGTGACATTGTCACGAACGGTTCTTCCCACCAGACATGATAGGCATATCATCACACCTGTCTAACGCAGGTGTTACATTGTCATTCTGCTTCCTCTGTCGAGAATAGCAGCTGTAACTTACAACACTGTCATAATCCTCACTGTGTAGAAATATATAATTACAATCAACGAACAATGACTACATCTCACCCGCATATCACTTTCTTGTATTACTGGCGGATTTCCCACCTCGAGTAATACATTATGTACAAACATGTCTTTCGTTTTGAATTTGGACAATTCTCCAGGTTGCACAGTATCCATTGCACGTAAGTCCTGCAACGAAAACGACGTATGTGCGGATCCGTATGCGTCGTTTCACTGTTTCGGCCTTTACGGGAAGTCCACTCCGCATACGCCCATCACCATCACAACCACAAACGAAACCTTGTCACATTGCCTCTGTGCCTTTCGACACAGTCTCTTAATGATGATACTTGATAAATTTTCCGTAATTTTGGATCCATACTTTTCCCGGCAAATGGGGATCTAATAGTCGAAATGCAATGACTTGAGTTTCCCATAAAGAGAGAGATATGCACCTTGCAAGGATCGGAAACGAACGGAATGTATGTACATGTGCCATGATGATAGATGCAGAAGCCGCACAGCTTACTTTCAACATTGCAGTCTCCCAAATCATCTCAACACCATCACTTCAAGTCTGTATCTAATTGTCAATAATGATATTAATGTTAACACTAAGCTCGTAGAACAGCTGCCAAACAATGTCCTCCCCGAATTAGAATCTGAATGGTCTTTGGGAGTACCTGGAACAGAAGAAAGGAGGTAGTTATATGAACGTATGTAACAACGACTCAAGCATTCAGACTGTGCATGCGCATGAGCTGAGCACAACGTTACACTCTTACCGTTTTTGTTTACATTACGAGTTAATCATAAACAGTCAATTCACAAAATCTGTAAACATTATTCACCTAGGTTTTTGTGATCGTTACTTTACGTGAAGAATTTAAACAGCATATTTATGCTTCATCACAACACCTTAACAGACAAGACTTGCAAACTCGAAGCAAGGCAGAAGTAAAATCAGTAAAAAGTAAAGATAATAACTCTAACCTCTTTTCACGTTTTCTTTATTGGCTGAAAGACAAAAAGAAAACATCACTTAATAAAATCAAGCAAACAGCGCTGCTGGACAATATCAGAAACTCACAGGGGAATGCACACTCCTCAGTTACAGGCTTTTGGAAGATTACCATTCTCAGCCGTGATGATATATGCAAATTGAATAGGTAACATGGCTAAAACACATCCTACTTTGAATTAATGAACAGGACATTTGTTTGCATGCATTTCTTAAAACAAATACAAATATCCTTTTGACAAGTTGCTGATTTAAACGTTCAATATGCTGTGCCACGTCCTGTGATGTTAGATGTGACATCCGTGTATGTTTGAATCAATGTTTGCCCACATTTATTTGCGAGTAACTGTAACAGTCATTGTGTTTCCGTGTCTTCTAACGGTAGGGGATATGTCTGTTGCATCGGTGTTCATCTACACACTTTGGCATGCTCCTAATAAACCAATGGTTGTATATAACAGGACATGTATGTCCATGGTGATGACTATATCTGAAACAGTGATGAAGAGGGACAAGCAATGGGGGTCGGGGTGGTGGGGAGGACGAGCTGGTGATTCAAGCAGCTTGACCACAAATTCTTCTTATTGCGGGGAGGATGTAAACACAAATGGAATAATTGCAGAATGAACGGTTATAGATATAAGTAGGGGATATGATAATTGAGAGAGAGAGAGAGATACAGAGAGAAAGCGACACACAACAGAGAGAGGGAGAGACAGCGAGACAGAGACACACACACAGATTCTATCGTGTATAGGATTCGATGGGTTTTTTTCAAAGAACTTCAAATAAACATTGCAATAGTCCAGGTATCAAATATTCGACGGGGTGTTCTGTGGTTGCTGGGGAAAGTTGCATCTACTCCTGTCGACACGTCCTCATCCACCATTAAGTATATGGAGAAAACGAGAGGCCAACCGAAAAGTTATTCGTAAAGGTAGTATTTGACCACTGGACTACAAGCAATTCGCAAACGCAAAGCGCACCCAACATGTAGAGAAAATTATAAGGTACTTTCCTGAGGGGTACATAGCTGTTGCTGCGATTGACTTTCTACACATTGTACAAATTTACTGCAGGTTCTTGTCCTCCGTTAAATCAACACGTCTACCAAATACAATATCACACTTTACTTATTTATCCATTTTATGCTTCTATGTTTCAGAAAGTGAAGACATTTGCAATGGGATTTATGAATATGTCTTCAAATAGCAGTTTCAAACGTCTTAAAGCCACACAGGAAAGTGCCACAGTGAAGTGTCAGAATACGTGTATGTGATGGTGAACACTCTGCCACAGACGTTCTCACACTTACTTTTCAATACGTTGATTCTTCTACTCGTGATCTGCAAATCCGACGTCCGACACACATACATCCCAGCGTCACTCAGTTTAGCATTCTTTATTTCCAGGATGCTAACAATAGTTTTCGTTGTCAAAGAAACAAATTTCCGTATGTAGATCTTCCGGGCAAACTCGGTGGTCAGCTTGTTTCCGTTCTTGAACCAGTCCAGGTCATCGGGGGAGTGTTCCTTCCCCGTGGCATTGCAAATGAGATAGATCTTTTTCCCCTGTTCCACAAACTCCTCGCCAGTTATCTGGATATCTGCAATTTTACTTTCACATTTAATACAAAAACAACAGTAAGAGGGACATAATTATCACAATATCAAATAAACTCTTTCTCGTTTACTATGACACTCAATGACAAACACGACGTTCAACTGTAACACAATGAAGGAAACAGGGAGAGCAAGTCTTTGAAAGGCATTTAGAAGTGATACACATAAGGAAGAGAATTTATGGATGTCAACTTCTTTATTAAGAGGAACAGAACGTTTCGGAGTATATGCCTACTCCTTCATCAAGTAGAGCAAATTGACTCCTCCGCATTAATTGAAACAAATAAATGTTTGACACGCAGTCTTACATCTAGAGCAAATAATGAGTCTGTCATGATATCAAGAACTCATGTTATATATGGTACAGGAAGTGATTATAACACAGATAAAAACTGAAAATGATCAAACATCATGCACTGGACACGTTGCTCTCAGTCCACAAACTGCCACTTTAAGCTGAAGCATGCATGCACTTGTTTACCTACACACAAACATGTGGGCAAATAGACTCAATAAAGTCACTACTTTTGTGGTCCCGTGTATGTTCACTGGTTATGATAGCTGATACAACACCGCTATTGATGTAATTTGTCTGCACGGCATGCCTATCAGGATGTCACGAACAGTCACGCGATGAACGGCAAAGGATGTTAGCAGCTGGCAAATCTTACAGTCAACTGAATTTGGGATATATGTTTTCGAATAACCGAGAGAATCAAAGATAAACAAATTTCTTTTCGACATGAAACGCCATGGTGGTGGCAAATCGATCATCAAGATATGGTAGTGAGATTGCATGAGAAAGTTCTAATAAATATCGCTATGGTGATTATAGTGAATTGTGGGATTACTGTCGGTTACTACATATATTTTTTTTTGCAGATGGGGAGTACTGTTGGTAACGACATAAATATGGTTCTCGCAGATGGAGAATCTTGTTGGTTACCACATAGACATGGTTCTCGGAGATGGGGAATACTGTTGGTTTGTTTGTTTTTGTTTGTTTATTTAATGTTTAACGCCGCTATATTACAGCTATATGACGGCGGTCTGTAAATAATCGAGTCTGGACAGGACAATCCAGTGATTGACATCATGAGCATCGATCCACGCAATTGAGATACGATGGAATGCATCAACCAAGTCAGCGAGCCTGACCACCCGATCCCGTTAGTCGCGTCTGACGACAAGCATAGTCGCCTTTTACGCCAAGCATGGGTTGCTGAAGACCTGTTCTACCCCGGATCGTCATTGGTCGAATGCTGTTGGTAACTACATAGATATGGCTCTCTCATTTCGGGAAAACTGGTTCCTGTCATACATAATGGCATCCACATAATTTGACATGAAGCTGTTGAATGAAATGTTTCCAAATATCTATGGTAACTGACAGTAAGTATACATGTATAATGGTATACTATATTAATGTTATAGTTACCTGATTACATGAATTAATAATATTCATCATGTCATCTCGTAACACAGCTGATCGCGTGACCGTTTACCTGGTCTTTGAGATCAATCTAGCTCAGTTTACCAACTATATTCTTATATTCATATAAAAAATCTAGGTGCAAATTAAGCTACAACATTGAGGAAAAGGTCAAATGTCCGAGAATTGGACCTAAGCACTGCGTCGTACTGAACGTGCAGCCTTGCAGCAAAATACCAGATAACAGGCATTGAAGATTGAACATATCTAGAATTGCACTGCATGATATGTAGTTAGAAGTTAAAAAGTTTAAACAAGTCGCAGACACGAACAGCCACGTGGACCCCATATTGTCAAACTGAGTTGTGTTTGAATATTAGCTCTCTACAAATTGAATTGAAACCTGTTCTTGATTGTGTTTATCGTCCGGAAACCAAAGCATCCTGCTACAAATGCACATGTGTCTTATGAATAGCAATCAATAAACCAAATTTGGTTACTCTAAAAAAATAAAGCACATTATCGCACCAGCAGGCGAAGGAGGCACACTTCCAAGGGGCCTAGTTCTCAGTTGACTGCCACGGACTAACATACAATACATTCTGGAAGAGGGAAGTGTATCCTCTGATCTACAGCTGCTGCAGCTTCAGGGAAGCTGTGAAGGATGGATATGATGGAGAGGTACAGCTTAGACGTTGGCACAACCAAGCATTATATTAATACATAGTCCCGTATCAGAGTAGACGGTCTGTGAAATTAACTACCCGATAGTGGGTCTTTCTCCAATAATAAACCAGCGTTAAATATCGTAACTAATGGTCGTGTCTGTTCCACAGGTAAATTAATTACCAGTAAGTGACTCGATTTGACGCAGGAAATAGCCCTCTAATAGTCTCCGACGGGGCTTAATCCCTCTGGTTGCCTTGTTTTTTTATACAAAGAACAACTGAGCAGGTTGTGTGATAGATGGACTTCCAAACTAATTGTGGTACAAAGGATAACAGCTGATCAGCCTTTAGAACATCAAGGCGTTTATCACTAGAGCAGTTCCAGCGTACTCAGACTGGGCCCACTTATCACGCAGGCACTGTGTATGGCCACAGAAAGGACCGTAGTCCACACACCACCTGCCATGTATAGCGTCTTCTGGTGATACATATGGCGTTATAGCGTGTCTTGGAGATACACAGGCGTTATAGCGTCTCCTGGTGCTACGCATGGCGTTATAGCGTGTCCTGGCGAAACACATGGCGTTATAGCGTCTCCTGGCGATACACATGGTGTTATAACGTGTCCTGGCGATACACAGGCTTTATAGCGTCTCCTGGTTGTACACATGGAATCAAACCATCAACTGGCGATACATACGGCGTATTTGTGTTTCCTGGCGATATACAAGGCGTTATAGCGTGTCCTGGAGATACACATCACGTTATAGCGTCTCCTGGCGATACACATGACGTTATAGCGTTTCCTGGCGATACATATCAAGTTATAGCGTCTCCTTGCGATACACATGGCGTTATAGCGTTTCCTGGAGATACATATCAAGTTAGAGCGTCTCCTTGCGATACACATGGCGTTATAGCGTTTCCTGGCGATACACATGGCGTTATAGCGTTTCCTGGCGATACACAGGCGTTATAGCGTCTCCTAGTGGTACACATGGCGTTATAGCGTCTCCTGGCGATACACAGGCGGTATAGCGTCTCCTAGTGGTACACATGACGTTAAAGCGTGTCCTGGCGATACACATGGCGTTATAGCGTCTCCTGGTGATACACAGGTGTTATAGCGTCTTCTAGCGATACAGAGATCGTTATAGCGTCTTCTAGCGAAACAGAGGGCGTTATAGCGTCTCCTAGTGGTACACATGGCGTTATAGCGTTTCCTGGTGATACACATGGCATTATAGCGTCTCCTTGCGATACACATGGCGTTATAGCGTTTCCTAGCGATACACATGGCGTTACAGCGTCTTCTAGCGAGAGGCCGTTATAGCGTCTCCTGGCGATATACAGGCGTTATAGCGTGTCCTGGAGATACATATCACGTTATAGCGTCTCCTTGCGATACACATGGCGTTATAGCGTTTCCTGGCGATACACATGGCGTTATAGCGTCTCCTGGCGATACACAGGCGGTATAGCGTCTCCTGGCGATACACAGGCGGTATAGCGTCTCCTAGTGGTACACATGACATTATAGCGTGTCCTGGCGATACTAATGGCGTTATAGCGTCTCCTGGCGATACACATGGTGTTATAGCGTCTTCTAGCGATACAGAGATCGTTATATCGTCTTCTAGCGGAACAGAGGGCGTTATAGCGTCTCCTGGCGATATACGGGCGTTACAGCGTTTTTAAGCGATACACATGGCGTTATAGCGTCTCCTGGTGATACACATGGCATTATAGCGTCTCCTTGCGATACACATGGCGTTACAGCGTTTCCTAGCGATACACATGGCGTTATAGCGTCTCCTTGCGATACACATGGCGTTATAGCGTCTCCTGGCGATACACAGGCGGTATAGCGTCTCCTAGTGGTACACATGGCGTTAAAGCGTCTCCTGGCGATTTAAATGGCTTTTATTGCAATACGCATGGCTGACCTAGTTGCGTTGAGGCACATCTATACATACGACGTGTCGTTCAAATACACATCTAGCACAGAAGGGGAAGCTGTTGAGACTTCAGATGCCTAAATGTACGGGTCATTAAAACTACACGTCAAAAGTCAATTATTGCAAATTTGTTTTGTGTAAAATACTGGGGGTGACGTCATGGCGAATCAACCTCCGGATGCCGCAGACGCTTACAACACTGATGAAAGTTACAAGTGTGATACTGAAAGACGAAGGAAGATCTTCTGTACGAACTGCCTGTGGCGACTTGTCCATGAGTCTCTCCGTAGACCCCACTCGTAGCATCAGACACCTCAGATCAAGCACATCTACACATTCCATCTGAACTTAAATCTTGCTTTAGCTTTTTCTTCCCTGTTTTCATTAACCAGATCTGAACACTTCTCCACCCGTTGATTCCACAGAGATAACTGGGTCCTGATGACGCTCCCGAAATGATGGTACCATATTTCCAGACCAACTAGCCAGACCAAATAATATATTAACTACGTTCCTAATGCAACCTGTTGTTGTTCCTCATCCCCGATCCTCTTGAACGTCTTTCCAATCCTAATGACCAGTTTGTATTCTAATTTGCATCCCCATCAGATACCTTAACGAATTTAATTACGGGGTTGTTTTTTGTGTCCTTTTTTCCTGGTTAGGGGATAAAAACCAAGTTTTCATTTCTGTCAAACGTCTTGAGGAGACGGGAACACTGAACACTGAGAGATAAATGGTGTCATTGAATGATTAAAATATTTTTTTAATGTATCCAAACAATCACAACAATTTCAATCAAAATGGCTGATTCCAATCACACCATGAGAAGGCCGGAGTGCCAATGTCGCGTCCTGACGCCGTCTGGTATGAAGTAACACTGATAAACGTAGGCAAGATTCGATTTGGAATTCAGCTATATACAATCCCAGCTCGTCGTGGACAAGTAAATAATATATGAAATCTGTCATTACACTATACATTTTTCTCTGTTATTTTTTCAAGTGCTGATTTCATATGTGGGAATACAGCTAGCTGGGTGTGCTTTTTTATCATCAGGGCTGTTTTTTTATCAAAATAAATATTGCGAATATTTTCCGCAGTCACGGTCAGGATCAGCTCGACCATTATGGCGTCGGATGCAATAATTCTACTTACTTGTATTTCCGTGTGCCATGTGGGGTTTTTTCCCTTTCATTGCGAACATGCACATGGTGGTATGTGAAACGTGAATCATACAGCGAATTATGACAGCAACCAAGGTAACTAGTCGCACACATACATTCAGAGAAGCCAAGACAACATATTCATCATCACCCCCAAACGTCGATGGTTATGTTTTTGTCAAGTAAAGAAACCCGTGGAGTAGTTTTTTTTCCATGGAAAGCTCTGAAGTAATTATCACTTTTTCCCAATGTCGTGATGGGGAGGTTGTCGCTAACCAGGCCACTGTCTGCCGTGGCTGATGCCGTACTACAACGTAAAGACAGGCAGCATTCCGACAGGGGTTTGGAAGATTAGTGTTACACGAGAGGGAAATGTTACACTCGACGTAAAATTACAGCTCCAGTGCAAAGTGTTGAGAGTGAGCATTTGGCAAAACACATTCTGATTGGAATTTTTTGCCGCAGTTAAGAATATTCATACCACAATGTCATACAGACACTCAAATCAGCGCATGCGACCCAGCGTTTTTAAAAAAACACGAAGCACTAACTGGACCAACATTGCAAAGTCATACAGTTACAAAAGTGTACGTTACATAAAAAGCCAAGAGTATTAGTCGTGTAGGGAATGCGAAGTGTATACGAATCTGGCTTGTATCTATCAACAGTAAAAACACAAGACAATACGCTATGTGCGTGCAGCTATGTACTTAGAGAGTCTCAGTGGTGCCGAGAGTGGGTAAAAACAGATTGAAGAAATATAGGACGAGTCGCTCATATATGTTTCAGTTTAATGGATCATGTAGTGTCAAAGTATTGTGAACATTGTGCGCGATGTGACCGTGATCAGGGCGATATCAACGGTGTTCTGTGTATCAGATGATCGCAAAATACGAGAGCTACATTACTTTGGAGGAAAACTCATAGTGTTGCCGAACAAGGCTGGAATTCCTGGGCTCGATCGTATCGCCACCAGTGGCTGTTACGAGTTACGTCCCTTCTATGCTTCACCTATGGACCAATCAGATTCGATCTCTCATTTCACTTGCATTGGCTTCAAACAAAATGGCGGCGCCAAGTCAAGACGATCTGATCGATAATCAAGATCTAAATTGTGATAAAACGGGTCTTAAACCGCAAAATGCATCAGATCACGCGAGCACCTTGATTAAACACATGAACAGATTTGGAAAATATCTGTTGACAACGAGTAAGCGGTGCACATGCTTTGTAAAACCTGCAATCGACTGAAATCTGCACGGCGGTTTACGAACCGGATTTCCATTTCGTTGCGCGATTTTGATTGGACTTTGAATAACTCGTTAGTTCAGCCACAATGTAACGCTATAATACCAGCCTAGTTTGGCGAGGGTGGAAAGTGGACTTTTATAGTCAGTTAACTCTCTTGCTTCGGGTAGATGCTCGCAATATACTGGACCGGATTAGTCATTACAATGCTCTTTCACGGAACCACGGGGTTGTGAGGCATGCCTAAATACATACACACGTCACACTACGTCATAAGAACCTGAAAAGAATCTGCCAAGTGAACCTGGGTATACGACTGTCGCTCCTCATGTGTGTCTGGATGTAGGACACATCAGTGGTTGGACGAAGAAGGCGAAATGTACAGATAAGAATAAAAAGAGCAACTCGAGCTATTCACAATATGCAGAACAAAATTGGTTTACCATAAAGATCATCTTTAATTCCTGTACCCGAGACACGAGGCACTGAAAAAACGTTAAGACCATGAGACATATTGTATTTATCTATCAGTCCAGCTAGACTATGACGTCATATCCGTCTCATTATCATAATGTAGATGACCGCATACTAAGAACTGTTGACAGTGCGGTGTTACGATATAATACCACAACTGCGCACGCACACACACACTCACACACAGCCCCATGTTGGGTCTACTGTCTCTACAGCTGGCGTGAAAACTGTTATGCTTACCTAACCAACAACTTACCACGTAAACTTGTACCAGAAATATCCTTCACACGGAATCTGTACAATCTTCCCCATACAATGAGCGATATCACAGTAACTTTACACAGATTGATCCACTGCTTTAATCAACTAATTCAACAGGTGATATCAATTCTACTTCATACTTCGAGTATTTACCATCACACCACCTAAAATCTGTTCATCATGGAACCGGTCGTTCGCGAACATTAGGCAAGAAATATCATTGTCGTGTACATTTTGAAAATGTAACTATATTTTTATCAACCCTACACCCAACTACTATTTCGCCGATGAATGACATATGTTACAGTCAAACCAATACCTGCCTTAAGAGGCCCACCTTCATGTTAATGTCTATATTGGGAACGTTTAAAATATTTAAAGAGTAAATGTCAAACCCCAAACCACAGACATAAAAACAAAGGGCATCTGTACATTACATGACGGTTTACCAACATCCCACGATACGCAATTCCTCTATGGTAAGCATACACCACTTCACATCTATCATTACAAGGTAATATCAGAAACAGGTTAACCAACTTGACCAGCGCAACACATGGGACTCGGGTAATTCCATCAAACCGCCGTTACACTGCATTAGTAATACGCCATGATGCAAGGGGGGAACGTACATCAATAAGGCTGGAAGCAGTGCACTTCTAATCCAAACCAAACATGGTTTCATGGGCAAACCAAAGCTACCCCATTCACATTTACAAGCCGTTAGTAACAATGAGTTGGTTGATGAAGTGACAGGATTTATATCGGGTTATATCCCATTGACTAGGACTTCTTGAAGTTCGATATCTTCCAAGAATTTCCAAGATTAGAGTAGAGACGAATAGATTTCATATACTCACTATGCTCATTCTCCCGTATTTTTGGTTCTGAAAATACAAATATTTTCCAGCGTTATTAGAGCTTTGGTAAAATGTTGATGTGAATACAAAACATGCCATCAGTGCTGCTCTGTCCCAGCTAGCATGCAGTCGGGAACATTCGTCTGCATCTGGTGGACAGGTTGTCAGGATTTCGTAGAAATAATTTTAGAACTGAACATAATACTTGTAGAAGACATGAACGGTTATGAATCTTTCCGCGTGACAATAAAACGACTACATAGGTTCAGTTTCCGTCCATCCAATCAGTGATTCAGTCACAAGAGTCAGATGCTATTTCCGGTGATTTTATCCAATGGATGAATGTGATGAATGAGACAGAAACTAAAGAACATCCCAGTCGGGTATTATTAGCTCTGGCGCATAAATCAATCATGCTAAATAACTAAAAACAAAAGGTGAAACTGTACATCTGGTCCAACATTTACATCACGTTAGTGTATTTGAAACAGTAACCCAAAGTCACATTGCAAATACAAAAATGTAATCACAAAGCTGTAAACTACACACACACCAAGTCCTACCTTTGACAACCAGCAGGACGTGTTTACGGAGGTGGCGCGCCGTTGAAGCAACCTGACACTCATATACCCCAGCATCCTCGATCTCCACCCGCTTGATCATGAGGTTCCACTGCCCGGTGGAGGGCGGGTGTTCAACGCTGATCCGGTCGTCTTCCACAAACGTCATGGTGCCGATTGTTAGAGGATTGGGTGCAGACGCTCGACGCCATCCCACCTGTAAACAAGAGAAATACACTTCCAGTTACTTGACCAACATTTTGAAAATCTAGGGAACCATTTGTTTTCAAATTTGCTACAGAAAATACCATCTTCCCGAAGTACAGTCCAGTGTCAACCCTTGCCGAACTAGGCTGGAATAATGGAGATATATCATGGATGGACTAACACATAACGAAATCAGCATCAGGTTCGTAAACAGCCGTGCAGTTTTCAGTCGATTGCAGGATTTGAAACGCATGTGTACCGTTAACTTAGGGTCAACAGATATTTTCCAAACCTTTTCATGTTTTTAATCAATGTGCTCGTGTAACTTTATTCGCGAGTGTAAGACCCGTTTTATTACAACATAGATCTTGATTATAATCGATCAGATCGTCTTGACTGGGCGCCGCCATATTGTTTGAAGCAAATGCAAGAAATATCAGAGGTCGAATCTGATTGGTCAATAGGAGGGACAAAGAGGACATAACTCGTAATAGCCACTTGTGTCGCTACGATCGAACCAAGAAATTTCAGCCTAGTTCGGGACTTTTGCAGTCAGTTAATTCCCTTAGCATCGGTAAGATGGAAAATCCTGGCAAAAATCATTTGCTTGATGTATTACCAGACATAATTCAGTAAAGGTAATGGATGTGGTAGTGCTGGTGGTCCTGAGAGTCTGTGGACAATGTAATTGTTCAGATCCACATTTGAGAGTACAAAAGAAACATCGGTTCGACATAATGGAGGAAACTATTTGTTATATTGATATATCAATTGTCCGAGAGAGATGTAGCGATACGCCTTGATATATCGATAGGACGCGGTCATAAAAGGTTGTGAGGCCTTCGATTTTCGATATTTGATTTGCTTCTTGGAAGATCGATTGGATGATGAACGTGATATAGGTAACATCACGTATAGGAGAGGAAAATATCAAGTAACACTGCAACATTCACGTAACGCCAACGACAGGTAGAAACAGCGTTATTTCATTTTACCGGCTAACGACGCGGCTTCATTTTATCGATTCAGTGGTCATAAACATATAGTATATAATGTGCCACTACGATAATGCAGAAATGGGATAATGGGTTCCCCCTTGATGAACACCTGGTGTCATCACTGGGACTGGCACATTGTATCGAAAGAGAACATCTGGTGTCATCACTGGGACTTGTACATTGTATCGAAAGAGTACACCTGGTGTCATCACTGGGACTTGTACATTGTATCGAAAGAGAACACCTGGTGTCATCACTGGGACTGGCACATTGTATCGAAAGAGTATACCTTGTGTCATCACTGGGACTTGCACATTGTTTCGAAAGAGTACACCCGGTGTCATCACTGTGTGCACACATTGTATCGAAAGAGAACATCTGGTGTCATCACTGGGACTTGCACATTGTATCGAAAGAGTACATCTGGTGTCATCACTGGGACTTGCACATTGTATCGAAAGAGAACACCTGGTGTCATCACTGGGACTTGTACATTGCATGGAAAGAGAACACCTGGTGTCATCACTGGGACTGGCACATTGTTTCGAAAGAGAACACCTGGTGTCATCACTGGGACTTGTACATTGTATCGAAAGAGTACACCTGGTGTCATCACTGGGACTTGTACATTTTATCGAAAGAGTACACCTGGTGTCATCACTGGGACTTGCACATTTTATCGAAAGAGTACACCTGGTGTCATCACTAACTCTTGTTTCGTGAGCGATAAAACTGAATCGTATAAAGTCTATTCTTTTGTTTCTATTCCCTCTGTTGTGAACGCCACATGTCCCCAGGGCCTGTCGCTGTTGTGCTATGTTGTGTTAATGGTATATTGGAAAAACGTTGCTGCATTTATGGGGACAAGTGTTCAAAGGCGCTGCACGTCGCTGAGAAGACTTGCTAATACCATGGTACTGGATTCGAAACCCTACATGTGCCCGGTCTGACCGCACCATAACCGCCGTGTCCATTTGTTTCCTCAAAGTGGTAAACGTATACTGAAAAACAAAAGTTCCTGCGACATTGAATAAGATTTACTGAAAAGTTATGTTTTTTACCAAATCTGAAACAATTTCCCTTTGCAACAAATAAAAGACTTCTGGAAGTGTTCAAATGGTTTAACTTGCCATACTGACTTCAGAACATGCCAAAATGTCATTTTACAAATCAATAGCTTGTGTGGCCACCTCTGGTTGCGATGCAAGCAACACATCTTCGTCTCATGGAATAGACCAGGCGTCCAGAGGGATATCTGTCCATATATGCTGGAGTATGTTTCGAAGTTCCTGGAGTGTCTGTGGAACATGTGGTTGACGTCGAAGGTGCCGATCCATCTCATCTCACATGTGCTCGATTAGTGAGAGATCAGGGGATGACATTCGCATTGTTTTGCTGAAGGAAATCCTGAACAAGTCGAGCAATATGAGGCCGGGCGTTGTCATGTTTATAGGTAATGCCTGGGCCATGACTCGGGCTGATGATCTCGTCGCGATAGCGCTGTCCATTGAGATTTCCCTCTACCACTATCAAACGGGTCCTCTGTCTTGCTGTAATCCCACCCCATATCATAACTCGAACCGATCTTCTTCCATGACACAATGATTGACGTAACGTACCCTCGAATCCGTGCATCGCTGTGGCTGAGGTGAAAACGAGACTCGTCAGTGAATAGAACTTGTCCCTACTACGTGGCCGTCCAGCGTAAACGGTGTCTGCACCACTGTAGACGTGCTTGACGGTGGTTTGCTGTCAAAATGGGACGTCTGGCGGGTCTTCTGGCGACAATCTGATGCGACGATGTACGATTTGGGAAGATATTCGTCGAAGGCAAGGGATGCTTCTTGCAGTCACTGTTGCTGGCTGGAATCGCTTTCGTAGGTGTGTTGTCATGTCGATTATTGGTTACGCGTGGCCTGCCACTCCGAGGATGGTCTCTGACTGCATTCGTTTGTTGCCAACGTTGCCATAAACACCAAATGGTGTTTCTGTGGACGTCAAATTGTCTTGCAACACCACGTTGACTCGATCCTGCTTCAAGCATACAAATGGCTCGCAGACGCTCATTTTCGGGATGGCGTGGCATTTCGTAATGTTGAATAATTGCGTGATTTTGTTGTTTTTTCTGAGTGGTCAGTACGATACAATGCATAGGGAATCCCGTAAACGCACATGCTTGTATACCCATTGTTAGGTAATAAAATGCATGGGGCTTGCATAAAAGTCAACTTTAACATGGAATGCATGCTTTTCTGTAGCAGTTGCGTTTTTGTGACTTGATTCCATATATGTACTACAATATTGAAAACCAAACTTTATTTGTTTGAAAAATACACTAACATATTGGTGTCACAGGAACTTTTGATGTTGAGTATATTAGAGCAGGCGTGATGTGACTGATTGCTCAAGGTGGAACACCACAGCATACCACACCACACCACCATACACCATACCATATCACCCTACCACACACCATACCACATCACACCACCACAAACCATACCACATCACACTACCACACACCATACCACATTACACTACCACACACCACACAACATCACACCACCAATCCACATCACACCACACCACACCACACCAACACACACTACACTGCACCACCAATCCACATCACACCACACCAACACACACTAGACAACACTACATCACACCACCATTCCACATCACACCACACCAACACACACCACACCACACTACAATACACCACCAACCTACACCACACAACACACTACACCACACAACACTACACCCCCAATCCACACCACACAACACACTACACCACACAACACTACATCACCAATCCACATCACAACACACTACACTACACCACCAATCCACACCACACCAACTCATTACACTAACACACCACACCAACACAACATAACACCATTCCACACCACACCAAACCACACCACCAAACAACACAGTACCATACCACGACACCACACCAACACACGACACCACACCAACACACCACAACACACCACCATACACCACAGAAGCGTTAGTGATTGTCGGTCCATTGTGACGAGGGTATAGATACACTCTGCAAAGCAACTAATTCTAGGATTGCATAAATCAAAAGGTGTTATAATATTATTATTTTTAAACTCAAATGTGTTATTGCGGAATGAACATTTCTTCTTCCAAAGTCTCAAAGCTTAGTAAATAACTCCTCACGCAAACCGCACATCCAAAGCCCTAAATATTTTGGAAGTGTCTCTCGGCTGATGACGATGGATCCGAATGATTATCTGGCAGTGCATATTGATTGCTTTCAGTCTTCACAATTAAGTTTCACTTCCCTACGGAACACAAGCAGACAAATCAAATGATTCCTTATTACAAAGAAATAAGCTGAAGCACCTTATGGGAGTGGGTTTTTTAGTTCCACTAGTTTGGCATTGTATAGCATTAACTAAATTAATTTCATACACCGCGGCTTGACGTCATGGGGAGCTGCCGGTGATGAGACGCTGACGGGGATTCTAGTGTATCGGGAAACGCTCTGCCAACGTCTTATCGCCTATGTATCTGGGTCTACATTTAATTGTCTCACACCTGGTACCTCGTTTCTATCTGGAAATCGCATGGATATGTTGCGTGCGGTTACAGTGCACTAAAATGGCAAAATAACTCTTAACAAAGTCAGTACCCGCAGCAACGAGTGTTCAGATTAGTTTAACCACAGGGCATTCCTCTGCTTCTAAAGCAATGGCAAGCCAATTTTACACCTTGCAACTTCAAAAGTTCTCTAAGCCTTCTTGAGTGGGAAATCGGCTTTAGAACCCAAACTGCATCACTTTATTAATACGATAAAGCATGTTAGACTCCTCAACTGAAACATCATCTACACTGTTATTGACATAAAATTGAATACATCGCACGCCATCTATAATCAAAGCTGCGTCCTTTTACCTAGTTGACTTTGTGACATATTTTCCTATCAGAGTAGTGCCAGAGCTAATGAAAATGATCTCCTTCCCTGTAGGATCGACAGTCGAGCGCCCAGTGATCAGTCGAGGGGAAAGATAATGACAAGTTATCCTCTCACAAGGGTGTACAGCAACGGAAAATAATTATGACGTTGGCAGCAAGGACTAAGACCAGAACGCAACATGGCAATTCAAAATTAGTCTGCTCAATTTGAAACAGCAAGAGAGGAGAGGTACACGTTAGCGGGCGACATTTCACCCTCGAAGCAATCAATACGGCGTGGTGTAAATTTTCTTACGTTAGTAACCCCCCGATGAACAAATTCGATTTTTCGCCACAATCTGCGACCTTTTCAACAGTTACATCACGAAGGAGGAATTGTCGACCATTCCCCGAGGAAAGCCGGTGCTAAGTATGTGGATGATCGGCATACAAACTACAAGAACAAAGAAATAAGCATGTAATAAGAGTTCCTATGTGTCCCTCCAATCCTTTCATATGCAAATGTACTGTCGGCATGTCAATGACGCCCCATAAAACCCTAGCACTGCTGCATGATATCGGGCAACCGGAAGAAAGGCTCTCCCAAACCTCGCTCCCCGTCTCATTTCAGCTTTCTTTTAAGGTAAAACCTTCAATGTCCTTCGGATTGGGACCAGCGCTTATGAAATTAAATCACACGACGATAATGAAATTTGTTGGCTAATGTCGCTGCTTGTTACCACGCGTAGACAGGCTGAACAGCAGGATCTTCGATGTTGGGCAAAGGTGGAGTCAACGATCCTCCAATACATGAAATGAGTGATGGACAAATACTAAGCTACCTTCATGTAGAAAGCCTTTCATCCATGTTTACCTCAATATAGGTGCATACATGTAAAGTTCTTGAAATTCCATCCCAAAAGTTAATAAAACCCTCAAATATCCCAAACATAGACCTTGAAAATGCCCCATTGGAACAGGCACTTCACGCTGTATGATTTTGAAAATGAGATGCATGTTATTCCTGAGGAAGTTGACATCACATATGTGCACAGTAATACTGACCTAACGTAGGGTACTTGTCCCATGCACAGGCATGTGTCGTTCTAGCGTGACCTTTGCCTGGAAATAACGCTAGCACATTACGACACTCGCGCGGTATTCCGATTATGCAGTTAACTACACTCGGTCTCATCAATTTCCTTGATAAAAATCTGCTGTCGTTTTTACGTCCATTTCCTGTTTATCGACATTATATTCGCCTCATAGATAACGAGGCTGAATTAATTTTTGTCTTCCTAAATAGTGGTATCCTGACATTTGGGAATAGCCTTCGTCGAGTAGCCAGTGCGATATATTGTCGTGCTACCGTGACATAAATTGCATGACGTACAGCGCCAGTGCAGTACATCACCGTTAGTGTCTCGACAATACAGGACCGTTGGCAGTCCAGGGGGGTTGAGACAATGTCTAGCTGGGACACCATTATCACCAAATGCATCTCTGATATCTTTGCAGCGAGTGTATTACGCGCCTATTCATCGGTAAATGCAAACAACAACCGATGACATTATCGCGAGATCCACCCTTCAGATACCATAAACGCATGATGACACTTATGTATGCACATAAAAGCAACATAAACGTCAAACAAAGCCATGCGCGTGGATATAAACAGAAAGTAGTACGTAAAACAAACAAAAAGGTCGAATGAAACGCGCGTTATCTGGCATTCCTTGCAGGAACTGATTCGTGTGATTATAACTACATTGAGTTTTAAACACAACGTGGGGTTGATGGGTAACGCACATTTTAAAGAAAACGGTTGATAGTCACCCTAGAACGTTCTGCATAACACTGTGGTAACGTCTGGTCTCCTTTTCTACTTGGGACATATCGAAGACATGTTCATGTGATTCTTATCGCTACGCTTGACGTCGCCTGACACTTAGATCATACACACCTCGCTACCGCCCGTTGTATTCATGTAAGAGATATCATGCTCTGCAGGATCCCTGAAGATCCGGGTAGAAAAGGTCTTCAGCAACCCATGCTTGTAAGAGGCGACTAACGGGATCGGGTGGTAAGGAATCGCTGACTTGGTTGATGCATGTCATCGTATTCCAATTGCGTAGACCAATGCTTATGATATCAATCACTGGATTGTTTTGTCCTGACTCGATTATTTACGGACCGTCGTCATATAGCTGGAATATTGCTGAGTGAGGCGTGAAACAGCAAACAAACAGGAATACCCACAACACTATATAACACATTGTAAGACATTAACACCATATAGGTCAAACTACTCATTGCCAATGTCATTAACAAAACATTCAAGCAACACAAGAAATAGGATCCCGGTTAAACTGTAACATCGACATTAAATGCCGATGTGATTGTCAACATACGATAAAAAAAAGTCGTTATGGACACTGATTATTTATTTGCACAATGCACATCTCTTTTTACGCCCATGCGTCGTCTATACACGCCAAAGTTATTGAAGTTAAATTAATTAAATAAGAAATCGTTACGGTAATGAAGTCAGTGAGCATTTTCCCCGTCCAATATTCACCAAACACCAACCATCTGTCCACAGAGGTTTTCCCAAAGAACACATTTGCAAACTTTCAAAAAATATTATATTTGCTTTACAAGTTTTATGTTTAATTCATGCCATGAACACACCTGGGTCTCGTGGCATTGCTACACATCCTAGGTTTTTAATCTTCCACGAAGCGATTATTCCTCACAATTTGCAACTCATGTCAACAAAACAAAATACTTTTTCACCTTAATTCCATGAACACATCAAATCAATATAAGGTGATAGGCATCTTCCCAGTTTCAGTTTCATCCTGTGGGCTTTTCGCAGAAGAAGCTGAAAGTTAACGAGTCCTTTTTTCTAAATGTATCACACGACACCAGAATCCATATACCAAATCAACCGCTAACGCCTGGATCACTGCATGTGTATTGTGTCCCTCAGCTTCTCACTGTGTGATCCATCGTTATCAATGGCCTGTCTGGAGTGAGTGAGTTTGATAAGAACAGTATTTCAGTAATATCGCGGCGCTTCTGGTTGACGTGGGAGGAATGTCCGAAGTAACCAAGGTCCAAGGCGTTTATAGCTTGGTGAAACCCAGTGGCAAGGGCATGGTGCTGACGCCACTATCTGACACAGCTAATAATGGCGCCTGCATGTACTGTCAGCTTGCTTGCTCAAACGTCGAATGGACCGCCTCGCTGGTCTAACCAAAGAGCGTCCGCCTGGAGAGCGGAAGGTCCGCAGTTTAATCCCCGACCACGTCATACCAAAAGTGCAATAATCTTGGATGCGGCGTTAAACCCTAGTTCACCCGAGTCCCCTTAACGTCGAAGGAAAACAACAAGATATTCTCAGCTTTCTTAAAAAGAAAAATCTGTACACCCTTCGGACGTGCGTCGTCTTGTGTTCAAGATCAGGGTCAGCGAGACCGTAGGTGAAGGACATTAAAACGTATCAAGAACCTAACGTTGATGTATGACACGGCTGATAAATATAGAAGTTCAAAGGTTATCGTGCAGAGAACTGGATTCACGTCCAACAACATACGGAAGCTCCTGCGACTACTCCATACAGCCGAGCGAAATTAATCATTGTGCAAAGACATGCATATCTTCAATCTGAACACCACTCACACTGCTGCAAACAATGACAGCCTCGACAGATCGCTCTGCATTCAGTACCACACATGACAGAAAATACTACTTATCGGTCTGGATATGTCCTGCTGTCACTCATATACACAAACCAAGCAAGTAGAAGAGGCAGATGGCAAATATGTATCCATCATCTTGACATCTTCTGTAATTTGAACAGGTAGCTTACCACTCCATATATTCAGGTACATGTGTTTCTGATCACATTTTGCAAGACCGTTCTAACTTCCATTCGCCGAATACTTATGTCGGCAACCAGATTTATACTGAATAATATAATATAGTCCATAGAGCCTTTATCAACCAAACTCGAGATCTGGAAGATTGGAAGTTAGACATCGCCTCCTGGCCTCAACATCTGTTCATTTCTCGAAAGGTCGTTCCAACTTTTTTAAGGAACGTAGCTCAATTTCGCGTCAATATTTCATTGTCTTACCGTTGTTTTTGAAGGTTAGACAAATACCTTTACCACACTGAATAATCAAATAATAAGATTTACTTTTGTTGAGGTTGGATATTCTTGCAATGCTTGTACCAACCATGTGTCACTGCGCACAATCCGATGCTTCGCCCCTTAACAGCCGGAGAATGGAATAGAATAGAATTCACTTCACGACATTCTCATTAATACGCCGGAAAATCAAAAGTCAAATGTATTCTTTTGGTCCCCGCGCATTACCTTGTAACAAATCACACCGACGTGAAAAACACTTGTGATACTGAATAAAATGTGGCATACCACCGTGGCTGGAAGGCCAACAATCAAGATTTATACACCTAATTTATGCTCGAAAATCGCAGATCCTATATGTCAGGCTTCTGACAAAAATATTTCACACTTAACTCAATTCTACAGAAAAACAACATTGTCATTTATTACAATAGCATTATGCTTAAAGAAAGATTAAGCAAATTCGCCAAAATGTATCGTAATCATCTGAAACATCCATTACTTAGAAATAGGCAGGGTTGTTGAATGAGACCTTGGGATGTTTCCATCACGACAAATTACGGCGAGTGCACAGATTTACTCGTCTACTTTAATATTATATTAGACAGCAGGATAACGCAGCATTGAAACAGGTGGTAAATCATTTTGTTTAGAAACAAAAAAAACAACTTATATCACTACGAAGAGGAAGTGCTTGTGGACCTTAAAGAGTTGCTTGTGGACCTCGGAGAATCTCTACAGGAGGTGCTTGTAGACCTCAGAGGATCTCTACAGGAGTTGCTTGTGGACCTCAGATGATCTCTACAGGAAGTGCGTGTAGACCTCAGAGGATCTCTACAGGAGTTGCTTGTGGACCTCAGATGATCTCTACAGGAAGTGCTTGTGGACCTCAGAGGATCTCTACAGGAAGGGCTTGTGGATCTCAGAGGATCTCTTCAGGAAGTGCTTGTGGATCTCAGAGGATCAATACAGGAAGTGCTTCTGGTCCTCAGAGGATCCATACTGGAAGCGCTTTATGTCCTCAGAGGATCCATACAGGAAGTGCTTGTGGTCCTCAGAGGATCCATACAGGAAGTGCTTAATGTCCTAAGAGGATCCATACAGGAAGTGCTTGTGGTCTTCAGGGTGTCTCTTAAGGAGTTGCTTGTGGTCCTCAGAGGATCTCTACAGGAGGGTTGTATATACGTTGCCATGGAGCTCCTAAGTATGAATAGATCAACTTCTAAGGAATCACTCGTTTAGGGACTAACCATGTTATATTTTTGGATGGCTTTTTGTTGGAAAAATCAATATTTGGACCTATAAAACATTATTTTCCACAACATCCCACATGTCCAGTGAGCGAATTGTTTGTTGTTAAACCTATACTTTTCCAACATTTTATTTGTTTTCGTCTCCTTTCTATAATGCATGAATCCTTAATATGTTGATACTGACTTCATTGGGCACCACACATCATTCAAAACATCGATAAGAAAAGATCCTGTCAAGTGTCAAGGTGCGACACACAACCATCGCTATTCATGACAATTTGAACCATATCCAATTGCTTAATTTGAATGTACAAACGTGTCAGTTTCATTCAATCCTCTATGTTGTTTGCATAAAACAAAAGACACTCCGGCGTGATAAGATCCCTCATTAGACGGGGTCCCTTATTCCATGTATATATATCTGAGATAACAAGCGTAATTGGTGCTGAACATGACGCACACCAGTTTTCCATTAGAACGTTTCCGCAGATGGAATGGTCTCTGTTGCGCTGAGATATTTCATCTCACCTTAAGCCTATCACATGGAGCTGCTTCGTTGTGTTATAAATATAATCTCTCCTAACAATCCCCAGCACTTTTAGACTAATAGGCCAAGAAGGTCATGGATGACACTGTAATTTCCCTGTTTCACCCTGTCAAAGAGCGAGGCTGATGCAGTTGCCACATACTGGCCGTGCTCCACCAGGTGTGGGAGGGCGACCACCATGTTCGCACGTGACCAGGCACAAATTGCCGGACTTCCTCGGGTTTCCGTAATTTGTTGCATTCGTCCCTTAATTAGGGAATGATCCCGACCACCACCATGTCACCGGAACTACTTCTTATTATTTTCTTAAAATGTTGCACGAAAGCTCAAATTAGAAACAGTCAAGTTCTTCATCATCATGAAGAATACATTGCAGGAAAGTATTGATGTGTTACAAAGTTTCCTTTTCAGCAGTGATCTCACTCGACAGAAGACACTACATGAAATACCTGCCTCTGTTACTGAGATCGTAACGACAAACGAGTGTAGCTCGTGCAGGTCTGTGTCAGTACGAACTGTAGTCTTTGGGGCGTCGTTCAGACACAGATAAATACTTTCAGTTCACCAATACCATATCTCCAGATCCACAAGGTCCCCGACCAGGCAAGGATCCATTAGCCTTGGTCCAAACACGAATGTCTTTGCTGGAGTAACGGTAATCAAGGTCTATGTCGGTGGTAGCAGGTGATGCACAATGTTGCATCGATCATGTTACCTATAAACAACGGAGATCACCGGATCGGAAACTCATCAGTCAGTTTCCCCTCCAATACATCAGACTCTTCAGACAGCAGAAAAACAGTTTCATGTTCTCACTTATAAACATGTAGTTTTCATAGATATCCCTTTAACCCATACTGGCTGACAAGATTAGATTTCAAGAAATCTCATCAAAAATATTGCTAGATATAGATATAGTTTCAGCTTTCTTACTCAACTCATCACTTAAACAATGATTTGTGTGAGCGTGAACAAAACATGTGCCGCAATGTCCTTAAACTCTGTACGGGGAATTATATAGATATCAATGTCCCATTCATCATTCATAAATGAACCGGTGGCTTTAGATGGGATGAACTTCGTCCTAGATCAGCAAGATAGATTGTGCGTTGCTTTTGATATGCAATCTCATGAAGGGAGTACCCATCACCTTCAAAGTGACGTTCACTAATCAAAACAAATAAGGTAGAATACGAAATGGCGGCTATTCATCAAAGGGGGATAACTCACAAAGTAGGAAATCCCAGTTCATGCCACTAAACACAAAGATGTCTTAACATCAGACCTCTCCTGTCACAGCTTCGCCCTAATGAGCTAAAGATGTCATTAAGCTAATCGATCTCACTCGTCCCTACACGAAAATCAGTCTGTTAGCCGACCACCGAGGAAGATTAATTGCATTCTCTCCTTAAAATGTTTAGGTATTCGCAGTTCAATAACGTGTCCGATGAAACGTGAAAATGGTAATCGGTTCTGGGGTTGGAAAAACACTGGTGGTTCCTATATTCTCTCGGATTCCATTTAAACGTGATGTTTCAAATGCCCATATAAGGAGAAAAATCTTCCTTGATGGTGATGTCTGTTTTGAACATTTCCAGTGGGAAACACATTATGCCCCACATGCCGACCTCACTGTCAATGACAAGGCCTGGGTTGGACGGGGACGACAGCTGCATCGGCCTTCTTGGCATCAACATCTGACACGACGACGTCCGCGGATGGGAAACAGAACAAACCGTCATTAGTGACTCTAATACAAGAATGTTTGATGTGTCTGAACTGTTTGTGTTGGGAATGCCTGCAACTACTGTATCCAAGAAGTAGAAGTTTGATCTCACTGTTGTACGTGGATCATTGGTGTCTTTCATTGGTTGTTTGTTCAATGTAACACTTTCTTTTGTCGTAAGGCAGTTTTGAAAAACATAATATAAAAATATCTCAAATAATCATTTTGTCTCGGGTTTTACACCAAAACAATTAAGAACGTCCTAAAAATAGTGTGCGGGGAAAATATATTTCGTCTCGAACTCTGGTTGTTAGTTTGTTTGTTGTTAAGCGCAGCACAAATAATGTGCGGGGGAAACTATCTCGTCTCGAACTCCGTTTATATGTTTGTTTGTTTGCTTGCTTGTTTATTAAGCGCGGCACCGTGCGAGAAAAATATATCTCGTCTCGTTTGTTTGTTAGATTATTTGTTTGTTTGTTTGTTTCTTTGTTAAGCGCAGCAAAGATAATGTGCGGGAAAAAATAATTCGTCTCGAACTCCTTTGGTTTGTTTGTTTGTTTGTCTGTTGTTTAGCGCAGCACTCAACATTAATATTCCATCTATATGACGGCGGGCATTATATATTCCAGTCTGGTTAGATGTGGGCATAGTGAGCCATATTTGATAAGGAGTAACTTTTATGTCTTCGATGACACTTGCATAACACTTAAGTACAGCACCCAAGGAACCTCACAATCAGATAGTAATGTGGCCAATCACACACATATTGACGTTCATTTCCGCGTCGGGAATCATCATTGATTTCCTAATGTCAAATAATTCCATATATCCGAATTCGTTTTATCTACAGTTGACTGCTTTCGTGAGCCACGTTCATTAACACCACCCATCCTCTTCACATTCAAGGAATATCTCAAGTAGGTGTCAAAGGTTTGTGTGCAGCAACGGCCCGCGGAGCGGAGTACCCAAACAACGGTATCTCTACAAGATGGTTTCTAGTGATAAAGAAGGCAAGACAAGAACACACATCTTCTGTACCGGCCGGGGCAGGATTAACGGCGTACGTACACGCCAGAAGTGTCAATCAGGTTGCAACTTTGATGACTACGGCTGTCACATGAAAGACAAGGAGTGACCAAACACTGGTTATTCAGTTAACGGAGATAAACACGTGTATGTGTGGTTCGGTCTGCAGAGAAGCAAATCAATGAGGGACCCAGTACAATAGTGGTTGCGCAATACGAAGGGCGTGAGGAGGCAGTCGACATAGGTCAGCCTGATGCTGACTAGGTGCATGGCTTTGTACAGACTAAAGACTTATGTTTCTGTAATTGATCGAACTATTTTAGTACCGAAGTTTCCTGTTTGTGGGGACTGTCACGCTGTGGCAAAGTATTCTGGGTGAAAGGGATTGCTTTGTATGCCATAAAGCTTACAGCGGAACTAACCTCCCTCACCACATGACCATGTAAATCCATTGTGAGACTTCATGAATGGTCGACCCAAACCCAAAGAGGACATAAATATATTACCAATACATGCTGATCGGTCCATTCCCAAAAGAACATAAATATATCATCAATACATTGTGGTCGTTCACTGAAATAGAATTCAAACTAAAGCCAAATAGCCAAAGAGTTTGTAAGTCACTCTGCCCATCCCGACCGAGGATGACTTGGCACACAAGGCCACAATGTATTCCGACTTGCTTCTCCTGGACAGGTTACATCTGACGTCACGAAAATGCCACCTTATTCAATAAGTGTTTGTCTGTTTGTTTGTTGTTTAACGACGCAATATTCCAGCTATATGACGGCGATCTGTAAATAATCGAGTCTGGGCGAGACAATTCAGTGATTGACATCATGAGCATCGATCCACGCAATTGGGATACGATAACATGCATCAACCAAGTCATCGAGTCTGACCATCCGATCCCGTTAGTCGCCACTTATGACAAGCATAGTCGCCATTTTCGGCAAGTATGGGTTGCTGAAGATCTATTCTACCCCGGATCTTCACGGGTCTATTCAATAATAGACACAGTATTCATACATATAGAGAATCTAACCCCTCAGGTCTTTTGATATCAAATATATCAACGACTGTTGATATATTTGATATCAAAAGACACGAGGGTGAGATTTTATTTATCATCTAAAATCATTTCTCCAACTTTTTCAGTTTGTAGACAGTATCAATGATGTCACAGTGGTCTGCAAAGCATTGTGATGTAATTTCATTGCAGCGATATCTACAAAGCGATATATTATCTATATGACGAGTTGTAGCCAACACTATTACCTATATGACAAGCTGTAGTCAACACTATTACCCATATGACGAGCTGTAGCCAACACTATTATCTATATGACGAGCTGTAGCCAACACTATTACCTATATGACGAGCTGTAGCCAACACTATTACCTATATGACGAGTTGTAGCCAACACTATTACCTATATGACGAGCTGTAGCCAACACTATTATCTATATGACGAGCTGTAGCCAACACTATTACCTATATGACGAGTTGTAGCCAACACTATTACCTATATGACGAGTTGTAGCCAACACTATTACCTATATGACGAGCTGTAGCCAACACTATTACCTATATGACGAGATGATGTCAGTAATATAATTTGTATGGCGATTTGAAATTAGCTATATTACACATATCACGGCGCTCTGTAGTCATCAATATTACACATATCACGGCGCTCTGTAGTCATCAATATTACACATATCACGGCGTTCTGTAGTCATCAATATTACACATATCACGGCGTTCTGTAGTCATCAATATTACACATATCTCGGCGTTCTTTTGTCAGCTATATTACACATATCACGGCGTTCTGTAGTCATCAATATTACACATATCTCGGTGTTCTGTAGTCAGCTATACTACACATATCACGGCGTTCTGTAGTCATCAATATTACACATATCACGGCGTTCTGTTGTATGCTATATTACACATAGCACGGCGTTCTGTTGTCAGCTATATTACACATATCACGGCGTTCTGTAGTCAGCTATATTACACATATCACGGCGTTCTGTAGTCAGCTATATTACACATATCACGGCGTTCTGTAGTCAGCTATATTACACATATCACGGCGTTCTGTTGTCAGCTATATTACACATATCACGGCGTTCTGTAGTCAGCTATATTACACATATCACGGCGTTCTGTAGTCAGCTATATTACACATATCACGGCGTTCTGTAGTCAGCTATATTACACATATCACGGCGTTCTGTTGTCAGCTATATTACACATATCACGGCGTTCTGTAGTCAGCTATATTACACATATCACGGCGTTCTGTAGTCAGCTATATTACACATATCACGGCGTTCTGTAGTCAGCTATATTACACATATCACGGCGTTCTGTTGTCAGCTATATTACACATATCACGGCGTTCTGTTGTCAGCTATATTACACATATCACGGCGTTCTGTTGTCAGCTATATTACACCTATCACGACGAGCTGTAGTCAGCTATATTACACCTATCACGACGAGCTGTAGTCAGCTATATTACACATATCACGGCTTTCTGTTGTCAGCTATATTACACATATCACGACGAGCTGTAGTCAGCTATATTACACATATCACGACGAGCTGTAGTCAGCTATATTACACCTACATGACGTTCTGTAGTCACGGTGGCAGTGACAAGCACACAGCACTGACGTACAGGGGTCAACAATAAACTATTCAGTTCCGCCACTACAGCTTCAGAGGGCCGATCAGACCTGACTCGTGAGCCCCACTCTGAAGCCATCAACCTCGTACTTCTGAGGGCCCGACATTTATTAGATATTAAAACTTTTACAACAAATCGAATCAGGGTCAAGGGAGATTGATTTTTAATATACGAGAATTGCAAATCAGAAGACATCATGGGAAGGCGTTCATACTTTGGATGTCTTCAGTAGTCATGTGACCCACTTAAAAAGCTTTTTGATCTTTTCAGCTTTCCACTCTAACGTGGCGCTAAATAAAATTAAATGCCAATCGATTTGCATCCTTCTTGATAAATGGGATTAAGATCTCAGATGTGTAGATGCCACAGGCGGACATCTTAGGTAGAATGTCTTCATTTGTCCTGATTGGAACTTTATTTCCTAATCATGGAGGTCCCGAGACACACACACCCCTCTCTCTCCGAGGAACCACCCAAGCCGTGATGCGCCCTTCGCTCCAGTCATCAGGTTGTTTTAATCTGGTCGGTTGGAGGGGGTCAATTTGGTCTGCCCTGTCACCGATAGGTTTTACCCTGGACGCGGTCAGTTTAAACAAAATTAAGACGTTGATATCGCCCTTTGCTAGACGTCTCGATACCTTTGAACTAAAGTCCCACGTCTGATTACAGACATTTTGTCAGTGCTAATCGCAACCTCTGTAACAGAAAGAGACTTTAACGAGGTAGCCCCCGTCTCAATGATATTGGTTCTTTCCTCTTCCCTAGCTTTATAGATGTCAGAGATAAATCCAATTATATCTTAGACGATGTCTCAGACGCATGTTTAACTTTTCATTCAAAACAGAAAGAAAACTGGCGTCTGTGATTGCGGCGGCCAGAGAAGGGTGACCTGGGCTTATCGCCGTGTTAGATGTCAACAGTGAGCTTACACCCCAGGGAACGATCATGTTATATACCTAGGCGTAAGTGGACGCTTGGTGGCAGGGGCATTACAGTGTTTGCTCGTCACGCCGTCGACCCAGCCTCAATACCCTACATGGATGCAGTTGGCGAAGACTATTCTTGGTGTTCTTGAATACTGATCAAAGAGGCGTAAAGCTTTCCTACTCGTGCAAATAGCTGGGTTAGCAGCGCCAGTACAACGGTTCCACGACACATCATCGACACCACATGGACACAACGGGTGAAGCCTGCTCTTGGTGCTCATTGGGCAAGTTGTCCTGTGCACAGCGTACAGGTCACACATCGGGTGAAGTTAGGAAACGTCGGTCGCGGAGAGTCCTTGAACGGGTGACTGTGGTCGGCAGCTTGGCTCCTGAGAGTTTCTAGGGCTACGGTCCTGCCCCACACTGAAGCACATGTACCACATGCGGCGTCTCCTTGGGCAAGTGAATTTGTTCGAAATGTGCCTCTGTTCACCCAGCAGTGAATGGGTACCCGGTAGGATGGGATGACATCCCGGCAGGATGATAGTTAACCATCCAGCGCCATCAGGCAGCTTGGGTTGTATACTCCCCAGGGAGATGTGAATGACTTTTGAGTGTACACTGATCCAGTGACCTTGGTAATCATAGCGCTGTGAGCATGACCCTGAGTGGTCTGGAAATATGCGCAATGTAACTGGCCTATTATTATTAGTAGTAGTAGTAGTATAAGTATTAGTATTATTGTTGTTGTTCGTAAAGACCATACCTGCTCACCTATTCATTCATAAGTGGCAAGGGTTGTGGATATATATATATATATATGGACACGTCAGCCTTATGTTTGTTCGTAGTTTAGCGCCGCACTCCAGTGACTGACATAACGAGCATGGCTACGTAATTGGGATACGATGACATGCATCAACCAAGTTTGCCTGCCCTGATAGTCGCCACTTAGGACAAGCATGGGTCGCTGTGGGATGCTGACGACCAGTTCTACCCCGGCCCTAATGAACGATGGAAGCCCGATACCACACAAATCAGCGTTTATAGCTTCGGTGGAATCCACGAACACGGGTGTGTGCTGACAGACTTCAGATCATATCGGCCTCGTTAGCCCTGTACTTACACGTCCGACTGTGGCATTGATATGTTCTCGTCATACACATGCCTTTGAAGAATTCCGATCTCACATTTCAACATGTTTTGAATGATGCAGAAAACGCTCACTCACGATTACGAACTCATTACAAATTGCAATTGTAGAGATCGTTAGAGTAAATGGAGCCGTATTCCGTGGCGATACTTTCCTGAAATTTGCTATCAAGTTTTCAGCAACTGCTTAATATTTTTTTACACACGAAAAAATAAACGTAACGAGACAAAATGAGCTCAGCGTTAAAACCCTGACCTAAATCATTAGTTGGATGATTCAACACGTTCTATTCAAGACAGATGTAAAGCTGAATACAGTTTGAATTAAATGGATCAATATTTAGCCTAAGAGAAAGATTCAGCTAATCAAACCAACGAAAAACTCTGGGAAAACAGCTGTGACTGAGCGACGATTAATCGGATCTCAAACTGAACATTATCCCCGCGCCTGTGGGTATCTGGGTGTGCAGGCCGTGGGGGGCGACTCTGGGTAACCTAGTAACACAAATTAAGATGGTACTGCAGCCTTAATTGAGTCGAACTATGCCAATGGGGTATATCTTTCCTCATGTAATGAGCAGTTTCGTCCATTATGAGAATTAGTAGCCTTGTCCGTGTTTTCACTGTCGCTGTATACGCTTGGTGACAGGCAGTCCACAGGGGATGCTAATGTGTTTGTTCTTCAGCCTAGCTCCTCGTCTACACACGTGTACTTTGGAACATTGCTAATGCGTGATTCTCCTATGAGGAATATCCATGGGGGTGCTTGGTGAAATAGGTCCAATACCCCCTGGCGATTTCTTGGGTTTGTTGACTATTGTTCCAGTACCTTAAACTCAAAGGCTTTGTTCTAACTTATCGAAGATGAAAAACACTATATATTACAAAGTACAAACCAAAGACTAGTTTTTCACGACTTAAGGAACATCATTGTTTATTTTAGTTTTAGAAAATATTTATGTCATCACAATTAATAATATCTGTCACCAAGTTTGCAATTTATTTATCTAACATCCACTTTTTATTTTTTTTTATCTTGTTACTTTTGCAATTGTGTTTTAAATGTTACATGTATATTTACGTTTAGTGATTGTGTGTCTGTCTACAACACTATCTCTGTTTGCAATAAATAATATCATCTGATCTTATCTTATGGTTTGTTTGTTGGTTCATTGTTCAATGCTACTTTCAACAATAATGTACCACTATGTCTGCTAGTGGGCACGGGTGGCCTAGTCGTCTAAGGCGCCGCGATTCGCTGTGCAGAGTTGCGTCCCTTGGGCACGCCAGAAACATATGATTGTGTGTTCGAATCCCGGTTCGCCCTGATTATGTTTCTAGGTTTGTCAGCACCATACCCGTGCTCGCGGGTTTCACCGAACGCCTGACCTGTATCACTTCGGGCTTTCCTCCCACATTAAGCTGACACGCCGCGATATAACTGGGATACTGTTAAACGCGGCGTTAAACCAAACTTACTCACTCACACACTATGACTGCTGAATGAATATAATCAACACAGGACCAAATTATCAAGTCTGTGAGTTGATGAAAGCGACGGAGGCAGAACGAGAAAGACTCAGTAGTCACATTGATGTTACAAGCAAGGATCCATAGGTTTTGGGGACCAATTGTAACCCGAAACCCCACAGGGCCTCGTGTATGGAGCAAGCAAAGTGGTGATCGGTGGAGCCACGTCTGAGTTAGGGCAAAGACGATGTAGTGTGGCACACTGCACGCCAACTGTGGAGATGCTTCATCACATCCACTCACTGTCTGATGTCCAGACCCGATGCACATACCTCTGTCATAAAGCAGCGATACGGCTGACTGCTACACAGATTGTAGTTGTAGATTTCGTCAGATATGTTACTGGGGGAGCACAGTGAGACATTCCTTGGCCAGAAACGTCGATGTTATCCTGCTCTGTTTCGCTTGGTGCATGTAATGCTGTAATGTAGCTGGAGAATCAGATACTAGAGGTGCATGTTACAACCATGGTAATCGCCAGGTTCTGTACACGAATTGCTGACAAAAGCAGGTGTTGTGTTGGCATGTGTATGAGATGGGGGACACCCTACTCCCGACACACCCTGCTCCCGAGACACCCTACTCCCGAGACACCCTACTCCCGAGACATACTACTCCCGAGACACCCTACTCCCGAGACATACTACTCCCGAGACACCCTACTCCCGAGACACCCTTCTCCCGAGACATCCTACTCCCGAGACATCCTTCTTCCGAGATATCCTACTCCAGAGACGCCCTTCTTCCGAGACATCCTTCTCCCGAAACATCCTTCTTCAGAGACATCCTTCTTTCGAGACACCCTACTCCAGAGACATCCTCCTCCAGAGACACCCTCCTCCAGAGACACCCTCCTCCAGAGACACCCTTCTCCCGAGATACCCTTCTCCCGAGACACCCTACTCCCGAGACACCCTACTCCAGAGATACCCTACTCCAGAGACACACTACTCCCGAGACACACTACTGCAGAGACACACTACTCCAGAGACACCCTACTCCAGAGACAACCTACTTCAAGGATGTCCTACACCAGAGAATCCCTACTCCAAGGATGTCCTACACCAGAGAATCCCTACTCCAAGGATGTCCTACACCAGAGAATCCCTACTCCAAGGATGTCCTACACCAGAGAATCCCTACTCCAAGGATGTCCTACACCAGAGAATCCCTACTCCAAGGATATCCTACTCCAGAGAATCCCTTCTCCAAGGATATCCTACTCCAGAGAATCCCTACTCCAAGGATATCCTACTCCAGAGAATCCCTTCTCCAAGGATATCCTACTCCAGAGAATCCCTTCTCCAAGGATGTCCTACTCCAGAGAATCCCTTCTCCAAGGATGTCCTACACCAGAGAATCCCTACTCCAAGGATGTCTTACACCAGAGAATCCCTACTCCAAGGATGTCCTACTCCAGAGAATCCCTACTCCAAGGATGTCCTACACCAGAGAATCCCTACGCCAAGGATGTCCTACTCCAGAGAATCCCTACTCCAAGGATGTCCTCCGCAAGATAATCCCTACTCCGCGGATGTCCTAATCCAGAGATACCCTACTCAACGGATGTCCTACTCCAGAGAATCCCTTCTCCAAGGATGTCCTACACCAGAGAATCCCTACTCCAAGGATGTCTTACACCAGAGAATCCCTACTCCAAGGATGTCTTACACCAGAGAATCCCTACTCCAAGGATGTCTTACACCAGAGAATCCCTACTCCAAGGATGTCCTACTCCAGAGAATCCCTACTCCAAGGATGTCCTACACCAGAGAATCCCTACTCCAAGGATGTCTTACACCAGAGAATCCCTACTCCAAGGATGTCTTACACCAGAGAATCCCTTCGCCAAGGATGTCCTACTCCAGAGAATCCCTACTCCAAGGATGTCCTACTTCAGAGAATCTCTACTCCAAGGATGTCCTACTCCAGAGAATCCCTACTCCAAGGATGTCCTACTTCAGAGAATCCCTACTCCAAGGATGTCCTACTCCAGAGAATCCCTGTTATACGGATGTCCTACACCAGAGAATCCCTACTCCAAGGATGTCCTACTCCAGATAATCCCTACTCTAAGTATGTCCTACTTCAGAGAATCTCTACTCCAAGGATGTCCTCCGCAAGATAATCCCTACTCCGCGGATGTCCTAATCCAGAGATACCCTACTCAACGGATGTCCTACTCCAGAGAATCCCTTCTCCAAGGATGTCCCACACCAGAGAATCCCTACTCCAAGGATGTCCTTCTCCAGAGAATCCCTACTCCAAGGATGTCATACCTCAGAGAATCCCTACTGCAAGGATGTCCTACACCAGATAATCCCTACTCCAAGGATGTCCTACACCAGAGAATCCCTACTCCAAGGATGTCCTTCTTCAGAGAATCCCTACTCCAAGGATGTCCTACTCCAGAGAATCCCTACTGCAAGGATGTCCTTCTTCAGAGAATCCCTACTCCAAGGATGTCCTTCTTCAGAGAATCCCTACTGCAAGGATGTCCTACACCAGATAATCCCTACTCCAAGGATGTCCTACACCAGAGAATCCCTACTCCAAGGATGTCCTTCTTCAGAGAATCCCTACTCCAAGGATGTCCTACTCCAGAGAATCCCTACTCTAAGTATGTCCTACTTCAGAGAATCTCTACTCCAAGGATGTCCTACTCCAGAGAATCCCTACTGCAAGGATGTCCTACTTCAGAGAATCTCTACTTCACAGATGTCCTACTCAAGAGAATCCCCACTCCAAGGATGTCCTACAACAGATAATCCCTACTCCAAGGATGTCCTACTCCAGAGAATCCCTACTCTAAGTATGTCCTACTTCAGAGAATCCCTACTCCAAGGATGTCCTACTCCAGAGAATCCCTACTGCAAGGATGTCCTACTCCAGAGAATCCCTACTCTAAGTATGTCCTACTTCAGAGAATCTCTACTCCAAGGATGTCCTACTCCAGAGAATCCCTACTGCAAGGATGTCCTACTTCAGAGAATCTCTACTTCACAGATGTCCTACTCAAGAGAATCCCCACTCCAAGGATGTCCTACAACAGATAATCCCTACTCCAAGGATGTCCTACTCCAGAGAATCCCTACTCTAAGTATGTCCTACTTCAGAGAATCCCTACTCCAAGGATGTCCTACACCAGAGAATCCCTACTCCAAGGATGTCCTACAACAGAGAATCCCTACTCCAAGGATGTCCTACTCCAGATAATCCCTACTCTAAGTATGTCCTACTTCAGAGAATCTCTACTTCACGGATGTCCTACTCAAGGGAATCCCTACTCCAAGGATGTCCTACACCAGAGAATCCTTACTCCAAGGATGTCCTACACCAGAGAATCCCTACTCCAAGGATGTGCTACAACTGAGAATCTCTACTCCAAGGATGTCCTACTCCAGATAATCCCTACTCTACGTATGTCCTACTTCACAGAATCCCTACTGCAAGGATGTCCTGCACCAGAGAATCCCTACTCCAAGGATGTCCTACTTCAGAGAATCCCTACTCTAAGTATGTCCTACTTCAGAGAATCTCTACTTCACGGATGTCCTACTCAAGGGAATCCCTACTCCAAGGATGTCCTACACCAGAGAATCCCTACTTCAAGGATGTCCTACACCAGAGAATCCCTACTTCAAGGATGTCCTACACCAAAGAATCCCTACTCCAAGGATGTCCTGAACCAGAGATTCTCTTATCCAAGGATGTCCTACACCAGAGAATCCCTACTCCCAGGATGTCCTGCACCAGAGATTCTCTTATCCAAGGATGTCCTACACCAGAGAATCCCTACTCCCAGGATGTCCTGCACCAGAGATTCTCTTATCCAAGGATGTCCTACACCAGAGAATCTCTACTCCAGGGATGTCCTACTCCAGAGAATCCCTACTCTAAGTATGTCCTACTTCACGGAATCCCTACTCCCAGGATGTCCTACTCCAGAGAATCCCTACTCCAGGGATGTCCTGCACCAGAGATTCTCTTATCCAAGGATGTCCTACACCAGAGAATCCGTACTCCCAGGATGTCCTGCACCAGAGATTCTCTTATCCAAGGATGTCCTACACCAGATAATCCCTACTCCAAGGATGTCCTACACCAGAGAATCCCTACTCCACGGATGTCCTACTTCAGAGAATCCTTACTCCAAGGATGTCCTACACCAGAGAATCTCTACTCCAAGGATGTCTTACTCCAGAGAATCCCTACAAGGATGTACCCTGAGGTACCCTTCCAAAGTGACCCATAATCCACAATAGTGAAACCATACAACGTTAAACCGCCATTAATCTGTATGAATGCATAACATGTTAACGTTGTGCAACCAGATTACACTGCTGCTTACTAGACACATACTACACATGTTTGTGCCGCAGGTGGCGAGCACCTTGCATGCATGTTAAATACCGGCCAATCCGCTCTGTTACAGTGCACTTACCCTTTTCTTGCCCAAGTTCTGTACTTCACACTTCAGCCGCGCCAGCTTCCCCGCCTCGTAGGTGTAGTTGTCGGGGGTGGGGGCGAACACCGGGGACTTCACCTCCCAGGTCTGCGTCTGGACGTAGGGTTGGTCATACGCTGGAAGAGAGACAATGTCATGTACATCACGTCAAGAACAATAGGTTACATTCATTTCACATCAGCGTGTTTAACAATACCTTTAGCAATATTTCAACAATATCAGTGAGCGGATGATAGGGACTGAGGCAGGACGAGGAGTAATAAATGGATGAGATGGATGGAGGCAGGACGAGAAAGAGTGGGTGAGTGAGTGAGTGGAAGAGAGGGGTGGAGGCAGGGTGAGTGAGTGAGTTTAAGAGAGGGATGGAGGCAGGACGAGATAGAGTGGGTGAGTGAGTGAGGGATGGAGGCAGGGCCAGATTGAGTGGATGGGTGAGTTAAAGAGAGGGATGGAGTCAGGACGAGAGTGAGTGAGTGAGGACGAGATAGAGTGAGAGCGTGAGTGTAAGAGGGAAGGAGGCAGGACGAGATAGAGTGAGTGCATGAGTGAGTGTGTGAGTGAGTGAGTGAGTGAGTGAGTGAGTGAGGACGAGATCGAATGAGAGCGTGAGTGAGTGAGTGAGTGAGGCAGGACGAGATAGAGTGAGAGCGTGAGTGTAAGAGGGATGGAGACTGTCAGCACATGCTTCAGTTAATACCTGACATAAGGATGGTAAATATTTTGTCATATGTCAGTGAAATCAAGTCATATATCAGTGAATTCAAGTCATATATCATTGAAGTCAAGTCATATATCAGTGTAGTCAAGTCATATATCAGCGTAGTCAAGTCATATATCAGTGAAGTCAAGTCATATATCAGTGAAGTCAAGTCATATATCAGTGTAGTCAAGTCATATATCAGTGAAGTCAAGTCATATATCAGTGTAGTCAAGTCATATATCAGTGAAGTCAACATATAGATAACACCATTCCAAATGCACAAGTTGCAAGTTTGGTTGGAATCGATTGCCTCTCACGCTTTCGTCACAGACGTCCTTGTAGCTCCATAGCATACCATGACTTGACGGGGACGCCTTCAGGCGTGAAGATGGGATCGAGGTAGTCTTATATAAAATCCTGAAAAATTCTTTGGAAAGTATTTCTCCATATGAGAGGATTTCCCCAAGGATCTAGGTTAATCATAAACGCTTAGAATTTGGGGGCTCGTACTAATTACCGCACTGAGCTGTAGCTATAGACGCTGACTTAAGGGAAAAAATATTGACTCCAGGCACAAGTCGGAAGTGAGCAACGAAAACACCGGAAGGCGGAATTTCGGGACCACCGCCAGCAAGGCGCAATTTGGCTTGCTCGGTAGTCGAAGCCACACAACTTGACATTCGTTGAAAGGTGATATTAGACTCCATTATATCACTTGGTTAATGGCAATCTAATCATATCAAGATACCTCCACGGTGCTGACTCGTGTCACACATCGCACATTCAAGCCACGCGATGATGACAGCGGCCATGCTCCTTCCGTTCTGTGAGCCATCGCCACTGCGCGTTACGTCAGTCTATTCCTGTGTTTACTCTGTATAATAATAGATTGATTTCTGTACCTCTAGGTGGAGAATCTCCAAAGAGCTGAGTGTTCTCATTAAATAACCATACATCATCTCAGCATTCCGAGATGGAAGACAGAACGCCTGAAGCTTACTGTCTCAACATTGTAAAGCCAAAATATTTCCTTCCATGTCGCCTAGTCGACGGCTGTTGAAGAAATGGGCGATCGACTTCTCGTTTGTTTGTTGTTCTAACTGCCAGCACCCACCACAGAGCGCCAGAAACCTAAGTTAAAGGGTGTTAAATATTTGCCTTTAGCGAAAAGTTAACATTCAAGACAATAATGTGCTTTCAAATTCTTATTAATAATTATCTCTCGTCTCGGGCTCCTAAAACATGCGATAATAAACACTGCTCGAGGGATCGCTCTCATCACCTCCCAGTTGAGTTGTTGGAACCGAGTGTGTCTCTGGTGCTTATCAAAACGTAATGGTATGTTGTACTTAATAATAATATTATGCTGTAATGTACGTAATGTTGTGACCAGATGTACGTCACGGTGTGATGGCCTGAAATACGTCACGGTGTCATGATCTGATGTAGGTCATGTTGTCATGCTCTGATGTACGTCATGTTGACATGCTCTGATATACGTCTTGGTGTGATGCTCTGATGTACGCCATGTTGTCATGCTCAGATATACGTCATGGTGTGACGCTTTGATGTACGTCACCGTGTGATGTTGTGCTGTACGTCACGGTGTGATGCTGTGATGTACGTCATGGTATGACGCTCTGATGTACGTCATGTTATCATGTTCTGATGTACGCCATGCTGCCGTGCTCTGATGTACGGTATGGTGTTATGCTCTGATGTACGTCATGTTGTGACCAGATGTACGTCACGGTGTGATGGCCTGAGATACGTCACGATGTGATGCTCTGATGTACGTCATTGAGTAATACTCTGTTGTTACACTGTTGACTTCGAACGCTGCAGTGTGTCACAATGTTGAATTTGTCACAAAAGTTTCAATTTGCCACTGTCAACTTGTTTATGTAATTACGGACCATGGAAGATCAGCGGTGGTACAAACAATGGGTCCAAGGCGTTTGATGTCTCACGAGATACCGACCTCTGCTGGTCAGCCCATCAACTGAAGAGTCACCGTCATTTGTTAACGTGGATATTACAATTCCAAATGGATGAACATGGCTAAAAGATGAAACGCGTGATTAGGAAGTGCAACTTTCATGTGTTTTTTCCACTGCCTGAGTTGGTGTCAACACGTCGACGTATACAGTAATAACGTCGCCAAACTCGGCGTCCACACTGACAGCAGCGTGAACATCCGGGTTACAACAGTTTTCAGGCCCCCATGCTTGTCCTAAAGAGAGGCGTCTCACGGGGTAGGGTGGTCAGGCTCGCTGACTTGGTGGATGCACGTAATCCCTGTTGCTTAAAACGGTAATATTGATGTTAGTTACTGGATTATATGGTCCAGACTCGATTATTTACAGACCCCTGTAATATTGCTGAGCGCGGCGTTACTCAACAAACAAATAACATCGTTACAGGGGCGTTATTGCGTTGTCCACGTTGCAGCAACGTTAGTGGAACGTTATTCCGTTGTACACGGTGCTGTAACGTTAGTGGGACGATATTCCCTTGTCCACGTTTCAGCAACGTCAGTGGACGTTATTCAATTGTGCACGTTGCTGTAACGTTAGTGGGGCGTTATTCCGTTGTCCACAGTGCTGTAACGTTCGTGGAACATTATTCCGTTGTCCACGGTGCTGTAACGTTATTGGGACTTTACTCTGTTTTTCACGTTGCAGCAACGTTACTGAGACGATATTCTTCAGTCCACGTTGCCGTGACGTCAGAGGGACATTATTCCGTGGTCAACGTTGGTGAGACGTTAGTAAGATGTCATTCCGTCGTCCACGCTGCAACGTTTTAGGTCTGTTAGTCTGTTGTGTGCACGCTGCACATGGCGATGTAGAATGTCTTGACATTTCTTTTAAAAGAAGCAAAGAATTGTTCAAAGCGCTGGATATGAATGCTTATGTTGAGACGGTAAGTTTTAAGTTCGCTAATAACCCTTTTCAGACGCTGTACATTAAAACTGAGAAAATTGCCGATAAGGAAGTAAAACTTGCCCATCTCTGTAACAACAACCATCCCACAGGACCCAGCTGTAGACGTTAAGCAACCAGCAATCGTTTTTAAATGAACGACCCATTTTTCCGTAGTTGAAAGCAGATCTCAAAGCTCATTTATTGTAGGTAATGCATAACCCTACTTTGATCAGTGGCGATATGCCTCGGACGTGCCTCACACCACGGGGATCTGCCTTCAACACGGACCTCGCAGTATCATGGCTGACTCACTTCAAAAGGGAAAAGGGGATAATTTTCTGATCATTCCTCAATCGATTGCTTATATTTCTATAATCACCAACACATCATAATTACTTATTTCCACTGCATTACAAGTTAAATCATGATTTGCGAATGTCAAAGCCCTTGCGTGGAACAGGGCGCGAGCTTGGCATTATATCTAGAAAGTATATACATCATGTATTGATTTACAGTAAGGGAAGAACTCTTGAGGCGACATTTTGAAACAGTGCAGATTCACATACGTGTCTGCCTTACACACATCATTAAATGGCGATGGAAAAATATACGTGGAGCTGTTGTAAGTTGCCAATTAAGCTTGGCAAATTAACGAGAGCAGCGTTGCATCTTTCTTGGCCCGACCGAACTGAAATCCCTCATGGTGGTGTGTGCGTGTTGATGTGTTGTTTGCTCAGAAATAGTAAATATTTAGCATTTTTACAGAAAACACCAAACCAATCTGCTGTCTGTACAGTCGATTATGCATGTTTAGATGAGTGGAATTTTGTTTCCTTATTAAAGACTTATTGATGTTTTACCAATGCTAATCGCATGTGTCCATAACTTTGACCATGACCTTACAATGTTCTTGACGAACCTGTTGAAGGGTATTGAACTTGTTGGTGAGAAATGTACTTGTTGGCGAATAATTGACCTGTTGAAGGTTATTGATCTTGTTGACGGGTAAATGACTTGTTGACGAGTAATGGACTTGTTGGCGAATAATGGACCTGTTGAAGGTTATTGATCTTGTTGACGAGTAATGGACTTGTTGGCGAGTAAAGGACTTGTAGGCGAATAATGGACCTGTTGAAGGTTATTGATCTTGTTGACGAGTAATGGACTTGTTGGCGAGTAATGGACTTGTAGGCGAATAATGGACTTGTTGAAGGTTATTGATCTTGTTGACGGGCAAATGACTTGTTGACGAGTAATGGACATGTTGGCGAATAATGGACTTGTTGAAGGTTATTGATCTTGTTGGCTAATAATGGACTTGTTGAAGGGTATTGCACTTGATGGCGACAAATGGTCTTGTTGACGGTTATTGATCTTATTGACGGCTAGTTACCGAGTAGTGAACAGAGTAATCAATAATGGACTTATTGGTTATTGAACGTGTTGGCAAGACTATACATATTGGAGAGTAACGAACTTGTTGAAGGGTATTGAATTTCTTGGCGAAAAATGGACTTGTTGACGGTTTTCGAACTTGTTGACGGTTATTGATCTTGTTGACGAGTAATGGACTTGTTGGAGAGTAATGGACTTGCTAACGGTTATCGAACTTGTTGACGGTTATTGATCTTGTTGACGAGTAATGGACTTGTTGGCGAGTAATGGACTTGTTAGGGAATAATGGACTTGTTGACGGTTAATGAACCTATTGGCGAAAAATGGGCTTGATGTTTATCGAACCTCACGTGAAAGACTAGACATACTGGAGAGTAACTAATTTATTGAAAGGTATTGAACTTGTTTGCGAGTAATGGACCTTTTGGCGAAAAGTGGACTTGATGTTCATCGAACATATTAGCGAGATTTTACAAATTGGAGAGTAACGGACAAGTTGAAGGACGTTGAACTTCTAGGGGAGTAATCGCTACTTATGGCGTTATCGATACAATCTACCGTGGTCGGAACTGATGGCGCACTTTCATTGGACCCTTGCGATAAGTTTCGAACAGGAAAGATCCCATTGGATCTGTGAACGCAATTGAACGGGATCCCTAAAAGAAGACACTAATTTCACGTCAAGCATCCCAGGCACCGCGGTCCCACTGGTATCCAAGGGGTCTGACTGCGCATGCGTTACTATGAGCCTTCATTCTTTATCAAGATGACATATTCATCTCACCCACCACCTCACTAAATATAGGTTCGCCTACTTCTACATGTATCCTGAATATTCCTTCAAACATATGTATACGTGGATGGATCTATACTCCGAGTAGGAAGAGTGCATGAGATTCAATATTGACATATCCTGCATTCACCTCCAAAAAGACAATCGTTCACAACAAAATCGATCCTAGAATGAAATCATTGGAATCGTCTGAAAACATGCCTGATGTGTACATCCTCAAGTTATTTCGATTAAAAACAACGGGCTTCATTTTTTGTTTGCCAATCGTTGACATTAAAGGCACTGTTTGATGCATACAGATGAGCTACAAGGTACCAAGTAAGTGTAAACAAGATAGCTCATCTAGAACTGATGGAGCTCTCTGAACCCGCAGACATTCTGCTGGAACAATTCGGTACGCACAGATCACTGGTATAGACAAGAGATCAGATAACGGAGGATTTAAAAGACATCATTAAAGACTCCACATTCATGTTACACAAATAAGAAATGGCAATTATCAAAAAACAGCCTCATGTTCAGAAGCCGTCTCGACGAATTGGATTACACTGGTTGTTAAACGTCTCGACGAATGTAATCTATTTGATGTTTAGCCGCACCCAACGATATTCCAGAGACCATCAAACAAAACGTTAAGCTGAACAAACCAAATATTGAAATGGGTGCATGTGAGGCGTTAAAGTAATCTGGAAACACCGATGGCTCTATGGAGTAAGTTAAGAAAGAGATGAATATTGGTATGCTGTTTGTGGGGTACACGTCGTCATGACGTGCACCTATTGTCTCCTTCCTCACGTGAAGGGAGATGCATAGCAACACACCACGGACTCCCTGATGCCGTGACTGTGATCCCCATGCAGCTCCTCTACACTGCCTAACGATGTTACTGTTACTCCACACGTAACTAAACCCTGCTCTTATGACCTGTTGCATGACTTTTACACGACAAAAACAACAAGTAGTAATGACGGGAGCGTGGACGTCTCATCTCCCTAGCTTCAGCGTTAAATATTGCGTGGCAGAATGCTTGGCCTGTAGCCTTCGTGGAGTAGCATGCATCAAAAAGCACTGCGCGAACTCGTTACAAGAAAAATATTTAGATCCCCAAATAGCTTCACGTGCAAAATCAGCGGGAACACTATCAATAAGCCGACCTCCATGACATGAGCCGAAACATGTATACTTACGACAGAAAATGCAGAAAAACATTTAAAAAAATATATTCCAACTTGCTGTAAACATATACATGTACGCAAGAAGGGGATATGACGTCACGCCCTGCCTGACCTCATATGTTGAATGCGCCATGCCGGCGGGTTGTGTGTTGGGAAATGCAATAACTTGCTACAAGCAATGCCATCTTCCATTCGAGTGAATTAACCTGACACAACATTGTCTCAGCGCCAGACACCTCTATTGTCACTTTGGTTCCAGTTATCAGATTCAAGCACAATCAAGTTCACACAGTTATAACATGTCTGACATGTCTGGCGGTCAAGGACACCCCCGCGGTTTGGGGGCGGAGTTGGGAGGTACAACTCATATTTATCTCACTGAATCTTCTCCAGTATGATAGTCTCACTGTTGTCTCACTAATTCTGCTTCAGTAGAATACAACGTGTCATCTGCCACCAGTATTGGTCAAGTAGTATTTTTTTAATGTCCATTCTGTGTGTGGAGACATTAGTAACGATTATGGCCAAGTCTTACCTCATACCTTCATGTCAATATAACAATTCGTGTCTAAAGCAGACTGAGAATTTGTGAAATGGACTTCCTGGAGAACCTAAATGTTTGAAGATATAATAAAAGATCATAAATTAACGATTCCTTGAAGATAATGCATGGCTTTCATTCCAGGCTCCATTATGAATATTAAAACATATTATTACACCCGATAAAGACTTTTAATGTCTTATTAATAAGTGTAATGATGCATGGAAATGTCACAAACGTTTAATTATATTTCACCTTCACTGTCGATCTGGACCATTTGAGTAGCTTGGAAATGCCCATCATTATCTCTCTATCTTTCTCTGTATCTATCTGTCTATTATTGTGGCTAGATCGTATATCTAGTCTCTGCAAAGTCGACATGAACTTCCCACGTTAAAACTCATTCTTCTAAACACAAAGTAAATAAGAGAATGCGACTCCTGGACGTGGATGGGTTATATGAATCATAGACCTGATCAGTACCACAACACGTGACTACCTAGACATTGCCGTCTTCCTTACAGGAAACGAAAGAATGGGACCAGAATTAATCTCGAAAACACGGTTACTTACCAAAGGATTTAGCGTTACATCCGGTGCAACTATTTAGCCTCATACCCAAATATTAAATCATAAATCCTGAGTGAAGCAATTTCACATCAATGTTTGAGATCCAGTTGCGAATGTAAAGCAGTATATGCACAGTTCCCGAGGAATAAGAGCCGCAACGTCAGACAAAATGACTTCTCCGGTGTCTGTAGTTTTTCAATTACGAAAAGTGGGCAAATATTTGCATAATTTATTTGGTAAAGTGAAAACAGGCAACGCGCGTCTGTCATTGAAACTGTCAGTGAAAACCCGAAATTAGCCGTGTTTGTCTGCTGTTTAAAATCTCTGGTTCAACACATGTTTCTTACACTGGACTAACTCATAGTTCTCTCACTCGACGTGCGGGATTTACATAAATAATGGATAAAGAGCACCCTATTGACACCCACCACGCACGGAATATGATAAAGTTTAAAATAAACTTTCAATTGCTATCAAATAAGTAAACTTTTAACAATCTAACAGATTTCACTCTCATAAAGTGACAAGTTATAACTGAACAACGTCCATATTCGACAACTGAGGCGGGCGCACGTCGAGGCAACCCAAAGTTGCAGAAGTTTGCAACCATTATAAACGTTCGGTCTTATTGCGTAACTCACAAGGACAGCCAGAGCCAGAAGACTGTAGAAGCAACACACTGACGACTCTACACCCTCGACAGTGATGCTGTACTGTCCACACCCAGCATCCATGAATTTGTCATGTTTTCATTATCGCCTTATCAAAAAAATATCTCTAATGTAGAGAAATATTAATTTTGTATTATCCGCATGAAATAACGTGAGGTGGGTTTCAAGGGGTTTAACGCCGCGTTCAAGTATGTACTTATATAGGGTGTTCGTTGCTGTTGTACTAGTCCGGAGTTTTAATGCAAGTCCACTGAGATACCATGCCGCAGCTTAACATGGATACTCTGCTCAGACACAGTATACACAAAGACTCCGGGACGACCATCTTTGTTTTAGCCACCGAGCGCTAGACAGAGTAACAAACGCCATCTCTTGACGTCTTGTGGATCGACCTTCAACTCCCCGGGCATACGCTCACATGAACTAAGAAATACAATTTTAAAACTATAAACTAGCCTTTACTCAAACATGTTGTACACAAAGGCCAGTGGCATATTGGTACAGGAAATTTATAATTGACGCATGTATCCATGCCCCGTCCTGGTGGTAACCTTCGTTGGAGCGAGTCAGATAATACATTCTACGACGTACTGAATCAAGCAACAGATGGATGCTGACATGGGATTAAAGGCATGCGTGTAAACGAACAGGTGAGATTATGGGTCTAGACTAGGATGGACAAATAGGTGTTCTCCTCAATCTCAAACATACAAGAACCACTGATTTGTTTGATGAATGATGAAATGAGCATGTCCAAATATGTTTCCAATATTTCAACATTTGAGACATACGTCTTTGTCAAGCATATTTAACCGGTTTTTGTATATGAGGAGTCTGCTCTTCTGATACTAGTTAGAATACCACATATACCATAATCACGGCATATACCATACATGCCAAATATACCATACTCACCGGGTATATAATACAAGAAATGTAACATCACACCCAACAGAGATATACACACCGCATATACCGAATATACCATATTCATCACATCCCAAACTTTCGACTCGAACCGTGCCACGATCGGCAGCACTCTACAAAAATCTATGAATTTATTCAGTATTTATTCGGCACATCGTTTTCATCATCTTTGAATGATCTGCCAGTTGATCAGTGATGACAAGTTACTGCCACGGGTCCCCCGTACTCCTCATGATCAACGTGTCGGCCATTTTGACATCCTGCACTTGCAGTACAACGCCCTGTATCTGTCAAGGGCCTGGGGGATGATCCCCACAGATATTTCTCATCCAATGATGATGTCACTTAAACCTATTAGATGTAACCAAACCAATATGGATTTGTAGAACATGTTGCCATCTCGTTGCCAACGCACACTACATGAAAAACATAGGGATATAAAACTTCCCAGCTCCGATGTTCATACGTACATTCCTCTTTGTCATTTGTCTTTATGCATATCAAACCGTTCATACATACAGTCGGCAGTCGCCACTGAACCCACTGAAAGTATTTTTTTAAATACCATACACACCGTATGTATTAGCTCATATCTTTGGCATAACAATTCCAGGTCAAAATCCGATGCTCTTCATGATGACTTTGATCTGCTAATTAAGAGACATTCAAGTTGAAATATCACGCATGGACACAGCTACCCTCGTTACGTGTACTAACACTCCATGGTCATCGCGGTACTCACACACGTCATGACGCCCATTGATGCAATTATCCCTTCGAGAGAAGACGCCAAGGGGTTCCCTTACTAGACAACCTTAATATTGGGCAGAAAACGTACATCCACCTCCTGGATTTCGATTGACAATACATCATAAACTAGGATTGCCATTAAAAATATGCCCAGACGACAGACATCGCCCCAAAACAACATGACGTCTCAAGGTAATGAGACAAGGCCTTTATGTTTTACCTGCCATCTACGAACTGCACAGACCGAGCACTGCCACCACATTAGATGGCCGTATCCACGGGCATCAGTAGCTGCCCAGAACAAGCAAATTAATCAGTCTTTGCTATACGGTTTCAAAGACTAGTCGTTGTTTTATTCTATTGAAACAGAAAACAACGACATATTAAATACTTCACATGAAAGAAACGCTGACAAAATGCCCTTCAGCAAAATTCAAAGGATTATCGGGCGGTGATAAACATCAAATCTGAAACAGAAATGTTTCAAGTAGATCTTACAGATTCCACATCGGTTAATGAATTATTCGGGCTATTAAACGTGCACTTATGGAAGAAGGAAGAACAGCATCTTCATCGTCATACAATGTTCGCTATATTAATTATGTTTTGATGCATTCAACTCAATGCGTTATAACATATATTCTAACCTCAATATCACAGCAGAAGGGGAGCGAGGCATTGAACAGTAAATCAGATTATATACGACTGTACTGAGTACACGAAAACAGTAAACATTGCGGCTCTTTCTTGGCGTGGCTCCTCGCCCGATGAGACTGATCTGACCCTATGTAAATGTTTGTGTATCTCAGCGTAGAGTGGGCTGAAGTGACAGCTATTGACTGCATCAATCTTATAATGTATGGACTAACTCACATCCGTGAGGAGACCGTGGCAGCGTCCGGCTTTAGACAGCTTGTTTAACCACGCATAAGTCATGCTAAGCCAGAGGTTGGACGGAGAATGGACAGTGGTCAACCGCTGGCTCGAAACAATACACTGACTTACTCAGCTGCGGAAAGTCCGGTCATCAAAACACTTCCTTCCTACCCATTGTATTATTTACAATCAATCTGCATATATTCATCATACAATCATGGGCCTTTCTGAGCGATTCATAAATATTTTGTTAATGTGGATGACATTGTTCGTGACAGAGATACATTCTGTTCCTTTTTGCAACAAAAATACAACCTGGTTCACATTCCAATGTCCAATATCTTCAATATTTACTGGATAACCCCTACAACATTAATTCAGAGATAATAACATCTGGAGACACCCTTGACACAAATGACTTACGCACTGAACAACCAACTCCTCTTTATCTGAGAGGGTAGTACGTGGACCACTTATAATGTCGAACCTCTCATGCCTATATTAATGTCCCTGCCTCCCTCGTCCATTACGGCTGTGATCTGGGTAAGGACCAGTCAGATTGTATCACCATGCAGTCGCCTATTATCTCCGTTGAGTTGACCTAAGCTCTGTTAACACATATGTTTACACTGACTATGCCGTGGGCTTGTATAGATGCAGTAGCTGTGATGTATTGTCGCAGGGTATAGGGTATTGTGACGTCCATAGTTTATGTCAATGAAGAATGGTACTTTAGTAACCAGGTGATATTTGGGCCGTGCATCATGTGACGTCTATAGTTTATGTCAATGAAGAACATCACTTTGGTAACCAGATGGTATTTGGGCGTCATGTGGCGTCCATAGTGTATGTCAATAAAGAACACCACATCGGTAACAAACTATCTGCCGAACACTCCTCACCAGAGACAAAGGTTCTTTATACGCCAGAAAGGCACGTTCAACCTCAGAGTAATAACGTGTAGACTTTTTGTATTCTCCTCCGCTTAAAACGGGTAATACGTGATGTTTCCCAGGCAAGGTCTCTCTAGAGTAACTAAGAGGTTCAATCAAAGTGCCACCTTTTCATCTGGTTGAATGGGATTGGAAAATTAGTGGCACGTGCAGATATGAGTTTTTAAGCTCGTGCACTTTAGCACGCCCCACGCGATAGGTCAGATCGTAATGTCTCTCGCTCAGCAGTTCATTTCCCCGAGATGATAATTTTGTATAACAAATGTCAAAGTCAGTTGAACATATGATCTGAAACGAACGGAAATAGCTTGAGAAACATTCTGAGATCTTCGTCTTCATCTCCATAAATCCACAGGGGCAGAAGAAGGAAGCGGGAGACGGTGTACGGAAACCTAAAGGAGACCAGGGCACATCATGCTTACTTGACATGGCTTTCCGCTTGTGGTATTTACTGGCCATTTCGGGAGAATGTAAGTTTAGGATGATTACCTCTTGGACCGACCCTAGTACAACTGGCATTCAGACTGCCAACAACTGTGTTAATGCATATCTCCAAATGTCAACATGATTCACATACTACTGGCTGACGTCACATGGCGTGAATACATCGCAACAGTTACCCTGTAACGTAATGAGTACTTGCTGTATGGCATAAGTTCTCATTTGTCCTGTGTATGTCATAGGTTCTCATTTGTCCTGTGTATGGCATAGGTTCTCATTTGTCCTGTGTATGGCAAAGGTTCTCATTTGTCCTGTGTATGGCAAAGGTTCTCATTTATCCTGTGTATGGCTTGGGCCTCATTTGACCGGTGTATGGCATGGGTTCTCATTTATCCTGTGTATGGCTTGGACCTCATTTGACCAGTGTATGGCATGGGTTCTCATTTGTCCTGTGTATGGCTTGGGTCTTATTTTTTCTGTGTATGGCATAGGTTCTGATTTGCCCTGCGAATGGCTTGGGTCTCATTTGTTCTGTGTATGGCATAGGTTCTCATTTGTTCTGTGTATGGCTTGGGTCCCATGTGTTCTGTGTATGGCTTGGGTCTCATTCTCATTTGTCCTGAGTATGGCTTGGGTCTCATTTGTCCTGTGTATGGCATGGGTTCTCATTTGACAAAACACCGAACGTGAAACTGTTTAACTACAACGTGATCAAACGCCAATACAATGCTGTATCCATGACGTCGCGGCTTTATCCCAACACAGAAGGATGAATCTGTCGGCTTCAGCAGTATCTAAAGTGATTTTTAATTGAACAATAAGACTCTTTCAACCCTTTCATTCCTGTTAGGGAAACCACAATGTTAAATTAACTGGTTGCTTTCACAAGAAACGATCCGATAGACATAGTACAAGCTTTGATGTTCTGTGTAACTACCTCAAACAAAATCTGTATCTATTATGTGGTTAGTTTTTAACATGTATTCAAAGCAAGCTCTCGTGTGTTAAGAAACGTCAGTTGTCGATATCAACTGTTCGCCAGCATTCATACAATAACCACAACAGGCCGACCACTACAAATGACCACTGGGAATAGGACTCCGGATTCTTTAATGAACGGTCAATGATATATGTTAGCAATTAGCCCAAACTAATGTACACAACAGCTGTTTTCACACTACAATGACTGGATTTTGTTTCCATATAATCAATCTTCTGTAAAACCTCCCAAGGACAGCGTGTGCTGTATAGTGTATACGTCTCAGTCTCGCAGTACTGCCACTGTCGACCAAATACGGATGATGACTTTGTTGCAATGCATGTATTTCTCACTATGTTCCTGTGTAGTTTTAGAATTGCTTCCCATCGGGTGCCCCGGGCAGAATAGGACTACATGACGTAAGGGATACGACCCCAAATCTTTATCCAATTACGACCAGCCATGGGGTGGTGGGGACATATTCTACCCCGGGTCTCTCCCCCCGGGTATATGACGTAGAGGTTTGCCACGAGTGGCCACTGTCTTACTACCGTTTGTTATTGTTGCACTACGCCATCAAAGATCAGCTGGGCACGCCGTGGGTGGACTAGTGGACCACCAGTGCAACTAATGGTGGGCCTGCCTGCTATCTGCACACCAGTTTATATTCTGGAGGTAGGAGTTGGGTTGTGGGGAATGAGCACTGAGTTATTCGTTTTGGAAACAAAAGAGGGAAAATCAACAACCACCCCACTCGCATCCCATTCGCAGCAAATGGACTGTCCCTGAGAGAAGATTTATGAGGACTGGAAGATCATAACGTGTTATGGTGTGTCCACGTACCCCGTTAATCGCTGCTGCTTAAATTAGCTACTGATTTGCATTGCACAAACTCGATGATAAAAAAAATATTTGAAATAAATACCGTGAAACAAGTATGTAATTTGCAAACGTACATTCACATGTGGGATACAGCTTAAATATTCCGATAAATAATTCAGTTGGAAACATGCTTACTTAAGCGAGTTCCAGAGCAACATGCGCATCAGCCAGTTCTGAACTTAACACGGCACACGAGGTCGATTGGTAAGAAATTGTACCTAAGCTGAACAAATTTAACGCACAATCCGATTCAAAAGTCGTGAAATACGACTCCATTTAGACACAGCTTTCAGGCGGCGACAGCTCGCATTCTATCTCAGTATCAACAAAAAGTTAACGAGTCGGATTTGCCTAGAATATCATTTGAAGAACTTGCCTGCTCAAATGCACTAATCACATGTTCTATCTGAGGCACTGAACACAAAGAAAAAGTCAAGGAAAAAGAAATGTGAATAAGCCTTTCTAAACACAAATTCTTTATAGGTTTCCCCCAGACAACAGACATGGGCGCCCTTTCAAACCTAGATTTCAGTGGTCCAAAAAATACGCAAAGTTTTTTAGGGCGAAGCGAAGACAGCGGTTCCCGGGGTGTAACCCTTCCTACAAGCCAGGAGCGTAAAGCATGTCAGAGCTGCTGAAGCTGTCGACAGCGATGTTGAAACTCACCAAATCGGAATTCTGACTGAAAGTACAATTTCCAAACAAGATCTCTTCGAGTCAGATTCCCATGAAAACATTTTACGCGATTTCTGTCAGAGTTTTTGTGTATGGGTCGGAAAAAGCAGTAACAGGGCCTATCAATCCACAGGTGAAAGACTCGGAACCTGTTCCAAGAGGCAAACATGGGTCTATTTCTGTTTAAAACCACGGGCCACACGGGCTAATCTTGTTCAATTAGTCAAAATTGCAAAAGAGAACACTACCCTCGCTTGTCAGTCCTACCACAAGTAATGGGAGGAAATCATTAACACTTTAGACTAGACCAAAAAAGGTTAAAGTTGTAGTTTCTTTGAACTTCCGTCTGGCAGGTATTTCTGTTTACCATTTCCACACTACATGCATGGTAACCTGTCTCAGCCCACCGTCATCATCCTACCGCCTGGACAACAAGACACCGCTGGTGAAATAAGTCCACACACAAGACACCGCTGGTGAAACAAGTCCACACACAAGACACCGCTGGTGAAACAAGTCCACACACAAGATACCGCTGGTGAAACAAGTCCACACACAAGACACCGCTGGTGAAACAAGTCCACACACAAGATACCATTGGTTAAACTAGTGCACACACAAGATACCATTGGTTAAACTAGTGCACACACAAGATACCGCTGGTGAAACAAGTCCACACACAAGATACCATTGGTTAAACTAGTGCACACACGAGACACCGACAGTTAAACAGATCCACACAGAACAAGATACCATTGGTTAAACTAGTCCACACACAAGATACCATTGGTTAAACTAGTGCACACACGAGACACCGACAGTTAAACAGATCCACACAGAACAAGACACCGCTGGTGAAACAAGTCCACACACAAGACACCGCTGGTCAAACAAGTCCACACACAAGACACCGCTGGTCAAACAAGTCCACACACAAGACACCGCTGGTCAAACAAGTCCACACACAACCATACATCCCTCGTCAAGCAAGTCCACAGACAACGAGACATCCCTCGTCAAACAAGATACCATTGGTTAAACTAGTCGACAAACAAGATACCATTGGTTAAACTAATGCACACACGAGACACCGACAGTTAAACAGATCCACACAGAACAAGACACTGCTGGTGAAACAAGTCCACACACAAAGATACATCCCTCGTCAAGCAAGTCCACAGACAACGAGACATCCCTCGTCAAGCATGTCCTTACACCACAGGGAAGACATCAAGCGTACTTTTGTACGTAAAGTTAACATTACTGTAATGAATTAACAAAGCAAGAGCTCCTCCACTAAACTTAGGATTTCCTAATATGGCTTCAATACATGAAGTTCTATTCAAGTGACATTTTTCTTTCAAACTTCAATTGCTCTTATTAGATGTTACCACTGAACCCAACATGCCCTTTGTAAGACCCGTACATGGAACAAAAACCCACATCAATTACATAGCTGAATTCATTTCCTTATCCGCTAATCCAGTCACTTGCATCTTTTATGAAGCAATTCCAGTATGTTACTTGCTGACTGGCCATGTCGATGACGTTTCCCCACGTTTGCTGCAACAAGCTTGTCACTCTAAATCACTATTACAATACATCATGTCTCCATTAAATTTGCAGCAGTATTACTGTGAAGGAAGATGTATGAAGACCATCTCTACCCGTGCACATTGATACCCAGGACATTCCCCTGGTACATCAGAACCCCCTCAATCAGTAATATATCAGCCCCTTCCACCGTTCTCCGAAACACAAGACAACCGTGAACGTCCAATATGTCCTTAGACAATGATATGCAGACATAGATTCCATTCCAATAAGAAGCAAATGTTTCACTACCAGACAAAAAACATATTACCGACTTCTGTCAGAAATTGACAGGCTCGTTTTGTTGCTGGAAACAGTTACAACCAAACCATTTCCTTGGTTGTCGTTTTTGCGGCTTTCCGTTTACAGCCAAATTGCCTTGTGGCAGCCAGAAGCATCAAAGGATCCTTCTTTTGTGGATATTCTATGGGAGTGGATAAGAAACATTCTTTGCGGTGGACCAGAATAATTGTGTATCTGCAGATTACAATGCGCTTTATATGATTGTAGCATCACATGGCGACTGTTAATGTTTCATATCGTCTACAGCACATCTTCTCTGCATCATCTTGACTGCCTCCTCTACATCATCACGGTAGTAACCATGTTTACTCTGTATTTTGACGGATATTATAAACTTTCTGAGTACTTGGAACACATAGGAAACGTGTTGTGCAAAACCCACAATCTGTAAAAAACGTCAAGCAAGCGAAAGTGTTGTGTTCGTACCAGTAGCAGGAGTCCAACTTGGTCCATACTAAGTAACTGGAAACAAGTAAGGCATCGTGAACTATATATTTATCTTTATCATAGTCAGTTTTTAAAAACGTATTCTTATTTGTCAGACGAAAAAACATTTGTTTTCGTTTTCAAGGTCACATACTGAAATACAGAACCAGTTTCCACGATCTAATGACATTTCTTTGACCAGCCTTTCAACTGCATCATCTGACTCAAAACACCACCTAGAACATACAGTGTTCTGATAACGCCCTAAACGTGGGCATCTGTGGTATCTCAGACATTTATCAAAATGACATCATTGCTATTCGTAGTTATTTCCATAAGATCCAAGAAAGTTCGCGATGGAAAAAAAAGAAAGGTGCCTATGGTTCCCAAGCATATATCTGCCATTTCGTATATCATTTTACACGCGCATACTTAATGCATCTAAGACGGATACCTTTTCATCGAACAACCGAAATCCATCGTCACAGTGGATCAGAGCTCCGTCACAGATGCTCTGGCATTCCCCACACGTCTCGTGTTTCTGACCTGCACACCAAGTGCAGACGTGGTTCCCACCTTACACTCAAGATAAAACATTTCTAAGATAAACAACAGCAGTTTTATTACAACAATTAATTCGTTTTCTCAGATCGAAATGTTCTGTACAAGTAACTCCTAAACCTTCGCGCCTTCACATAAACCCTGATTACGAACACCTCACACGCATCGTCCACTAATTAGTTCGGTGAAATCTCATTAAAATTTAGCAGTTGGCGTGATGAAGAATAAATAGTCACGTGGCTGACTAACAGTGGGATAATAGGCGAGCCAGCAATGGCAGGTAGAGGCACAGGGGGAGACGACGACTATGTAGGTTTGCTAGGGATGCAAGATTGAGCAGTTGCGGTTACCTCCGCAGTGTGATCGTGGTGCAACGTCTGGTAGACTCTTGCGGAAGGTGACCAGTCAGCGTGGAGTTGTCTTGTAGTGCTTCATCCCTATCAAGGTTCTGATCACGTAGCCGAGAGATAACACATTTCTAAACAGATGACACCTAGCATAGTCCCGATTGAGCAGCCAAAATTGAGATCATACTTTGCGCAAAATATAGCAAATATCATTTCCAAGAAGCCTCTCTACGTCGCCCTAAAGATTGCACATTCTAGAATTACATCCATCATGGTCCAGACTACTTGACCCAAATGAGAGCACATTCTAGTATCACACCATGGTCCACACTACTTAATCCAAATGAGAGCACATTCTAGTATCATACCATAGTCCACACTACTTAACCCAAATGAGAGCACATTCTAGTATCATACCATGGTCCACACTACTTAACCCAAATGAGAGCACATGCTAGTATCATACCATTGCCCACATAACCTAGCCCAAACGATAGCACATTCCTGTACACTTCATATCTATCCGGACTATGTAACTGAGAGATAGCACATTCCTGCACAGCTCCTTCGCTTTGAAGCCTAATAAAGTAGCACAAGCCTGCATATCATCCCAATAAAGATACATCACGCCCGTTTTACGTTCGCTCAAGTGACAAAATACCGCGTTAAAATACACCCTTCTAATATTAGCACTACAGATTTCTTGCCTGTTCTTGAGATTTCCATCTGCTAGAAATGATAAGTGGATCCGTATACACATGCTATTGTCATTACGACTGTTATGTTTGTGGTTGCGATTATGCCACAGGTGGCGCTGAAGTGCGGATATATGACCGACAGGGAAACCGGCTAACCGCGTCTGTTGGCAGCAGATGCCTTTGTGCCGTGTTGACATCTCAAGGACAGGAACACAACGACTGAAACCAATCGTTCTCACTTGAAATATTGGCAATCGTTCTGCAAGCTGACAGCAGATCTACCGTAAATATCTCCAATCCGAACTAATTACGACAATTAACGAGTTCACTTGCGGCAGATCACGTGATCAAATCGGTTCCGCTGTCTGGCAAAGTAAATGTCCCATATTGTACGTGTTCGGTTCAGTTCCGGACATTTGCCTTGCGGCTTTAATTGGTGTTATGGACATTAGATTCAAAATGGATCATAATTGACACGTCTAATATATAAGAGATATTTACAGTAATTGAGCCGCTGTTTTCCAAGGCCCATCAGTCGACGGACAACCATCGCCAATGTTTGTTAACGGGTGGTCAATGCTGCTGATATAGAATTCGCTCTCTACAGTATATAATTCTTTTCCCTCTCCTTTGTTTCCGCCTTCCTGCAACCATTCTAGATGAAGGACTATCTGTCAATGCCAGATCTGGCACACGCACATCTTGTGAATGCAACGTGGTCAGGGTATTGATAGAATGTTATCTTGGAATGTAATCGATTTTACAACTTTACGCCAATTATTGTGTCAGGGGGCGATGTAGCGTAGTGGTTCGAGCGTTCACTTACGCAGAAAATCCGGGTTCGATTCCTCACATGAGTACAGTGTCCATATCTGGTGTCCCCAAGCTGTGATATTACTGGAATATCGCTACAAGGAGCATAGAACCAGACTAATTCAGTTATCCACTCACCCACAGTAAGACTCCAGGTAGAATAGATCCCCTAGAACATCTTGCTTGTCGTACCGAGGGGTACAAGTGCGACAGCGTGGTCAAATTAGCAGTTGGGCCCGGCATACTGGGTGTCACTGTGGTCAAGTCCTTCACACAGGTCGCTGTCCACGCTAGGTCATGCGCAGGTCACGATGGTACTTGTAACATTGCTGAGTATTGGAACAAAATGTCCATATCTGGGGATCGTACACTGGGATTCCAGCCCTCGAGAGGCAACTTCTGTCGCGTACAAGGGAAGCAACTCTGCACAGCCAACAGCGGCGTCTTAAACGACTTCACATTTTGTGGATCCATGTTCTCAGCACCGACATCAGTGAACATACCGACTTGTTTATTTGTTTGTTTGTTGTTTAAGCCGCCCTCAGCATTATTCCAGCTATATGACGACGGTCCGTAAGTTATCGAGTCTGGACCAAACAATACAGTAACTGACATCATGAACATCGGTCCACACATTTGGGATATGATGACAGGCATTAAACAAAGTCAGAGAGCCTGACCACCCGACCCCGTCAGTCGCCTCTTACAAGCATAGTCGCCTCCTACTTGCCGTGATGAGTTGTTGAAAACCTATACTAACCCGGATCTTCACAGGTCTACCGACTGACTGTGGGCACATAGAGTAGTGAATATACCGACTGTCTAGGGTAGGTCAGAGGTCCCCAGCACCTAAACTAGAAAATATAAAGGAAGAAGTAGGGTAAGCGAACAGAGGAGTAATTCCGTCTGACTAGGAAGCCTTGTCGAGCCACACAGGCCCAGAAGACGTGGAGGCCAAGACAACGTGTGTGAAGCCCGCATGTGAACCCGTGCCACTCACTCAGCCTTCCACGGAAGATCTACTGACGTCGAGGAATACTGGATGTCCTGGTGGTAACACACACTGGTTCAATACCCAATCTTACAAGAAACACGAATTCACTCACTGTTCAGGAGCAAATGAATTTAAACATGCGTCTCAATAGTCATAAGACGAGGCAATGTTCATAACCCTATCGCCATAAGTCAACAACTAAAACAATTACCTAGCAAGTAATGGCCACAATTGGTGCAAAAACCTGGCCTGTAACAACATTCTATTGATTTTTAGCCTAGAAACAGAAAACCACAGGCTGAATGTCACAGAAAAAGCCTCTGCTTCTTTTTATCTAAACCACTAAGCATTGCTAAAGACTTTGCTTAAGGCGATAACTTGCATCATTTTGGCAATCTTCAATCCCCAACTGCAAAATCAGATTGTTTCCCAGTTTCCTAAGGGCCCGGTGTTGTTAAGACTATAAGTCTCCTAATGGCAAAAGTAAACATTAGTTTAGATTAAATCATTACTTGTGTGATGACTTTATTTGTTTTTGTGAGATTTATGATCCTGCCCTTTGCTGTGATGTGGCTTGTTATGTAACCACGTGCGTGGCAGAGGAGGGGGGATACTCTCTACAGAATTAATGAAACAGATCATGTCAAACTGCTGTGACTTTTATCCAATCAGTGCTGATTTGTGTCCACATTAAATGCGACTGCGTGTGGGTAGCTTCTATAAATGTCCTCATTCAGTCAGCTGCTAATTTACACTTATGACTAGGAGGTTGGGATTTATGCCTAAGGATGTTTCCATACAATATGTTGCAATTCCCACCAGTGCAATAGTTGCAGAAGCAGATAGCACGGATGCTGCTCCATAATTCCAGTTGGAATTTGATGCAGGAACACTGGGTGGTGGTTTCAGGAACAGATGCTAACTCGACCTCCGTGATGTTGCATTTAGATACAGGAAACATGCTCTTCAACAAAACATTATTCAGAAGTCGTGCATTGAATAACATTGACTAGCGTGTTAGTAATACTAGGCTTCCATATGCTTGTCTCAGACGGTAAATTTACATACGTATACATTCCACTGTGCTAAAAACATGCAATATTCCCGCAGGGATTCGCTGTGGATATGTCGATATACATTCACGAAATATAAGAATAATGACTTTTCCAAATCCCGGCTTTAATTATGTAAGAAAGAAGCACAAGTTTGGTGTGGTTTTCTACTACAGTGCAGCTATTTTGAAACTAATTAGCACTTGGTTGTGTACTTGGCAAGAGCCCCCCACTCTCTCCGACTCACCCGACTGGCGCAGTTTAATCACTGGGAGTCTAAAGTAAACAAGCAATAATTACATTTCCATATCTCCCTGACCGCGAACCAAACTACCGACTGTGATATGACAACCTCATACACTCCCTGGCCACCTGACTCCTCCCGAGACAACAAGGGGCCAATAAAGACGTTGAGCATCCTCATCACCTACAGCGACATCCCACGCCGCACGCTCAGAGGGAGTGAGTTGGGTTCAACGCCACGTGTTTCGGTTATAGCCAGGTTAAAGTCCGAAGATAAGATACGATAAAGATAACATAAGATAAATGTTATTGTACACATACACCCACTAGCGACCGGCTACAAAAACATATTAGACACATTTTGCATTACGTTGTTGTTTGCTTGTTGTTTAACGCCACACTCCGCGATATTCCAGCTATATGACGGCAGTTTGTAAATAATCGAGCTTGGACCAGACAATCCAGTGATTCACATCATGAACATCGATCTACACAATTCAGATACGAGGACATGCTCCCTTTAGCCGCCTTTTACGACAAGCAGAGTCGTCTTTACGGCAAGCATGTTTTGCTGAAGACCTATTTCTAACCCGGATGAATCCCCGAGTTGACCACTTCTCTGTTGTCTCCCCTCCTTACCACGAAGTTGAGGATCGGAAATATATGACAATAGAAAAAAAATCTTTTTTTACAAAAGGTTTCATTAAAACACTTGATTACATACATGTATTCGTAATCCCCTCGATGCCACAGGACAACCCTCTGTCCCTCCTCTTCAACCCTCACTTTGAAGTTGAGTACAAATTCAAAACACTCAACGATTCTGTGGGAGATTCACTATTCTGCGATATCCACTGTCGTTTTAAGCAAAACAAAATTACTGAAAATGACCTCTGAAATTAGGAACATCGTAAATCTCGCCATTTTGGACACATTACTAAATCACCATTCACGGCGTTATTTACTGTATGTTTTGAAATCAAAACATCTGATATTTACTCGGAGAATTGAATTTCAAAAATAGCATATCAGTGATCAAGGGTATTTTTTTTTATCAAATCACCAATGATCATTCTGAAACGTAGCGATAGAATCAAATGAAATATGGCTTTTGTCACCAATACAAGATGTCCAGATAAACTCAAGCGAAATGAAATTAGATTTGAAAACGAACGCTGTGCGCGGAAAAGTGCACTTGTTTGAAATGTAAACAAAACAAAATATAGATTGTTACACTGTGGAACAATGGCACAATATCTTTCGTAAAAATCCCGCAAACTGATGTCAGTGGACACCCCATTTTGTTTAAGTCGATTACCGCTGTGATGTCAAACGTCAACATTCTTATACATATTTGGTAATGTGAAATTAATAAAATTAACAGTTGATTAACAATGAGTTGTGTTTTATTTCATTTATAGAATTGGAAATACTTTGTTTTGCGCGTGTAGAATATATCAGTCCATAGGTCACTGATTTCCAATGTAACCGGGGACGTAATTCGCCTAAAATGTGCGTAAAAGTAAAATTGGCATTCCTAGCTTAAACTTAAAATTACGAATTTATAGGAAATTAATTTCATATTGTATTGGTTTACTGGGGCATGAACGTTTTGAATCGTGGCATTTAAAATAGTGTTTTACATAAGATTTTAACTTGCACGGTTCGAAGCGTTCATACTCCGCAGAAAACCAATACAATATGAACTTCATTTCTTCTAAATTCGTATTGATGGTAATGATGATGATAACACAAAACGTCAGCGTGGACAGTAAGCAGCACCCTACACAGTGAGGGCATCTTGCTGCAGCACTTCAAACATGCTGTGATTTGAACCAGCTATTAAGGGCTGAACAATCAGGGAATGGATTCAGTAGGTTGGGTTTGTTGCACAATATTCCAGCCATATGGGGGCGATCTGTAAATAATCGAGTCTGGACCAGACAATCCAGTGATTGACATGATGAGCATCGATCCACGCAATTGGGATACGAGGACGTGCATCAACCAAGTCAGTGAGTCTGACCACCCAATCCCGTCAGTCGCCTCTCACGACAAGCGTAGTAGCCTTTTACGACAAACATGGGTTGCTGAAGACCTATTCCACCCCGGATCGCCACGGGATGGATTCAGTAGGTATATAAAAGCAGTGATAATTTCGGCATTGGAGATATGGGCTATGAGATAATTAACAGTAGTGTAGAGAGAGCATTTGAGGGGAGTTTGGTGAACGAAGCCAAGAACCCTGCTCGGGGCGAATAGGGGATTCCAGTCATCAGTCTTATTTTCGTAACACCTGAGACATTTTTTCCAGGTTGTTTTGTTTTGTTATATCCTTGTAATTAAATGGTGGGCCTTACATTTTAATTTACTAAGATTACAAATCGGCAAATACCTCATTAAGTGCATCTCCAGGCAAACATGACAGTTTGACTTGTTTTGTATAGGACGAGGAAGACAAAGAGCATTTCATCACATGACAGAGTATGGTAGTGATGCACATCCGGCAGCAGTGCTATGACAGCCATCCTTAACACAAGCCTTGCCTCCGTGTGTTTGACCGGCGACCGTTTTCTTGTTACGGAGATACAAATATCCCGAGAGGCTTGGCGTCCTCCTATTGATGTAGGTCTCTACTCAAGTCCCACAGTAAGTTTATGGTTCAGTTTATGAATCTTTATAAAAGCTACAGTAAGATCATGACTGACGATGTATCTACTCAATAGCTATCGTGGGATAATGGTTGATGTCGATGTTATAGACAGCTGTGAATGTCCGGCACTGGTCACAGAAGGAGCGCGGCTATCAAATGATGCCTCACATAGTGGTGGAGGAGATGTATCGCCTACAACAGCTGGTAAATGGGGCCCTTATCTGTGGTGGCCCATGAGGGTCTCAAAACACAGCTGAACACTGACCAATGACCGTCACTGATTCCGACAGAACACAGCTGAACACTGACCCATCACCGTCACTGATTCCGACAGAACACAGCTGAACACTGACCCATCACCGTCACTGATTCCGACAGAACACAGCTGAACTCTGACCAATGACCGTCACTGATTCCGACAGAACACAGCTGAACACTGACCAATGACCGTCACTGATTCCGACAGAATACAGCTGAACACTGACCAATGACCGTCACTGATTCCGACAGTGATTCCAACACTGACCCATACGGAGGACAAGACTTTCTCTGACTCCCGACTCACTGACTGCCCGGTGCTGTGTCTGAACTTGAGGAAAATGATAAATTCCTGTGTTGGTTACAGCTACACTGCCAAGATAATGTCATTTGACGGCGTCATTTACGACTACTCGGTAACCGGTGGTCCCAAACAGAACCACAGCTCATCCATCAGCACTAACGCACTACGTGTCATACATACATTTTGTCACACAGGAACTTATGACACAAGGGAGGACGTGGACATGGTCATTATTTGTCTGGTGATAAACAAAGCCAAAACAAAGTAATTATTCGTTATTCAAAGAAAATGCCATTGTAAAGTCAGTAGGAACTGCTACCATTAAATTGGTGTTTAGTCTTTGCCTGATGAATATATCCTATACACTTAAAAAAGCCATCCAGTGATACCCCAAAACTGCAAATCCTGAAATGACCTAGAAGCACTACTAAATTCCCTTGCGTCACGTCCCGCTGTATAGCTAGTTGGACAAACGTGTAGAAAAACCCATGGACGCTGAAAATTGCACAACAATGTACGCCTCGTTTTGGTGAATAAACGGCGCTCGGTATAAGCGCTCGTTAGCTTCCTCGGAAAAATGCAAACGTAACTGATTTGGCAATGAGAAGTTTCCCATTTTAGCAATAAGAGACCCAGCATATTGTGTACCAGTCATTGTCTGTCAGGTAGTCTCTCGTGCATCACAACGGTCCGATCTAATAGTGCCTACCTTATAGCATGTCTGATCATACATAATAGGACGTCCACTAATGTAATAGAATCGGTATCGGAAATATGCACCGTCCTGAACATATTACGGTTTCTATAGTAACACGATTCACTCTGAGAAAATCATGTATCTTAGCAAAACCAATCATACGTAAATACAATACATCTGATTAGGTAGAATATAGCCACTTCAAAGTGACATTGGCCTTCTGTGAACCCATACATGGCGATTCAGCAGAGGACTAGATCTAGATTAAGGATGCTTTTGTTGCACTTAACTTATAGTCTCGAAGGTAAACTAAAAGATGGATGATAGGACGAAGCACAAATCAATTTCACGATGGATGGAGATGAAAACAGAATTCAGGACGCAAAGAGTCGGTCATTGTATGGAAATCAATATCAAAGGAAGAGCATCGTCGACTGCTATCACACATACTCATCAACTATAAACGACAGAACCCTTTCCATAATCATAGGAAATCTCCAGTGTACGATTCCGACTATGTAATAAGCATGTGTTAATGGAATCAGTTTCCAACAGTCATGGCACCAGATCTTTGCAAAAAGGTGATCGTATCCTGCCCACCGGTGGCACCCGTCACAAATACATGCAAAGGCAAGTCGATTTTTCATGTGGTAAATAAGCAAGGAAACATATGGTACAAGTCAAAATATGGATTTGCATAGGACATCATATATAGAGTACAGTATACGTCATCTCAGAGGTTTGTTCAGACAGATCAGCTCTATCAATATCGGACTATAGAGTATACGTCATCTCAGAGGTTTGTTCAGACAGATCAGCTCTATCAATATCGGGCTACGCGGTAATTTCAGAGGTTTGGTCAAACAGATCAGTTCTATCAACACCAGGTTCAACTGATATGTCGGCCGTTGGGCTTAAAAAGATCAGCTCCATCAGCACCAAGCTTTACAGTACACACATCGTTTCTGTAATGACATACAGTGCACGTGCAAATCGTACTTTTCATTCTCAATGCATCCATCCCATTTTAAATGTATTTAGTTAAATGAAAAAAAACAGTTTCAGACCGGACATGACACCGAAGACAGGTCTGGAGCGCAGCTGTGTCGTGCCACGGATAACCAGAAGCGCCGTGTTGCCCTGTCTAGTTAGAATGACGACTACGCCTAACTCTTCTAAGTTTCATAATAATCAATATTGTATGATTTCCCATAACTAAGCCAGACAGACCTTTCCTATCCAACTGTTAATTAAATAACTCTCAGAAAGCAGTCTAGCATAAATTCATTACGGAAAATAATAGCATCATGAAAGTGTCTTGGCACTGCTATTTCCACTTCAAAGCCCTGGTATCTATACCTGTAAGCAGGGAGGTAACACAATTATACCACCGCTCTCCCCCAGCCCCGCGGAAGACGACCGACCTTCCCCCGGGGCAGGAGCTACCTAAGTAGGCGGGAGTCCCTCCCCTGGGCCGTGGACCAATTGTCATATAGCCTATACGCTGCGTCCTTTTAGAAAAATAATTTCATTTTTTGCGCTGTCTGGTCGATAAAGGAATCTAAGTCGTCTAGATTTGAAACTTAGGTTTGACGCTGAATCAGATTTATTTCTTTATTTTGGCCGAGCAATCTATCTATCTATTTTTTCTCAAATACGGTTCTCTTGTTGTGGCATATTAAAGAAACAAAACAGGGGGTGGGGGGGGGGGGGGGGGGGGGGAGTGCGGGGGTGCGCACCACCACCACCACCACCAACCACCACCCCTTTTCTTCTTTTTTTTCGAAAAAAATCTTTATATAGGTATAAATTACCACCAAAGACAATAAATAGATCTTAATTGTGCACACACACACCCCTCCCTCCCCCCCCCCCCCTTTTAAAAAAAAGCTGTATCCGTCCATGTATCAGTAATTGTTTTAATGATACCATGACGAGTATTCATGATGTCAGTTATCTCAGTGCTTATATCATTAAACTAATCACTACTGATATCATAAACATAATTACGGACATCATTATTTGATTACTGACGCCGTGAAATGGTTTCATGATATCATTAATTGATTTAATTATATCAAGAATTAAATCATTGAAATTGTTAATGGTAATGGCGTTACTGAGTAACCATTTTTAGTAATATCAATAATACATTCCATCAAAATTTCAAATACCGATATCAATAAATCCTTCGTTTTGATGCAAGGAGGTAAGTACAGATATCAGAATATATGTTATTGACGTTAATATTTCAATTAACGATATGGCCAAATGATATCAGAAATTGGTTTGACGATATCATTATTCATTTTAAGTATAGTAATAATAACTATTAACATTACTTCATTTCAAAATAACATCATTATTTTTATCATATAATTAATTTATTTCACGATAACATCAAACATTTACTGATATTAATTCATTAAAGAATTAATCTTCTCAATAAAACATTACTGGTATCATTCAATAAATACTGATATCATGAACAGAATAAAGGATTTAAGTAAATCAGCACTAAATGTGAAAACAGCTGGCAAAATGGGTGTTGTGTTCCAATGAAACGGATAAAGGAATGTTCGACGTGAAGATCGATGACGGGGTACAGACATCACGAGAACCTTACACTGTACACACGCTCACATACATTACATCGCTCAGGCTCGGCGGTTTAATTAATATGAAGACAAACTATCCCGTTACTGTTTCAACAAAGGCCGACCATAACATAAGCGTTTAGATATTGTTGTGGGGCCGTGTCTGTGTACAATGTACTGTGTTTACAATGGGTTCGACACGTGTTTTCTACCATGTCCCTGGTATTAGATTGATGCCTAGGAGCGGCAGACTATTTAGGTATTAGGTACTAGGAGGTGTTTCAACGTCGAGACCATCTGAGATAGCCTTGCTGCAAGGCTGTACTGAAAGAAAAGTATATGGATGTGTAGTAATTCTATCCTCCCTGTAGGCAAGTCTAGATAGATGGACAGTACACCCAGTCTCTTGTAGGGACAACTTGGTATAAGTGTCATAATCCTCAAATCATGATATAAACTAACAATTATTGCCTTAGACACTTGTGCAAGTCTAATCTCCTAAGAACTGGATTCGTTCTTGCGCTTGTAACGTGTCACATATAATCAACATTCAAAAACATAAAACTTGACTTTTGATCAGACATCATGTTCATTTAAACACTGATGTGAATCTTGGGGCCGTTGAGGATTGCTAGAGTCTTGAGTTACCGACGTCAGTCTGATGTCTAGAATAGCTGCCGCTACAGAAAACAAGGCATTTACATATAACCGAGCTGCCTACACGATATCGCTACTGTTTACGAATACAATTATAATCGAATTAGTTAAGATGCCAGATACAAGGCCAAGTGTTCAGGTCCCTTGAGTATTGCGGTAAAAGCTTTTGCTGCCATGGTTCATCGGTGCAACTTGCATACATATGCAATGGTCCATAATAAGATGAAAATGGAAACGTCAACAATGAAAGATCCCCAAGTAGAAGAATGTTCATTTCATTAGGGGTAGTATGAACTGCTGTCAATAACTGTTTGCATGTGTGTTCCATCGTCTTAAGCAATCCAGGAATGCCAGTTTCATTTCAGACTGACATTAACTTAGACATGCTTTGACTTTATCAAACACTCCAGGACGGGCCATGTAACAGCAGTGGTTTGACGGACAATCTGGAATGAATCAGAATTAATAGCACCTCGGGAAAAAATAATTCACACTCACGTTATCTTTACAATCTAATCTGACATGCTGGTTATCACGCTATCGGACCAAACCCTGTCGTCCTGCTGGTACAACAATATCGATTGTAAGATGGATATTGTTTGGTGTCCACGCTCACAAGACAAATTGCACTTCATTGAAGGTGACATGCCACCTCTTAATCCTTAAGTGAATCTGGAGTATGCTATCTGATGCTGACTATTTCATCATGGTGCACTCCAGAGGTCATCAAGAAGTAAAGTGTCTGAACGTGAAGCTGAACTTGAGTGAACGTACCATCGACCTTGTTGGCCGAGTCATTACAGACACTAGATGTTCACGTGTGTGATTGGCTCCTAAAGAGGGGAATGGAGTGTTGGAGTTAACGCCTCTTGGAACAGAATTTCGGGCTTAATCCCGGCGTGTCGGCATAATATGGGAGGAAAGCCAAACGGGGCATAGTTTCATACGTGTATCAGTTTGGTGAAACCAGCGATCACCTGTCAGACCATGGAATCGGTTAAAACTTTGGATGCGAACCCACATCTAGCTGGTATTGCTCAGTGAAAGGAGGCAATTGAGACTATACCCCACCTGATATCACTACCCACACCCCGCCTGTTTCCCCCACTTCAGATAGGCTTGGTTCAACATCATTTCACTATCTGTAGCTCTGCTATATATATTTAGAGGCATCTATCATTTCCCGTGTGTGTATTTCACCCGATAGAAGAACAGTCTGTTGATATTAAGCTAAAAGTACATAGTGACGGAATATTATCATATTCATCGTGCAAAAAATCAGGCTATATTTCAAGATACGCCCAACCGTCAACCTTGCGTTATAAAATTAGCGGACTAGCAGATACACAAGACAAGCGGCAACAGGTGAGGCGATAGGAGTGTCAGCATTACTCAAGTGCTTGCATAACATCACTCATTATAGGAGAAATCCCTGGCACATTAGATATAGCAAAGCCTGTTAAAACATTGATTTCTTACTAAAGGGCACGATGGTTGATAAGATGGGACCTCTAGATAATGGTTCCAGCGCCCCATCTGAAGCTGGTAGCTGTGATATAAGACCCAGTAAATGTACACAATGAATCTTTGTAGCGCTGTCAGAGGAGATATAGATTTCCTATATACGAGTACATAAAGAGAGTCTGCGGTCAGAAAAGATCACATTTTGTCATCAATGAACCTTGTAGTTGAGACGAGGTAACACGAAACCATTAAATATCATGTATGTTGTCTACGTCCCATGTACCTTCAATCATGGAAGGGCAATAGCGTTGACATCTACCTTACAACATCCGTTGGTCGTGGGTTCCAATGCCAGATTTATCCTTGGTTGGTAATAACGTGCTAGTGTTTGAGAGTAACCTGTCTGAACATTTCTACCTATCTTGAGAGTTTCCCCAAGATCTGACATGAAATGAAGCTATCTCCCTTCCTCTTACTGAACCGTGGTTACAAAGCTGACCAAAGTGATGGAAGATGCAATTCACTATTTTCACTTGTACCATGTGTTTCCGAGTTTTTCCGGTAAATAACTGAATTTTCTGTGTTTATGACCGGTTGGGCAAGATAACTCACCTTTTCACGAACAAAAGGAGTAATTACTTTTTGATAATAATTCATTGTCATGATATATTCGGAACCGTACTACAGACTCTGATTTTAGCACAGATTTCGTATGATTATGAAAAAGGTATTGTCGCATAATTCATTTCCAGCCCAAGTACATCGCGGTTCAAACCTACTTTTATGACAAACACTATGACGGACCTAATGGTCATTGTACGGATACTGCGCTACTTAAGCATCGGTCGCGAACAGAAATATTCGTTGCCAAAAGACCAGACACATAAAATGACTACATTTCCTCAAAGAACACTCTTGCGTGTCTAGTATCCTTTGCCGTTTGGAAGATGGTGTTCGGCCTTCACGAAGTTCAGACAGATCGCCTGGGCCCGGCCGGTACTGTGCGATAAGGTGCTAGGGTCGTGGAGATGATGACGTCAGCAAATTGCTTCTATCCGGCTAGGACTAGACAGTTCCGTCATCTCACATTACAGTACAGACTACCTATTGGAGTCTAACTGCCTGAAACAGACAAGCAGGTGACCTTTGTGGTCAACTAAATGCCCACCCAAATCCTAAACGGCGCCCCTTTGCCCATGTGAGAAATAGGCCCACTTATGACACAGTTGGGCCACTTCGTGTGACCCACGGATTGACAAGGCACGCTTGTGATATTCAGTCGTTTTCTCTTATACGCTGCATGTCTACAATGTTATAATAATATTCTGAAACAATTTTTTTTGTTTTCAGTGATACGCCGCATTTCCATAATGTTATACTAATATTGAGAAACTATTTTATTTGCTTTCAATGATACGCAGCATGTCTACAATGTTAAACTAACATTGTGAAACTATTATATTTGTTTTCAATGATACGCTGCATGTCTACAATGTTATACTAGTATTGTGAAACTATTATATTTGTTTTCAATGATATGCTGCATGTCTACAATGTAAAACTAACATTGTGAAACTATTATATTTGCTTTCAATGATACGCTGCATGTCTACAATGTTATACTAGTATTGTGTAACTATTATATTTGTTTTCAATGATATTCTGCATGTCTACAATGTTATACTAATATTGTGAAACTAGTATATTTGTTTTCAATGATACGCTGCATGTCTACAATGTTAAACTAACATTGTGAAACTATCATATTTGCTTTCAATGATACACTGCATGTCTACAATGTTATACTAGTATTGGGAAACTATTATATTTGTTTTCAATGATTCGCTGCAATTGTACAATGTTAAACTAGTATTGTGAAACTATTATATTTGTTTTCAATGATATGCTGCATGTCTACAATGTTAAACTAATATTGTGAAACTAGTTTATTTGTTTTCAATGATACGCTGTATGTCTACAATGTTAAACTAATATTGTGAAACTGTTTTATTTGTTATCAATGATAAGCTGCATGTCTACAATGTTAAACTAGTATTGTGAAACTGTTTTATTTGTTATCAATGATATGCTACATGTTTACAATGTTATACTAGTATTGTGAAACTAGTTTATTTTCGTTCAGTGATACGCTGCATGTCTACAATGTTATACTAGTATTGTGAAACTAGTTTATTTTCGTTCAGTGATATGCTACATGTCTACAATGTTATACTAGTATTGTGAAACTAGTTTATTTTCGTTCAGTGATACGCTGCATGTCTACAATGTTAAACTAATATTGTGAAACTGTTTTATTTGTTATCAATGATACGCTACATGTCTACAATGTTATACTAGTATTGTGAAACTAGTTTATTTTCGTTCAGTGATACGCTGCATGTCTACAATGTTATACTAGTATTGTGAAACTAGTTTATTTTCGTTCAGTGATATGCTACATGTCTACAATGTTATACTAGTATTGTGAAACTAGTTTATTTTCGTTCAGTGATACGCTGCATGTCTTCCAAGTTAAACTAATATTAACAAGGTACTTGAACACGTATCTTAAAAACATAGTAGATTTTTTTCATTTGTTTGACTGATTTGGTGCATGTCTAGACTACAATACTAATATCACCGTGGTACTTGAAAGAACGTCCTTACATTCTTAGAAACTTTCTTCAGTTGCCTTACTGATTGGTTGTTGACACTGTCGTACTACTATGAAGAAGCTACTCTATGCACAAATAAATAATTTGTCATATGCTAGAATTAAAAACTGCGTTTAACCTTTAACGTGACAAGCAATATAATCACTATAACGTCACAAGCAATATAATCACTATAACGTCACAAGCAATATAATCACTATAACGTCACAAGCAATATAATCACTATAAGGTCACAAGCAATATAATCACTATAACGTCACAAGCAATATAATCACTATAACGTCACAAGCAATATGATTACTATAACGTCACAAGCAATATAATCACTGTTGGTAAATTGTAATGAAGAAACATGTCTTCTATAAATAATCATGTTCGTCAACAAGGTTACTTATAATACATACCAAGAAGATCCTAAAATGAAATCAAGTGTATATAACATTTCTTCGACTTCTATTTTCGACTCGTGTTCACGATTTTTGTGAACTCGGTTATGTCTAACCCTGTGGTTGATTAGCAAGATCACAGTAGGATAAGTGACAAAAGACAGGGATCGGTTTAAGGAACTTGATTTAACTTTCACCAGGTGTATGTTTCAGAGAAAAAGCAGGTAGCACCGTGGTCCCATAAATTTATCAAAATTTCAACGTGCACAAAATGTTGAAGTACAGTTTTTACAGAATTTATGGATGTCAACTTCTTTATTATGACGAACACAACGTTTCGGAGTATATGCTTACTCGGATTATTTATGTAGTATGTTCAATAAAGCTTAGAAGTATTGAAAACTTCAAAGACCCTTGACATATACTTGCATGTGGACATGAAGATAAGGATAAGGATTAGGATAGATATATCAATAAATATATAACGTCAATGCAACAGAATAACGAGTGATTATCCACCGCAACAGAATCCATTTGAAGTATTTGAGTAGAATTATTTCCACTTCTTCATTATCCATCGACAAAGATTCCAATAAGCATGTCACGTCTTTTATGAGAAACATGTTGCCCTTTTGTGAACAATACACACTGTAGTATAATTAGATAAATTATTACATAAATTATTTAGTATAAACATTCATGTAAATAGTTTGTACGCAAAGAGCGTTACGATTGATCCAAGTATCATTTTTTTACATTCGAAACATTTTCCATCTTTCAAAAATTCCACAACATGCAACACGAGAAGTGTTCATATGCAGCCTTTCAGCCGTTCGCCTTCCACTATCTGAAAGATCTCCCAACATTAATCTCGAATCCTCACGTAAGTGTAATAAATGTTGTTTAATGTCAGCTCTTTATGATTAGCTGCAGTCGAGAAAAAGTGTTTGCAGCGCCGTAAAACAAATTATTAAATAATGCCAACATGGATGGCCCATAACGTCAACAATGCTGTCGGGTGAATCCTTGCCCCGCGTTCTTCGTAGGGTTTTCACCACCTCACTTATCTTGAAGCAGAGTGATGATGAATCCTCTTACATGTATGTCCCAGTTGATAATGGTGAATAATCTGACCTGATACACCAAAAATACTCCGAAGGTATAACAAGAGAGCATATACCCCCTTAGGTTGTTATCGCTTTCCGCCGACTAAGGCTACAAATGTAGTGCACTTATTTTATCTCTAGTTCATCTGAGATACTGCTTGCGTCTTGTGCTAATTATAGAATTCCAAAGAAGCCCAAGTCACATAAAAGTATGATAATGATATACCTTGTACGCATCTCTGCATGATTTCCATCACTAAAGAGAACTCCTGTCAAGATCCGCATGTATATGCGATCCGACAAGCAGGATGCCATTGCATTCAGCGGCCATATCCCACATGGCCTAATAAATATGAATTCAGTCGGTCCATACACTGAAAACAGATTGATGACGGGCATACCTGCTTAATTATGGTACCAGAAGAATATCAATGTTTCGACAAGAAACACGGCGGGTATGAAACGCCGTTTCCGCCTCTCATACATTCTTTAACAATTCTAATTCTGAAGATGATACATAGCAGAAGAAACGCGTTAGGCCGATTCTTTTTTCCCTTTCATGAATGTCCAATTTGCAGTCCTGCGGGGCTGCTTCGTGAATGTACAACTTTTATCCTTCGGGAAATCCTTCAGTTACTGTATTATCAAAACGCGATCGAAGGCGCCAAGCCGGTTTCTAAAGCATTCTAAAGTCCATACACGGCTCCATACCAGGAATATCAGTGTAGGTTTGGTTTGTCATGAGTACAGGTGTTAGCGTCAGGTTACACAACAGTCCTGGGGTACCGATGATTGTCTTTCATCACATTCTTGAACTACTGCTGATTGTCCTTCATCACATTCTTGAACTACTGCTGATTGTCCTTCATCACATTCTAGAACTACTGCTGATTGTCCTTCATCACATTCTAGAACTACTGCTGATTGTCCTTCATCACATTCTTGAACTACTGGTGATTGCCCTTTTATCACATTATTGAACTACTGGGGATTGTCCTTCATCGCATTTTTAAACTATTGATGATTGTATTTGGCACATTCTTGATCTACTGGTGATTGTCCTTCATCACATTCTTGACCTACTGGTGATCGTCCTTCGTCACATTCTTGACCTACTGGTGATTGTCCTTCATCACATTCTTGAACTACTGGTGATTGTCCTTCAGCACATTCTTGAACTACTGGTGATTGTCCTTGATCACATTCTTGAACTACTGGTGATTGCCTTTTTATCACATTATTGAACTACTGGTGATTGTCCTTCATCACATTCGTGAATTACTGTTTATTGTGTTTCGTATCCTCTGCGGGGTCGATTAAAAACGTTTCTATCCGTCTTGACATGAGTTATAAAGTCTTAATATTAATGTGGATTTGTGAACTTAGGCCCTCTGTGTATCATATTCCACATGACTCACCATGCTCACGGTAGTAAACAGTTTGCAGATATACGTACAGCCGTGTTTGGTAGAACCCGCAAGACGGTTTGGAAATTTACACAAATACCTTGAAGGGAATTCCAATTCAGTTGAAGGATTTCAAACTAAGGAATATTTTTTCTGTTATATTGTCTCCTGCCCTTATGTAAATATGCGGGTGTGTCATAAGTTGTGTCTTGTTATCTAAACATTATCATTCCTGCACAACGACATAATCACCATCCATTCATTACTCGTCCGCCTGCAGTCGCTGATGTCAGCGTAATCACGACGGTTACCTAACAGCACTACAGCACTACATAACAGTCTAAGTAAAACCCAAATACCGCGGTAGAAGATACCACTCTCCCTAACATCACGTTACAAGACATTACGTTATCTTTATTCAGCGGTACAAAACATCATTTTACCCTCATTCAGCGGTACAAAACACCACGTTACCCTCATACAGAGGTACAAAACACCACTTTACCCTCATTCAGCGGTACAAAACACCACTTCACCCTCATTCAGCGGTACAAAACACCACTTCACCCACATACAGCGGTACAAAACACCACTTTACCCTCATTCAGCGGTACAAAACACCACTTTACCTTCATAGAGCGGTACAAAACACCTATTTATCCTCATTCAGCGGTACAAAACGCCACCTTACCCTCATACAGCGGTACAAAACACCGCTTTACCCTCATTCAGAAGTACAAAACACCACTTTACCCTCATAGAACGGTACAAAACACCTATTTATCCTCATTCAGCGGTACAAAACACCACCTTACCCTCATACAGCGGTACAAAACACCGCTTTACCCTCATTCAGAAGTACAAAACACCACTTTACCCTCATAGAACGGTACAAAACACCTATTTATCCTCATTCAGCGGTACAAAACGCCACCTTACCCTCATACAGCGGTACAAAACACCTATTTATCCTCATTCAGCGGTACAAAACACCACTTTACCCTCATAGAGCGGTACAAAACACCTATTTATCCTCATTCAGCGGTACAAAACACCACATTACCCTCACACAGTGGTACAAAACACCACCTTACCATCATACCAAGTTACCAAAACCACGATACCATTTGCTGAGTTCCCTATCATCACACAGCCAAACAGCATGTTACTCATGAGCCCATTAACACATACTAAGTCTCCCAATGTCACACAGCCAATACCAGGTTAGATGACCACGGCACCCATTATCCCTTAACAGCAACCTACCCCTTATCAAGATACTAAAAACTACAAAAGCATATATAAAAGTTTATACTCAAAATACCAACACCAAATAAATATTTTATTTACTATATAATGAGAACCCCGTTTACGACAACATTCCGCCATCAATCTAAAGGAACAGTACGACAAATTCCACATCAATTGTCAGGACAAGAAGCATCACATGCACACACATTCCCTGCGGCAACAAAACTTATTTTCTTGAAAAGAAACTCTTGACATTGACATCCAATCGCTTCTCTTTATCAATATGCCGCGGTCCGTCAAGTGATAACTTCACAGAAGCTGTAAATGGGAATTACACTGATACGTTGTGTTTATTGATGTGTGGTGTTTTTAGATGTTCGGTAGACGTGGAGCTGATGATGTCAACACAATGTGAAAGAATCTGCCAGGATGTCTTCCAAGACTGAGGCGCTGCCATCCAAAGTCTCGGTGACAAATGCAGCAAGTCATTTTGGTACACTAATCCTTGACCAGCGTTCTGGACATCGAGTGACCACGAATGCCAGGATGAAGGGCTCAACAAGCATCCGAGTGCCTGTTAATCCCTCCGGACATTCACCTACTTCACCAACGTGGGGTACGACTTAATGGCAGTCTATAGAGATCCCGAATGCGAAATTACCTCCGCTTGAAGCGCTCTTTAAATCACTCATATGTAGGTAGGTAGGTAGGAAGGTGGGTGGATGGGTGGGTGGGTAGGTAGGTAGGTAGGTAGGTAGGTAGGTAGGTAGGTAGAACCCAAACGGTCCGGGGTCGACCCCTAGCTGTTCTCACAAACCTCGTTCAGTGACTGCCAGGGTCTTCGGAGGAAAAGGTGACCCGACTGGCGCCTTTCTCGGAGCACTCAGCAATATTCCAGCTATATCATTGCGGTCTGCAAATAATCGAGTCTGGACCAAACAATACAGTGATTGACATCGATTCACGCAATTGGGATCCAATGACATGCATCAACCAAGTCAGCGAGCCTGCTCACCCGATCCCGTTAGTCGCCTCTTACGACAAGCATAGTCGCCTTTTACGGCAAGCATGGGAGTCATGAGACTAGGTGGATTCATTGGTATTAGACGCGAGGTGCTAGGATATTAAGAGTTAACCTTACTTCATGGATTTAAAATAAGTAGGCACGGATTTATCTAGGATCGCAAAGTAAAGTGACCGGTGGAATCAAATAGAATTACAGTGTCCAAAATTGGGATTTTTGATTGGGTCTATTGATTGGTCTAAATTCAGAGGCATTTTAATATTGCATTCAATGCAATGGAAAGCCACAATAACACCAGCCTTGGGAACGAATATCGGCTACTGAGAATCTCTTGATAAGCCCCATTGGATTGTACAATTGAATCAGTTAGATGTGAGTGAGGTATTTATGATGAATCCAGTTTCAAATTTGAAATATCGGTACTATTAGTGAGATACAGAGAAAAACAGACACCTATCCGTTACCCTTGACACCTCATAGTCTACCAATCCATTCTTCCCGCAGTGACAGCTCAATCACAAATGCACCAGAGTGTACTAGCCAGTATAAACAAGGGACAATTAGAGTTAGTTTATATCATTTAATCATATAAATAACCCATTGAGACAAAGGCTCTGCGCGAGTAGACTTGAAGCCAATCGCTAGCCTTGTGGTATAGTCCATCGAGGATTAATAACCATTTATCTTGTAAAAGACCTATTAATAATATTCTGACGCCGGAATCTGTCAAATGGTAACTAGATTTTGAAAGTTGTCAATAAAAACGCACTTCGGCCGGGCCGCAAGTTAAGTATGTGTCTGTACAACGCTGCTAAAGGCGTCAGGAAAATCTTTTACACTTGGCAGCAAATAAAAAATTGAAAATTAATTTGTGTACCTCGTGACAAAGCCTGGGAGGGAGATGAGCGTGTCGGGTTGGGGTAGGAAATAGTCCCGGTCACGCCATGCAGGGTAATGTTTCCGTACATACAGCAGCGGTTGGTGATTTGTTCGTTATAAGCTTGCGTTCAATATACCAAAATAGATGCTTTATTTTGGAATGTGAATTCCACCTACTCTAAAAGGAAAAACATGTCGAAATGTAATCAAAAACAAAAGCACATAAAAGAAATCGCTAATGTCTGAATGGGATTAACTCCAAACGATTTGCAGATAAAAGTACTACATTCTAAAAGTGCCGTGCAATGTTGTTCCACATGACCTGGCGACGAGGAAGTGCGGGGAAATCTATGTAATATACACAGGTCATGGAGAGACATTAACCTGTCCCGCTCGATGCCAGTCACTGCGGCATACGTTATCGTTGAATCGGCACACGCAATTACAAACTAGATAGACCAGTGTCTGAAACAGCTGATCGCATTCCGTTGATCTGATAGTCGACTGTAACACGTCCATCCATCAATGTCGGCGTATTGCGTAAGGTAGTGTACCCAAACGTCAGATTGTCCTCGGATGCCACGATAGCACGGTAATACTATAGGATAGTTAATAGCTAAATATCGAGTTCAAACTATCGGTTTCATCTTATAGCTAGATTCGACATCATCACTGTATTACAATAGGATAGTTAATAGCCAGATATTGAATATAAACCATTTGTTACATCTAACAGATTCGGAATTATCACTGCAATATTGTACGATGGTTGACAGCCGTCGAGTTAAAACGATCTGCTACATCTTAAGATATGACATTAGCACGGTTACGTAATAAAGTAGTTGATAGTTAGACATCGAGTTAAAACTATCAATTACATCTTGTAGATGCCACAATATCGCTCTAGCGCTCTAGTATAGCTTGTAGATAGATATCTACTATATAAGTAGATCTCATAGATTGGACTAACAGAGGCGCTTCACGGGTGTCTGTTTGCTTATACCTTATAAAGTAACACTGACATTATGAAAATGTGTTTTTATCACAAAATGTTTATGAAATGACACTACGATTGATAATTTCATATACACTATTATATGAAATATTATTGTTTCGGATTTGGTTCATTCTTTCGTGAAGATGCTGCATCCTCGATACCGTTAGCGTAAGGTCATTACATGAGCCTGACAGTGTTAGTTTCAGTATTTGACATTTGAATGAGTATAGTTACCCTATGACGTACCCTACCAAGGACTGTATCAGATCAGGTAACACAGGGCAGTGTCGGGTGTAGTGGAGACAACCATGACAATCATATTCAAAGCCTCGTGGTCGGGATTTATATTATGCGTTCCTTATACGCAAAGTCAAAATCCTCCAGTACACGTTTTAGTCGACTCTTGCGACAAGCATTGATTGTGGAGACCTCGCTGTCCCGCTATTGGGCCTCCAAGAGGGGTTGTCGGGTTATCGTAAAAAGAGGCCACAATAAATCGTTAAACAACAAACAAACAAACAAACAAATTTTCATACTAGCCTTGCACCAATGTTTTACTCAAAGAAAAGTCCATGGGGGTGTAGTAATTCTATCCTCCTAGACTAGATATGTTGACAGTACACGTAGTCTTTTATAGGGACAACTTGTTCTTATCATTTACGTAATCTAGATCTTATGATTTAAACTAATAATTATTGTCTTAAGAGACTTATGCAAGTCTATGTCCTTCGTTGTGCACACACACTGTGTTGACCATCATACTAAACCACACCTTAAGGGTTTCGTGGTGGGCGTTGGTGCGGCTGCAATGACGTTGGTGTCAGTTGCAATGATGGCGAAGACGACGCCTGTCAACCAAGCCAAGTTCCAAAGTGTCCTAAAGTGCCACATCTACACTTCCCACAAACACAGCCATCAAACCGAATTTACAAAATACACTATAACCTGCATGAAGGTGTTTTGTGAATAAATCATTATTGAACTCGACACTGTTAAATGCCAGCTAAATCTGCTGTCATCACCTACAAATAGACTTGACACGGTCACCCTAACAACGCCCGACATTTAGTGGGGTCGGCTTGTCGACGCCTTGCCGACACGAACCCCCACATAAATGTCAGCCCATTACCCATGCGTGCCGGATCTGACGCAGAACCTCCTCATCCGTACCCTCCCTCCTCCTCCCTCCCCCTCCCCTACCCAGCAGAGTCCGTCCTTGGTGACAAGACAAGACGATATATCCATCTGTCAACAGATCTTGAAGCATGCTAGTTTTGGAGAATGTTTATTCATATTTGCAATATCGAAAGAACAGCTGAGCGTAAATGCTAACCTGTATTGTATGCATTGTAGATAAGATAAGATAAGATAATATTTATTGCAGTAACGTTCCATTACGTGACAGATGCAATTTTAAAAGACAAGACATTATGATTCATATATACATATATACAGACATACATAATTTACATTCCTGTAGACACATATAAAAACAAAACAATCAATATTACATATTTAATGATATTATTATACATAAAATGTCAACGGTTATGAAGGGGTATTTATTGTTTGAAATGATAGATATGGAAACAAATGCAGTTGATATTGGGAATATAAGTGATTACACCAACACAATATTCACATTTCTGTGTTTTCGTTTTTCTCCCCAGCGGTTTATCATCGAACTACATTCAAATTATTTGAAAACAAAAATAATTTTTTAAACATTGCCATCTCAATTGCTAATGCATTTGGACAATCTAAACAATCATCACTAACCTATCCATTGCCAGGTTTTAAGCTTACTTATAAATTGATTACATTAATGTATTTTATCACATTATCATTCTCGGCCCATTTGTATACTGATGTACCGATCAGGCACGGTCATATTACACAGGTATACATGGCGGCAAACTAACAGCTGCACTTAGCGTCATTGGTTCGACACAACTACATCGACAATAAAGTTGTCTCGTTTTTTTATTCAGAAGCTATAGAATTTTTTTATACGCTGCCTCTTTGAGTCTCTTGTTTCGCCGTATAAAGCCATTCTAGAGCTGTCATAGATTTTACGTTTATTTCTCCGTAATTGTCTGGCAGGCTCGCAGTAGATGTTCGGATGGTTGAGTTAGTTTTAGATTACATTATTGCTATTCAATCGCTTGGCTGTCTTTAGTGATCACAAACCGTCCTCGAAGGAGAATAATTCACTTCATAGCTGCCGCACCATCCAGAGGCTTGATGACTTACAGGAATGTCTTCTGACTTGCAGATGAACAACGGTATGATAATTCCGCATATTATTCTATACATGCTATATTAGATCTGTGACGTCCATGGAACAGAGAATACAGTCCGAATGCAGGTCACTCTAAACATCAGCAACGCAGCAACATTCACTCCTCCAGCAATCGTACCACCGACTCTGTCCGCCTTGCATCAGCATAAACCTTCCACTCAATATACACCTACTACAGTTGTGCAATGGTCTGAACTTGGTCCGCGGTCTCGTTCCAGCACAATGGCAAAGTAGCTTACCGCATGTAATATCGGGTGGTATAGAGTCGTTAGGAACTGTGCCTCGCAGCTGCTGCCACCACGGGCCACGTCAGATCCGTGCAGGGCGAGACAAAATTACAGGAATGTCACGAATCATGGTAATCGTGTATTTGATCTACAGAAATAACATTGAACACAAGTGAATAACTACAGTCAAACGCTCCTGCTGTCCTCGGACCACGACCTCCTACTCATTAAAGCATAATTAAGATAATCTGTGCGTATTCTCACAATATGGAGGCGATTACACGCATCTGTTTACCCGTCTGAACGACCGTAAAGAGACGATAACTACCAGTTAATTCCAGGATCGAACCCTGATGGAATGATTACACGGTATTGCCCCGTATAATGAACAAACTGGAGCTGCGATCTTCACACGTGTCTAACATGCACACATTTCACTGGTAAATATGGATGTGTTATGTGATTACGTTTATGCCTTTGGGACGGACGGACTAGGCTTTGAACTTCGGGATGACTTTCACTTGACTTCATCTTGTCTTAGCCAAGCTTGGGAAGAGTGAGTGGATTAGAGCGCCATTACTTGGACCAGTAGCTTTCTTTTCCGTGCGTGGAATCACATACCTGCTGTTTCAGTGTTAGGTTTACGGGTCTTCTGCATAAAAAACGTAACAGCGTCAGAATTGTAATGATATCTCTCTAGATAATGTCATCATAAACGCAAATAGCATCATATATTCAATATTCAGGTAAACATCGTTCAGTAACAGCAGCAGTATCACTAAAGTGGCATGTGCCATAAACACCATCATCATCACAACCGTAATTTGGTTTCCAAAGTGTCATCTTCATCTGATATATTTTCATCACCATAATATTGTCAAAATGTCATCATAATCATCAACGTCGTCATCGATCGCACGAATGAATCGGTGACATTTGATGTCAGGAGTTGCATATCTTAGTTGTGGCAGTATCCGTTGATTTCAGATTCTCCCTGATTATCATTGTCTGTCTGAAGAGGGTTAATGGGTTCACCAAAGTGTCAAACGCCATCAAGAGTATCATCATCCACATCTCTACAAGTGGTTTCATCGTGATCATCATAAACATCAACATCCTCATCTATGAAGAACTTAGTAACATATTCCTTCAAAAAGTATCAACCCTGCAGCAACCTGAAGCAGCCTGGCAACAACAAGTGACATGAGCCCATTAAGCGATGACGAAAACTAATCTCAATAATTAATGAGCACGAGCTCCTATTCCTGGTCAAAGACTAGCGCTGCAAACATCACAAAAAATCACTTAGTTCTACTTTAATTGGATTTTTTTACGGAAAATGAACATTCGTCAATTATGTTTGTCATTTATCAAAGGATGTAATTATACTTCAGCCTCCGATCCTCCCGACCCAGAGACAACCTTTGCTGCTCGTCCATCGCGCAAAGAGTGTGTCACAGTACGTAAGTAGATTATTGTGTCACGTCATGCTGCCTTCAGTAATATATTGTGTACACGTCGCGTTTTGCCGTCAGTAGAATGGGGTGGTACACGCCACACTCTCGTCAGTAGCATGCAGGGGTACACGCCACACTACTGCCAGTAGAACGCAGTGGTACACGCCACACTACTACCAGTAGAATGCAGTGGTACACACCACACTACTGCCAGTAGAATGCAGTGGTACACGCCACACTACTACCAGTAGAATGCAGTGGTTCACGTCAGACTACTGCCAGTAGAATGCAGTGGTACACGCCACACTACTACCAGTAGAATGCAGTTGTACACGCCAGGCTGCAACCAGTAGACTGCAGTGGTACACGCCACACTACTACCAGTAGAATGCAGTGGTACACGCCACACTACTACCAGTAGAATGCAGTGGTACACGCTACACTATTGCCAGTAGAATGCAGTGGTTCACGCCAGGCTGCAACCAGTAGAATGCAGAGGTACACGCCACACTACTACCAGTAGAATGCAGTGGTACACGCCACACTATTGCCAGTAGAATGCAGTGGTTCATGCCAGGCTGCAACCAGTAGAATGCAATGGTACACGCCACACTAATACTAGTAGAATGCAGTGGTACACGCCAGGCTGCAACCAGTAGAGTGCAGTGGTACACGCCACACTACTACCAGTAGAATGCAGTGGTACACGACACACTACTACCAGTAGAATGCAGTGGTACACGCCACAGTATTGCCAGTAGATTGCAGTGGTACACGCCAGGCTGCAACCAGTAGAATTCAGTGGTACACGCCACACTACCGCCAGTAGAATGCAGTGGTACACGCCACAGTATTGCCAGTAGATTGCAGTCGTACACGCCAGGCTGCAACCAGTAGAATGCAGTGGTACACGCCACACTACTGCCAGTAGAATGCAGTGGTACACGCCACAGTATTGCCAGTAGATTGCAGTCGTACACGCCAGGCTGCAACCAGTAGAATGCAGTGGTACACGCCACACTACTGCCAGTAGAATGCAGTGGTACATGCCACAGTATTGCCAGTAGATTGCAGTCGTACACGCCAGGCTGCAACCAGTAGAATGCAGTGGTACACGCCACACTACTGCCAGTAGAATGCAGTTGTACATGCCACAGTATTGCCAGTAGATTGCAGTGGTACACGCCAGGCTGCAACCAGTAGAATGCAGTTGTACACGCCACACTACTGCCAGTAGAATGCAGTGGTACACGCCACACTACTGCCAGTAGAACGCAGTGGTACACGCCACACTACTGCCAGTAGAATGCAGTGGTACACCCACACTACTACCAGTAGAAAGCAGTGGTACACGCCACACTACTGCCAGTAGAATGCAGTGGTACACGCCACACTACTACCAGTAGAAAGCAGTGGTTCACGCCAGACTACTGCCAGTAGAATGCAGTGGTACACGCCACAGTATTGCCAGTAGAATGCAGTGGTACACGCCAGGCTGCAACCAGTAGAATGCAGTGGTACACGCCACACTACTGCCAGTAGAATGCAGTGGTACACGCCACAGTATTGCCAGTAGATTGCAGTCGTACACACCAGGCTGCAACCAGTAGAATGCAGTGGTACACGCCACACTACTGCCAGTAGAATGCAGTGGTACACGCCACACTACTACCAGTAGAAAGCAGTGGTTCACGCCACACTACTGCCAGTAGAATGCAGTGGTACACGCCACACTACTACCAGTAGAAAGCAGTGGTTCACGCCAGACTACTGCCAGTAGAATGCAGTGGTACACGCCACACTACTACCAGTAGAAAGCAGTGGTTCACGCCAGACTACTGCCAGTAGAATGCAGTGGTACACGCCACACTATTGCCAGTAGAATGCAGTGGTACACGCCACACTACTGCCAGTAGAATGCAGTGGTACACGCCACACTACTACCAGTAGAATGCAGTGGTACACGGCACACTACTACCAGTAGAATGCAGTGGTACACGCCACACTATTGCCAGTAGAATGCAGTGGTTCACGCCAGGCTGCAACCAGTAGAATGCAGAGGTACACGCCACACTACTACCAGTAGAATGCAGTTGTACACGCCACACTACTGCCAGTAGAATGCAGTGGTACATGCCACAGTATTGCCAGTAGATTGCAGTGGTACACGCCAGGCTGCAACCAGTAGAATGCAGTGGTACACGCCACACTACTGCCAGTAGAATGCAGTGGTACACGCCACACTACTGTCAGTAGAATGCAGTGGTACACACCTCACTATTGCCAGTAGAATGCAGTGGTACACGCCACACTACTGACAGTAGAATGCAGTGGTACACGCCACACTACTGCCAGTAGAATGCAGTGTGTACTTCACGTCGCCGTCAGTATGAACAACAGGCCACTAAACGCTGTGTGAGTACGTCCATCACACGTCTACACGAGGGCGTTTCATGAGGAAATGATAGACTCCTACCCAGTGTTGATCATGAACATTGTGTTAGTGCAGGTGGGGCACGCTGAGACGGTGGTATTTGGCCTTATCTGTGTACCTGCTCCCTGAAAATAATACTACTCCTCTGAACTGCGGTAACCTTAAATCAGACGGTGTTTCGATCTACAAAAGCCGGCGTCACGGTATACAAAGGGCTGTATGAGAGTACATGTCAACAGGTCTCCCCGATAGTGGGAGTTGTGACATCAGACTGGTTGCAGAAGGTAAATGGGGTTCTAACAAGTTACAGCTGTAACTCTGCGCCGGGTGGTCTTGTTTCGGGATCCGCCAGTGACAATCTAAATATGCATGTGGCCTCCGTGCCCATTCCCTAGCAAACGACTCAACCCATCTGTGCTGTACATACGACAACACTACAATAAATCACAATCCACAATCCACCCGACATCACAACGGAACCCTGTGCTGGGCAACGCACCAGACCCTTCATCCCATCGCAACAGCAGATCGGTGATGACCACGTGATACGGATGACTGTATGGGAGCATACCCCGACAGGGTGGATCGATGTTCATGGCCCCTGCCACTGGTCTGTGTGGCCCGATTATTTTCGGGCTATTTGAGTACAGCTTACTGGACATAAAACAACATTCACGCATTTCACTCCTCAACACACTACCTCCCATCGACCCTACAGCACGCCACTACACATCAGCTTATGCCGAAATACAACCGGAAGTACTTTTAATAGCGACTATAAATCCAACTCATTCACTCGTTTTACAGAAACACGTGGACCTTGGAGTGGGCTGCTTTGGCACATGCCACGCCCTATTTCCTTGTAACTAACACTGTTAAAGTATAAATAACATATAATCATTTGGTGACATGCTGGCAATTACAAAAACAACAATTATTACTATGTAGCATTTTTATTCTCTTTTAAGTGCATCCTCCCCTTTTCCAAAAAGATGTGCACTCACCGACCAACTCCTTTCCAAGAAGCTGTGCTCCCGTCGACCCACTCCTTTCCAAAAAGCTGTGCACCCACCGATCAACTCCTTTCCAAAAAGCTGTTCACCCTCCGACCAACCCCTTTCCAAAAAGCTGTGCTCCCGTCGACCAACTCCTTTCCAAAAAGCTGTTCTCCCACGGACCAACTCCTTTCCAAAAAGCTGTGCACCCACCGACCTAGACTAACATTTAGTCTCTGAAATTTTATATTACACAATATCCTTCTTGACTCTAAAAATATTTTTTAAAAATAGAGCTAGCTTGAGCTGGCTAGACTTGCTTTTGTATGCATTTTTAGATTATTATTTTTTCATGAAATAAATATATTCCACGGTCATGGTGCAGGACTACCACCGACCCACTCCTTTCCAAAAAACTGTGCACCCACCGACCAACTCCTTTCCAAAAAGCTGTGCTCCAATCGACTCATTCCTATCCAAAAAGTTGTGCACTCACCAACCCACTCCTTTCCAAAAAAAATGTCCTCCCATCGTTGTTGAAAACGTTAACATAAAAGTCTAATGTTTAGACAAATTGACGCGACATACTAGTATTCGACTGCGTCAACATCTTCGCGAGTACGTTGTCAACGGCAAGCGGATTCAGCCTTGCGCCAAAACTAAAAGTACAAGTACAATAAAGATTGTGAAGTGGCTTGTAGACCACGGAGCTCACTAAGTGTTCCGTAACCTTATCAAGTCTTTCCAATTACTACAATTTACCTATAAGTAATGCATTGCCTGAAGGCGTGTGGACAACATACAGCAACAAGTGCATATCGCATCACACTTCTTATTTGATGTCTGCTTCATTGTATGTAATTGCCTCATCATTCTATACGAAATTAACAAAGGAGCAATTTGCATAGGATGTATAGGTGAACAGATGTCGGCATACTGATGTGTGTTACTGGTTTAGACACTGAACATGGTGAACTAGGAAATTCTCAGCTCGTCACCGCCGTTGTAACACTTGCCGATAATTGCAACAACCAGCTGATGAATAAGACATGAAACTGAGGTCGGCGGTTAATACCTCACTGAAGGCATTGGCTAGAGGGTTCACAATAAAAGCTCAGGTCAGAGGGACTTTATCTTTCTGGTGACCATTAATGGGCTGATTGCATAGGCGCCCGGGGTTACGTAGGGCGTGTCCGGGGTGTTGATGTGCGTCTACGTGTGTTCCTAGGGGTGGTGTCTGGTTGTGCTTTGATGTGAATGGGTGTCACTCGGTTTGATGGGGCCAGAAGGGTGTGAAAGGGCGTCAGTCCGATTGACGGGGATAGAAGGGTGTGACTATGAAAGGGTGTCAGTCCGATTGACGGGGTTTGTACGGGGTGTTTGATTGTGCCTTGGTGTGAAGGAGTGTCCCTCCGATTGACGAGGATAGTGAGTGAGTGAGTTGGATTTAACGCCGCTTTTAACAGTTTTCCAGTTATATCGCGGCGTGTCAGCTTAATGTGGGAGGAAAGCCCGAAGTGATGCAGGTCTCAGACGTTTACCACTTCGGTGAAACCCACGAGCACGGGTATGGTGCTGACAAACCTAGAAACATAATCAGGGCGAACCGGGATTCGATCCCACAATCATAGGTTTATGGTGTGACCAAGGGACGCAACTCTGCACAGCGAATCGCGGCGCCTTAGACCACTTGGCCACCCGTGCCCCCTTGACGGGGATTTAAGGGGATGTCTAATTGTACCTCGGTGTAAATAGGTGTCCCTCCGATTGACGGAGACAGGAGGATGTGAAAGGATGTCCCTCCGATTGACGGGGATAGAAGGGGGTGTCTGGTTGTGCCTTGGTGTGAAAGGGTATCCCTCCGATTGACGGAGACAGAAGGATGTAAAAGGGTGTCCCTCCGATTGACGGGGATAGAAGGGGGTGTCTGGTTGTGCCTTGGTGTGAAAGGGTATCCCTCCGATTGACGGAGACAGAAGGATGTAAAAGGGTGTCCCTCCGATTGACGGGGATAGAAGGGGGTGTCTGGTTGTGCCTTGGTGTGAAAGGGTATCCCTCCGATTGACGGAGACAGAAGGATGTGAAAGGGTGTCCCTCCGATTGACGGGGATAGAAGGGGGTGTCTGGTTGTGCCTTGGTGTGAAAGGGTATCCCTCCGATTGACGGAGACAGAAGGATGTAAAAGGGTGTCCCTCCGATTGACGGGGATAGAAGGGTGTGTCTGGTTGTGCCTTGGTGTGAAAGGGTGTCCTTCATATTGACGGGGACAGAAGGATGTAAAAGGGTGTCCCTCCGATTGACGGGGATAGAAGGGGGTGTCTAATTGTGCCTTGGTGTGAAAGGGTGTCCTTCATATTGAGGGGATTTGATGGTCGATGGATGTTGCCTTAGCCCTACACAGCAGCTGTGAATCCACATCACGAGAGGGACACACAAACACAGTTTGTGGGAATCTGTTGCAATATTGGAATAGAACCTTAATCTAGCCGGCATGTCCGGGGCATGACCCGCCTGGCACTTATTGCCAAGCATTTAACAGCTACATGTCTCTGACACTGCTCCTCAGCGCGTGCTTGCAACCTACCTAGAGTGCCGTTATGTCTTTATGTACGGAAGTTTTTCTTTCTAAAAAATAATACCGAGTGTCCTTATAGAAATGATGCCTCACAATTATGATCGTAAGAGTGAAATAATTTGCATGGATCGCTGGAAATACATCAAAGAGCTACTTCCTTCATAAATCGATTTATAGTATAATGTAACTTTATTTCACGCTTTAAAAATATTTCGACGATGGTTCCGTAATCCAAGTCCTTAGCTCTCGCTATTCCCCCAAAACCTCATCCTTCGCTGATGTTCAGTGTATCGTTGTCGGATATGGTCAGAACTCTCAAGCAATTTGTTCTTTTCCGGAGTCTTCTCCCTCAGATCACGTGACAGTGAACATTGGTGATGAAACTGTCTGTTCAGGCCGGCTGGGTGTTATGGTAAGATATTAGTCGGAACCAACAGTCCGTGCTCAAGGTCTAGTGGCTAACAAGGAATAATGTGTACCCTTATCAGACAGCGCAGTCCTACCACTAGCCTTGCTCCAAGGCTGTCCTGAGGAAATGTCCATAGATGTGTAATAATTCTATCCTCCTAATAGGCAAGTCTAGATATGTGGGCAGTCTTAGGACTCATAGTCTTTCATAGCGATAATTGGTTCTTATTATTTACATAATCTAGAAATTGTGATTTTAACTAATAATTATTGGCTTTGAGACTTGTAAAAGTCTAGTTCCGACAGTGGATGTTCTCTCGTGTTGTAAGAGACGATAAATGCCTTTGTCAAGTCCCTGTTGACATCTGACCGTAAACTGACGATATTGATGTTGAGTCTGGTCAATAGGACTGACGATGTGTGAATAATTCGTGTATCAATCTCATATCCCGTTAATACCTGCCACGAGATATTAATACCCTGTCTTTGCAAGTAGCCGGGATGACGAAGGAAATACACATGCGAGGATATTGCCACCACAAAAACCGATGAACTGTCCAAAAATATTATTCAGACTTTCCTTTTGGCTGCCCAATTACGGTGTGGAAATGGACAAAAGACTGCGTATTGCACCACAGTCGTGCCAGATGACTGCATACCCTTTGATAGGCCTCAGTCGGCCTTCTTGTCGTGGTGTGGCGGTATAAAGAGCAACACAGAACGGGACTGGGCTACAGTCTTCTCCTTGCCTAATGAGGTCTTTGTCAGTCTCTCTTCATGATCATCAATGGTTACCTTGTCCCGCAGCACTGTTCGCTGCCGCTGGTGTTGCAGACAGTTGACGCACTTAATTACTGATCTACAATAATTTCTTGTTTTGGAAAATGTAAGGTAGCACATTGGCAGAAAAGGCATTGAAAGCTATGAACAACCTCTTACATAATTTACAGAAATGTGATTTTACACTAGACAGTGTTGCCAGTTATTTCATTCTTTTGTTACACCCAATAAGCACTGTAGTTGCGAAACGTAGGAGCGGTTCACGTGTTAGCACTTGAACGTGTACATTTAACAGGTTGTAAATAGGTTGTATATAAGTCCTATACTGCTGCAGTTTATGGTGAACTTGGTCGACATCCGTTGTTCATTTCTAGAAATGTAATACGTTACTGGTTCAAACCTTTAAACACATGGAACTGTTTACTTAAGTTTTCATGTGAATAGAATGAAGAGTCAAAACGTATTGAAACAAGTCTTTAAGACAGAATGAAAAGTGCGTAAAGATTTTGTAATTATAAAAGTAAATATATTTTTGATGTTGATGACGAATAACCACTTCTTACCTGTATTTCCAGGTACAAAACCTTTAGAGATAAATCAATGAATAAAAAAGCCAAACTTACGCTGCTAAATCAACTGTAATGAATCTGTCCAAACAGAGTATAATGCTGGGCCGCGAATTATACTCATTACTAATATAATGTTGTATTAAGATGGAGGACCGATAGACCAGTGGCCCGTGAAGATTCTGGGGTAGAATAGGTCTTGACCTAGTCCAACCCATGCTTGCCGTAAAAGGCGACTATGCTTGTCGTAAAAGGCGACTAACGGGATCGGGTGGTCAGGCTCGCTGACTTGGTTGATGTATGTCATTGGATGGATCGATGCTCATGATGTCAATCACTGGATTGCCTGGTACAGACTCGATTATTCACAGACCGCCGTCATATAGCTGGAATATTGCGGCGTTAAACAACAAACCAACCAACCAACCAACCGATAGACCAGTCATTTGGAATAATTTAAAAATCTGTGACCCAACGGTCATTCTAATCGGTTTCGCTGTAACAATTACATACCAACCATGTCGTATCAAAATCACATCCCCCACCCCCTTCTCGGCCCCATCACAGTGTCAGGTCAGACTTAACGTCACCATGGCAACAGTAACTCACGTATACTATCAACCCATTACGATTAGCTTCGTATAAGTCTCCGCTGACACTTAGCAAGCTTCACATCTACATGTACCCCAGTGGAGGGGTGCTATATTAAAAGGGATTCAACCTACAGTCCGTGCCTGTGTGATGCCACGATGGCAGATTCTTGCTTCCGACTCACAGATAACGCTAAAGTCGTGCACCCTCCGCGATGTACGGAGTTTATCTTCCTCGTCGCTGAACGGAGCTTATCGTCTATCCCGTTCACGCACAAACAACACGTGCCTGGACTCGACAAGTTCATTATTGTAACATTATACCATAATAATACAATATTAATATTCACTGCAATGATGCGATGTAAATAAATGATTCACGCTGATACTCCATGCGTACAGAAATACCAACAATTTTAAGAATGTTTTAATGACATTTGAATTCCTCTAAACAAATTATCAATACTCAGAGAGAGACACAATATGGACATATTCATAGCAATGTAACAGCTTCGTAACAAAACCAGATATTCATTAGGGTCTCGCATTTCGTCATTGATATGCATAGAGATGTTCACAGCTGTTGTGACGAAAAGTTACTGAGCCGCGCATGTGACTGTCACTCGTCCTGCGATGGGTATCAAGTGACCATGCCATTAAAGAATACCCAGTAATACCTTGAATGTGTTATAATGTGTGAGTGTGCCATTTTGAGTGAGTGATTTTTAGCAACATTCCAGCTATATGACGGCGGCTAGTCCTGCGCCAAGTATGCTGAATATATATAATGTATATTCAGCAGAAGAGTAAAGGGTGTTGTGAAAAGAAAAATACATTTATTATAAAGAAATGTTTTCATAGTTTTAGTCTAGACGGCGGCTTGTAAATAATCAAGTCAAAGAATCGCAGTCAGGGTGCGTTGACACAATCAACCCAATGACCGCAGCTGACCACCACCCGTATCAGGAATTCGCTTCTTACGACCAGCAGAGGGACTAATTATTTCTCACCGGGAAACCCCACGGCGTTCTTATGTCTGTCACTGTGTGCGCAGATAAGTGAACGTGTAAATAAGGACACGTAAATAGGATAATATCAGTTTGAATGCGTAATATGCCAAGCGATTACATCATAAGCGACTTTGTCGTGGGAACATAACGTACTTACAGATAAGCGATAAGGCGATCAAGCGACTATTCACTATGGTTGATACGCTCACTAGCGGTTCATGGCAATGGTTACGAACAAGCAACTTAACATTCCTTTTCATTTAATCATCCAATTTGGGCTTAAAGTATACATCTGTAAATCCACAATTACGAGAAATACGCTTTTGAGGGTACCCTATCTGAATCCGTGTGTATATGACCACCTACCCAAATGTAATTCCTGGACACAGACCACCTTCCCGTGATGTACGTTCTAGACAGACCACCTACCCATTATGCATTTTCCAGACACAGACCATCTACCCAATATGTACGTTCTAGACAGACCACCTACCCATTATGCATTTTCCAGACACAGACCATCTACCCAATATGTACGTTCTAGACAGACCACCTACCCATTATGCATTTTCCAGACACAGACCATCTACCCAATATGTACGTCCTAGACACAGACCACATAGTAACGTGTAGACGTCACGCGTAGAGGTAACGTTTTGTGTAGACGTTATGTTGACGTTGAGAGACGAGCCCTTCTACTACCTCGAGGGGTGCGCCATCCCAACCCCGAGTTAGTAAGATTACCTATGCTCTCAAGCAGTTATATTCAATGTACTTTCACACATTTGCAGGCAAGGAAACCTGTTTGAGTGCTTTCCTGAGATGCCGCTACCAAACAGATTTCAACACAGCTCTCTCAAAACACTATTTCGCCTGCATGCAACACAGAAACTATGCCAGTGGCCCATGTTTTGTGGGTGGGGTGGTGATAAACCTAAAGCGCGTTGTCATTTAGCATAGAAAGTCGGATTTGAGGTACAGTCGGAAATAGTTTTTATACAAAACTGAACTACTTAAACCCAGCCAAGAAATCAATAAAACCCAAAGTGTCTGATTTATGGGTGAAATAGCTCAATTAAACCTCAACGTAAGGACAAATGTGATATTCTCGTGGAATCTAAAGCCTGTGTCCACACAAAGGGTTTACATCGCCAGGTCAGTAACACGAGAGTGCAAGGGAAGGCGCGAGGCCACGCGAGGCAATGTTAAAGGCATAGCGTTAACGTTAAATTAGTATTTTCTCTACTATTTAATTGATGAGGTGGAGGCAACGGTCAATGAAGGCGATCGGGAGGTGATGACAAGGGCGTCCTGCTGTTACATCCAAGGTCGTTCTGACAAACCTGCGGTTCTCCATGCATGAAATTATCTGCTACAGGCTGTTCGCTTTACATCAACATTACCACAAGCAGTTAACAATTTATATTCGATTTTATTTGTTGACGGTAGAAGGTTCGGCGTATATTTTTATACTATGTTATCCTTTTATGTTACCAGGTCAGAGAGTCAACGGTAAGTCAAGACAATACACGTGTACAACGAAATGGAAAATCGATAGATCAATATCACAACTTAAATATTCAGCATCACAGTGTTGAGTCAAAGGTTTAACGTCACAACGGCATTATCACGTACCATAAATTTAACGATAATACCAAAGGCTATATTGGTCTGATAATACATATTGGGTAGTCACACACACACACACACACACACACACACACACACACACACACACACACACACACACGCACGCACGCACACGCACGCGCACACACACACACACCAGTGCCGTAGCATAGAAAACAGTTTTAGTTGATCATAATCTACAGTTGCTCCGTTACTTGTAGAAACAATCATCCGGCTTGGTGGTCAAGAACAATATCATGTATACATGACGGCAAGAATGACACTAAATCGGTATCCGACCCGTAAAGATTCGGCGACTAACGGGGTCGGGTGGTCAGGTTCGCTGACTTGGTTGATACATGTCATCGTATCCCAGTTGCGTGGATCGATGCTCATAATATCAATCACCAGATTGTCTGGTCCAGACTCGATAATTTACAGACCGCCGTCGTATAGCTGGAAAATTCCTGCGTGCGGCGTTAAACAAGCAAATAAACAAACAAGTCCGATTCCCCACTCAGCTACAGAACGTTGACGGCGTCGACAAAACAACAGATCATAGTTGTTTCCCCTCGCTCTGTTATTAACTATAAAGCTATAAACATAGGGTATTTGTATTAGTTTAGCATTATTACTGCTTTTATTATTATTGACCGTTTTACGGTAACTGGTGTCTAATAGGCCCTAACTAACCGGGGGTACAATGTGATATGTTTTTATGATGTTACTTTGTTAAACACGCTAGACATCTGAATAAAATATTTCTCTCTTTCTTTCTTTCTCTCTTTCTCTCTCCCCAAAATCCTTCAGCCGTTGGCTTGGTGAGTAGACAGTAGATGCAATTAATCAGGCCTCTGGTGAGTAGACAGTAGACACAATTAATCAGGTGTAAACAGCCTAGCTGTTTGAATTCTTTTTTAACGAAATTGAATTTGCCGAAAAGGTTTATTCACATAAAACATGTCAAACATATGCTACGATTGTGGCAATAAACTTTGACTGCATGGCAGGTGAGACGGTTAAATTCCTCGACGGCAGGGGATAGCACTATCAGCAGATTGTCGCAAAAAGTCGCCCTTCGCATGAGTTAGTAGTGGCGGGTAGACTATATGGGAACAGATATGAAAGTCAACACTTCTCGAAATGGGAATATTAAATCTGAACATGTGGTACAGGAAATAACTGTTACCGAAGTCCTGTAAAGACAATAAGCCAAATATATCAATTTGGCTTGTTCAATAATGAAAGTGATCTGTGAGAATTTAGTATATTACGCTCAATTATTAATAATAGAAAAAAACATACAGGCCCTGTATGTAAGTGTCATTTGTACTATTAACAAATTATATATTAATATGACTTGTTCTATTAACAAAATATATAATAATATGACTTGTACTATTAACAAAATTTATAATAATATGACTTGTACTATTAACAAAATATGTACTAATATTACTTGTTCTCTTAACAAAATATCTAATAATATGACTTGTACTATTAACAAAATATATGATAATATGACTTGTACTATTAACAAAATATATATCAACTAGATTGTGTCGTTTCATGTCATGCTCTGTAAAGTTGCATTGAAATACAAATGCAACACATTGTGATCGGAAAATAACAAAATATGACGTTCTGTTCTGCTACGTTGGTTAATCTGACGCTGTCAGTGATTTTCCAACACCCAAGATCCCGTGCACTCTCAACATGGATACCGCGATGCGTGGTGGCGGGGGAATGTTCACTACTCGCTGCTAATAACCTGGCGTCCTTAAACTATCACATACATTTTCCGGAACAGTAACTATATTTCGGGTTAACTTCACAGAGGGCCGTATCCTCAGGACAGCTGTCGTGCATGAGAATACCCGCCGTCCTACATGCGGTTCGGAACAGATAGCAGTCGAGTCACCCTGTCAAAATTCACACGAGTAAAAAAAAATTTTTTGTTGAAACCATACACTAATAACATAACCTTATTTTTCTTAAAGTAGCAATACTATAAACCAGAGAGTTAAAAGATTACTAAATTTACTGCTGATTCAAAATATTTTTATGGCAAATAAATTTCGCGTTGATTCAAATATTGCGTGATATATGTGTTTTCTATCGTAAACCGTGCCTTGGTGATCGTGTTAGTCCAGTATTTGCTCTTTACTGCGTACAAATAGATTCCCTAAACTGAGTGACATTCTAGCTACAATCAATACATAGCAGACCCCAACTTAATTAAAAACTAATCAATTTGATTTAAAACAGGCGATTGTGCTGGCTAAATCATCCCCAAACACCAATTACCTTACACGTAATCCATAAGTTTGCTCTTTAAGAACCTCGTTGAAAGTTGGAATATCTATCGATCGTATATATCCACGTTTTAATAACGCATATGAAAACACAACTAACAAAGCTTAAACAACGATAAAGTCCAAATGAATGTAGTAAACAGTACATCAATCACACGTCTAATGATCCTGCGACATTTTCACCAGTAATGAGCAGCGTTAATTAGACATTCACATAGGGGCCATTTCTTCAAGCACAGACTTTTGTAAGTATTTGATTGTAAGCAACCGAATCGGGGGGGGGGGGGGGGGGGGGGAGGGGGTCCGTCGCCCGACCCTCACATCAAATAACCACATCCCAGAGTACAAACTGGTCCACACTGTTATACAAACAGTAATCAACCAATGTTATTTCGAGCTGTGGAAGACATGAAGCTCTATTTGCTAATAAAATTTAGATATATATGTCGAATAATCCAACGAAGAGTCGTCTAATTGTTATGACATGGTAAGGTGTGATTCCGACTGCTGGCTAAGTAAGTTTGTGACCGGGGGTTAACGCTTCTCACCAGCCCTACACGGTGGACGCTCCCTGCCAACTCGAGACATCTGATTAAACAGCGGCGACAGTCTAATAGAATCACCATAGGTGACCAAACTTTGATTAAGGGGGAAAAGCGTAATATATAGCACCGGCCTGAGTGTTAAGTTTGGGACCAATCTCCGAGGTTGGGATAGGTAGGTATGATTACTGGAAACAGACAGTAGGGATGGGCAAGGAGGAGGTGGGGATCATCTGTCGCCGCCTATTGTTAGACGGTACTCAGAGATAGACACTTACTCCCGTCATTACTCAAGATATTTGATCGCCGAATCTGGATATCAACACCTCGAGAATTTAACAATTTATAAGATTGTTGGCAGACAACCTTCACAGGTCGTAAACCCAGCAAGAGATTAAACATAATAAACACAATCCTTGTCTTTTTATCTTTCGTTTTAAAGGTTTTATTGCGGACGGCTAGAAATGTCTAACGGACTGTCAAATGTCACAATTTCTCTGCGTAGAAAACCTTTTATCTGTTATCGATTGGTAATAAGTCTGTCAATTACCGAAATCTACATTGTGTATAAATGTATATTTCATGCCCTGACTTCTGAAGCATGGGGCATTGCTTCACAATTGATCGGTAAATAATACAATTGTGCTTCTATTTGGGACTCCATTTTTCTGTCGGTTGTTCAATACAACCCCCTCATGTATATTATATAGAAACCATCACACCAATATGTCTTGTAACACAAGTGATGCTTATTGCCTTGGTACTGGGTCCTGTAATCCCTCCCGTCGTGGGTTCGGGTCAAATCAATTTATTTGTCATCCCCAGATTCAGACAATAAGCTGCCACGCATCTTACGAGATTTACTGTAGAGTGTGGGGAGTATATAATACCGAAACCCCAGCGTGATGTAACACGCCGTACACACGACGTACACACACCGTACACACACTGTACACAATCCGTACACGGCGTTCGCGGGGAACTTACGTTTAGTAGCGACCTACAGACAAGAACCAACATCTTTTTACATAAGAGCGAAAGATAAAACAGATACTGCCGGTTAAAAATAAAATTAACAATTAAATTATACTATATTTTTGTCTCGTAATTTTCATTCTAAAATCATTTCTGAAATTATCCACCTTGTAAAAACTAGTGGGCATGGACGGAGCCGCCCATAAAATACTGAAGAAAAACAGTAAATGTTTAAAGTGGGCGAATTGTTTTCTTATAATACAACGAATACCCAGGCATGTCTGGTTTTGAGCACATCTGCATGCGTGTATGTTACAACAAACAGTCAATGTTCTCACTGTTGGGTATACTAAAAGTGAGGATTATTATGAAGGCTAAAAAATAACCTTGCTGATAATTTAAGAGAAAAAAGCCACCGATCCTCTGTGTCTAGAGAACATGGCAGTTCTCGGTCGGCGTAATCCCTGGTTACGTCTACACACCCGCATTCCACCCGTCCTGCACAGTGCTACCCCACATAACCAATCTACCTTCAAAGTTATAATTACATAACCAATCTACCCCTTCTCGACAGAGCAGTCCAACATAACCAATATACCTTCAAAGGGCTAACTACCTAACCAATCTACCCGTTCTCGACAGTGCTATCCAATATAACCAATCTACCTTCAAAGTGCTGAACTACATAACCAATCTACCCGTTCTCGACAGTGCTATCCAACATAACCAATATACCTTCAAAGGGCTAACTACCTAACCAATCTACCCGTTCTCCACAGAGTTCGACTTCAAACCTAATCCACCTTTGTTCGTCATGCACAGTATAACAAAACGCACCCTATCCACCCGTTATGTCAGATAGTATTCTCCATAATCACTCCACCCCTTATGTCCGATGAAATATATCCTACTTGACTACAAAAATACACAGAGGGTACACACGAAACCAACGGGAACGAGGGGTGGGGGGGGGTTACACACTGGGTAGGGAGGTGGTGGAAGGCGTTGGCCCGGTGTGTGTGTGTGTGGGGGGGGGGGGGGGGGGGTTAATCAGATTACAGATGCTCCCAATGTCAGGTACTATCATCTGGTCTCTAGTCGTCACAACTCGAATTAGGTACTGACAGCTGGTTTTTTCTACCGACAGGACTTCCACAAGTAAGTCACAGCCACTTAGTTGATATGAAATTCCTACGTTGCTAAATAACATGTGCTAACATTCAGAGTAAGCGGCTGTTTATTTCACGCAACACAGAATGAGTGCATCACACGATGCGGAAAATAATCTGATATCCCCACCAACGACAAGTAAGTATGCACAAGTTAGCAACTGCTGTGTCTATATACATATATGCATGTTGAGCCACAAGCGTTGTGTACCTGACCATACCAGGATAAAGTGTTTCTAACCACCAGCTCGTTACACATGTACCCATGACAGTCCCAATTAAACATGCAGTACCTACCTGTGACGACCACGACGAAGAAGAGGTGAAACAACAGCCTTAGTTCTTCCAACATTTTCACAGAAATGGCACTGGTATATTAAAACTTCCAATTACTACGACTATGTTAATCCGATGGTAGGGACAGCGAGGACTATTGATTGCTCCTGTAGAGCTTATTGCCTTCTCAATAAGCCAGGAATCTCTTCCAGCTTAGTTCCAACATTTTGGTTAAAACGTCGCTTCCCTGGTGCTCCATGGAATGACACAGCGTCGGTTACATATCGGCCACTGCTGGAGCACATCCAAGCTCAACACAGACCGAAATCTCGTCAAACTGATAAAATGAAATATTCCACTTTTTTCCCTTTGAATCTGTGTTCCTAGCCGTCGGCCCAGTCCGTTAACGGTGCGATACTGCCGTATGGTTCCACGCTCGCTAAAACAGTATTCCTCGCATCGGCGAAAAACTCAAATGGGATTGTACCACATGCGGCGATGTATAATCGCTCGAACTGTCGGGCAGGCGAGTCTACTCCTGAGAAGGGGGTGTCGGGGCAATGCTTTTCGTTTCAGCGAGACAGGTGCATAGTGTTGTCGACAACTCAAACAGAGTATTAATCGCCTCTTGTAAGTTTAGTCCGAGCTGGATTGGTCAATGGATCTGCGTTGACAGAATGCGGGTACCCTAATCCGGCGCATAGCTCAAATCCCAGCTTTCGCTCACGACCCCTGCAGTAGCGCAGAACTTCGCCCGTCGCGAATACACTCTCTCTGAGCTGTTCTGCCGAGCGCGAGCACGTGGCTCTGTTATTGATGAGTCAGATGAAATTGACACGCCTCTGACCAATCAGAAACCAACATTCGCAATTCGCTGTCATTGTCCCGCAAGATGAATGGGAAACAACCACTCCACGCTCCACGCCGAGAGATCCCGAAACTTTTAAAGTTACTTAATTTTCATAAATGAATCAATTTAGTCCAATGCCCTAAAATGGAGTTGATCACTTTTGAGCTAACAATGCGCGAGCGTAGCTTCATTATACGCACCCGGTCAATAAACCTAGTGCATTGTTTGAAGGAACAACATCATTTTGAAATTAACATCTGTCAATAACATTTTCTGACCCACGTGCTCAGCTGAAATATGTAATTAGTACTGGATGAAATGAAAGCCACGGTCAGATGGTGATAGTTGTCAAAAGTACCTCAAAACTATCACTGGCAGTACATTTCGCGAGTCTTTGTTTGGCTTCTTGTCGTTCACTCATTATGACTAAGGCGGCAATGCGATCTCCCTGTGACGCTCTAACAAAGGCAGTCCCGTATCTAGATCCAGATAAATCCTTATGCCATTCGATATAATCAATTATCATAGATAAATGACAATTACTGAAAAGAATATCGATATGGTATTAGTAAATATGAAACAAGAAATATGTTCCATATGTGTCGATGATTCATCGCATAATAAATTATTCACATTACTATATAATTAATACAATGGGACTCGGCCTACGTACCGTGGACTGTGTAATTATGATCCACAACATTTGTCTATTTTACAACTGGTGTTTCACATACATATCTTATTCACGGAATACTTATATTTACAGGAATGATCAAGTCTACAATATTGCATTTAAAGCCAACCTCACTAGAACAGTAACATTTTATGTATATTTATGGGTTTGTTTTTTTGTACATGATGAATATATTCATCAGAAGAAATAAAAAGCTTCCGATAACGGAAATATTAATGGCAGCGTTATCAACAAGAAGCTTTTACTCACCCTAGGTGGCCAGCAGCTCTGCTACATGCGCAATACAATTCTTCAAGGTATATTTACAACATGACTCAACAAGATGACAAGTGCTCATGTACTTATCGGATAAAGTTGTGTAAAATATTTTTCGGATAAACACTGAACTCTACTAATGATACAGTTAGTTATACATTGTTTCTGAATATGTTATGCATCAAAAGGAAATTGTAGGTCATTATTTCACATTTTTGAAAATTAATTATGACCGATGTATTAATTATTTTTTCGGACAAGTACATGTATAACCAAGCAAACGGTCGGCTATGATAGGCAGAGACATAACACGGCAACAGTTCAAGTCGTGTGATACCTTGTGTTACAGCTACATGTACAGTATGACACACACAGCTGTATATCTGTGTCAGTAAGTGCCCAGTCGAGTTACATTGACAGCAACCTGGCAGTAACTATGTCACGCATTCTCGTTTGCGTTTGTCGACGGAGGATTATCGCCCTTGGGGTGCTATACAGGCCCATCTCCCCTTGTCTTCCATCAATGTGCCATAACTAACCAACTAATAAAGAAAGTAAAGACATGAATATGACTATTTGACAATTGTAGCCACGCGAGGGAATTGACTATGTAGTGTAACACACGAAGGGAATACACTATGTGGAGTAGCACGCGAGTATATAGGCCATGTTGACAAACACGCGAGGGCATAGACACGCTTTGTTTGTTGTTTAACGCCGCACTCGGCAATATCCCGCTAGATGGCGCACATAGACAAGCCAGTGATTGATATCATGAACATCGATCAACAGCAATTTGAATACGATGACATGCACTAGCCAAGTTAGCGAGCCTGACCACACGATCCCGTTAGTCGCCTTTTCCGACAAGCATAGGTTGCTGAAGACCTATTCTTCACGGGTGAGGAGTTACACGCGAGCGTAAAGACTATGTGGAGTCACGCACGGGTGTAAAGATTAAGACACGCGAGTATAAACTATGTAAAGCAACACACGCGAGTATAGACTATGTAGAGTAACACGCGAGGTCATAAACTGTAGAATAACACATGCCTATAGTCTATGTAGAGTTACACGCGAGTATAGACTGTGTAGAGTAACACGCGAGTATAGACTGTGAAGAGTAATACATGAGTACAGACCGTGCAGAATAACACATGCGTTGTCTTTTGTAGAGTTACACGCCAGTATAGACTGTTTAGAGTAACACGCGGGTATAGACCGTGTAGAGTAACACGCGAGTATAGACCATGTAGAGTAACACACGCAAGTATAGACTATGTTGAGTAACACGCGAGTATAGACTGTGTAGAGTAAAACACGAGTATAGACTTGTAGAGTAACACACGAGTATAGACTGTGTAGAGTAACACACGAGTATAGACTTGTAGAGTAACACACCGGTATAGACAATACACAATAGTACCAAACCGGGAGTCGATACGTAGCTACTACCATTTCCTCGCTTGACAGTAAATAATCTGATTTCACTCGAGCACATGAAGCATGATTTTGACAAGTTTTTCGCCCTTTTAATTAAACTGTTAAACTAAATCTAGCATGTATCCAGCACCAAGGGGCGGACGACCATAATCGTTATAGTATTTATAAACAACACTCAATAAAAAAATAATGTCATTTGGCACGAGAGCGACGAATCGAAAACTAAGTGCTTGGCCGCGTGAAAGCATCATTAATTCATACCAGCCAACTTTCGTGTCACTTTTAGCTTTATAAGGCTATTTTAGCTTTTGTATCAATCTGTAACCTTTGTGTGATGGATATATATCTGTAAGAGTTGGTGGTAGTCAGCTGTATGAACAAATGTACCCCTTTCGTTGGAATAATACTGTCTGGGTAGTTGGTATAAGAATGTCATACTTATTTGAACAGATTACACAGCAGTGATATTGATTAAAACTTTTCTTGTTGAAGACATTTTAGAACGTTATTTCAACTACCATGTTTTGGACGCAAATAGCTGCAAACTTACTCACGTGGCGTTGCGAAATACGGTTTTAACTCACTTGTTGAATACCCATTTCCATCACCATCAAATCTCTTATAAAGGCAGGATCCATTGTGCGATTCCGACAATATTGTAAGCAAGTATTTCGAATCACTATGATACCTGGTGTTCGCGGAAAGGTGAGCGTATCCTGCCCCACCGGTGACACCCGTCACAAACACATGCAAAGGCAAACATGAAAACAAACACGGGAACATGGTACAAGTAAAAATGGGGAATTGCATCAGACATAATTTTTGTTAGTGATGCGTCAAATTATGAAATGCCCTCCACGTGTCTTAAACTTGATGAAACAAAGTTTCAGCAAGAGTCGTGAGACGCTCCATTCAACCTTTGCAGGAAGAGCATGCTCGATTATACCTCAAACGTGGTGTAATGTAGACACCTAAGGCTGGAGGCGACATAAGGGGGGGGAGGGGGGGGGGGGAGTTGACTGCTGGACAGTTAAGTCACCCTTCTTGTCTTGTGTCACGTGTAGTGTGTTGTCACGCTGAAATTGTATGCATATCCAAATAGAAGATGAGTCAGTGTTAATGGCCCCCTTTATTTCTAGTTCTGGTGGCTAAATCAATCGCTATTTGACCATTGTTGAACGATATCAAATCGACAAAGTTAAACTACTTAGCCATTTTACCTTGTTTTGATTTTACCAATCCGAGCAAAAATTCGAAATAGTATTCATACGCATAACGGAACAGTTCAATCAGAACGGGAGCACAATTGGTGATGCCCACTTCGTGCCCTACTTATGAATTTCACAAAGATGTTATTAATAAGGAAGTCCAGTATTTCACATATTGTTTTCTCAGTTAACTTCAGATGACAACTGCTTTTATTTTGGACAATTTGTTTTTGTCCCGAACCTTGGAAGATAGGACATGTAACAATGAGCACCAAGTTTAGTAACAAATGCCCCAAATGGATCAAGGAGTGAAGTTTTCCTTAAGTTTGTCGTCTGGGAAAAGGGGTTGTACAAAGTTGAACATAAAATGTTTTGACAAACAAGAACTTGGTTCTTTTCTGAGAGGGTACAAATCAAGCACATCCCTGACGTTATGAGAATCCACATGATATTAATTCCACTTGTATCAAATACCTTCTGTGAATTTAAAGATGGTTCTTCCTTGATTGTTGTTATATGGCGATGTATTTTGTTGTTTTACAATGGTTGTGGCTGTGCAGTGTCGTTTTATTATGGTTGTGGCTGTGCAATGTATTTTTACAATGGTTGTGGCTGTGCAGTGTTGTTTTACAATGGTTGTAGCTGTGCAGTGTTGTTTTACAATGGTTGTGGTGTAGTGTTTCTGTTGAGATTTGGTGGACGCTTATTGCATTGTGTTTGCGCAGTGATTAGTCGTCGGGAATGTGGTACTGTTTAATTAAGGCAGTCGTCAGGAAGTTACTATATTTCGATGCTAGTGGGGCATGTAAGCTTACAGAATATTCTGTAATGTTCTAGTGCCGGTAGACTGGTGAGGGTACTCTGTAGAAATTTTCCGGTGGCTAGTAAGGCTGTTTATAAGGGAACAAGAGCGTGTTTACGTATGTCTCACATATTTTCATTTGAGAAGACATCAAGACCAGCTTTCGTGTGGAGATCACACCGGAATCCCTGCCTAGCACATCTCGGAAGCTTTTGTCTTACATTAGTTGATTATATACCATGGGTTGGTTTCACTCTAAGTTCTTTTACGTACAGATTTCTGGGTAAACATTATTGTTTCGATTTGTGAATCGACACGTAACATTAATCTTTGAGACAGAGATTTGGTGCTACATGTTCTGGATCCAGCAATTAACCTCTCCTTGTACGAATTTTTGTGGAACTTTGGAATCCAGTAGTAGTAGTTGGTAGTACCGATGCATGGTTTGGGCAGATTTCTTCCCCACTTAACATACTGGCTTTTCACTAGTATGTGGTATTTCATAGGTCGCACATACCTAGTTCTTTTATGCGTCTTCAACACCAATGTGAGGTTGTTCGTTTTTTTCAGAATATGGAGGCAAATAATTAGTCATGTGTATTAATTTACGCCAGTTCCTTACGCCAAAAGGAAACATGGTTTAATATGGGAATCACGTCTGAAGACGTACAAATCTAAAACCCTGGCCTGTCTCTGTATGTGAAGGGCATTCACTGCTATCAGATATAGCAATGTATAATGGCTCTAATCATTCCTAGAAGGCTATGACCTCGGTTTTTTGGCTTATCGGTAATTTGAAAGACAGAAACAAGACATAATACAATCGTTTTGGTCAACTATCTCAGGATATATTTATCATAGTTTTTCATTGATATAAATGAAATAATAGCCCAATACAGCTATACTTAACACTACCTGAGTACGCGAGTATGAATTGATAATGTCGTAATCACGCTGAAAACACCTAAATTTCGACTCGTCGCTATCGCACCAAATGATATGAAAAGTAAATTAAACATAAGAAACTGATTATTGAGTGTTATATATACATACCATTATGACTCTCGTCCGGACGATCCATGGTGTATGCTATATGTCAGATGTAGTTCAATATTTTATTCAAAGGACTTAACACTTGCCTAAACACGCTTCATGTGCTAAGGTGAAATTACATTTTTTCACGGTTCAGTGAGCAAATTGTAGTTGCTACCTACCAACGTCCGGTTCAGCATGGACAGCGCTCACGTCCTGTGAGAAAGACAAGTGTGATGTTCCTCCTCCGTCTGTCTCGACCTTATAGGTCCAGTCCTGAGCCCGTCACACAGTACGAGTCACTAGGCAGGTCGCACTTCACTTGGCATTGATATGGCTTTGTAGAGCGGGGCCTGGACATGCAATACGCCACCATGAACTGTGTCCTCAACGTCACTTACAGCTGTCGACGTGTACTTTGATATTATATAACAACAACAGACTGACAAGCGTGGATGTACACTTAGTACATAATGAAGTCGGAACTCACACGCACACACACCCGCGCGCACACACACACACATACACACACATTCAAAGCACGCACACGCACGCACACACACACAAAACACACATACACACAAAACACATACGCACATGCATACATACATTCAACTCATACACACGCAAGCGCATGCACACACTCACACACACACACACACACACACACACACATACATTCAACACATACACACGCATGCACATGCACACACTCACACACACACACACACACACACACACACACATACATTCAACACATACACACGCATGCACATGCACGCACGAACGCATGCACACAGACGCATGCACGCATATCTAATCTAATACGCTAAGCATGTGTAGCACTATCGTAAGAAAAGGTTCGGCCTTTCAATCAGGGCCGCGCCGTATATTCAAAGTATCCCAAAGTTAAGCGAAAAATCTGTCATGAGACTAAAATTATCGTATGAACAGGACTGGCAGTATTGGATGTCAGTATCACCCTTGTATCAGCAAGCCTTTCACATCACAATGATATCATGCAATATATCTGGAAGCACCATGGGCCGCTTTAGATGTGGTTCTCACCACTTCAAGATTCCTGCAGAAGAAAGATTTTGTACATTTTATAAGCACGATCATGGCGAAGACGTGTGCCATTTCACTTTAATCTGTTTATGTTACCAGACTTTGGGTATTGACTGACGTTCAGCGTACAGCAGTTAGGTATGTTAAACACATGAATGTTGACCAATGTCTCGAGCTCCCATCAACGCCTTTGTATCAAGCGCCTACAATACAACAGGGATACAATGTGGCCGTCCACTGAGCAAAGCCTGTAGCTTACTAGGATGGTGATATGAAGCGATGAGCGGAGGGGAAAGGGTTAATTATTTACGAGGTATCGCCATGTAAACTTACAACAAGAAGTACAATTGAAGTAACCCGGTTAAAAACAGACACAACGACAGCGATATATGAGGCGCCCCAAGTGCTGGATGAAAAACGTCTACATTCTTCTTTTGATAAATATATCTGCCATGGTGACATATGAAAAATACGATAAGGTGCAGTTTGCAGCTACACTGTACTGCCTGGCGTCGTCTTTAGATATGCAATTTTCAGGAATAACAGAAAAAAGTACCAGGGAAAATAAGCATCCCTTCCACGATGAAGGCCAGCTTCGGGAATTGTGTGGCCAGGTTTTATTATTAAGTGTCATTATCTTCTACACATCGAACGGTTTGTCGTGTTTGTCAATTTAACATCTCTTATTTCCAAGGACATGTTGTCCACCCATTCCTCCCGATGGCGACTCTGGACCTTTCTGTCAAAATGAAAATAATATCCGGTGCGCTCGGCTTATTTCGCTTCCGACAGGATATCTCAGGCAGCAGTGGCGTAGTGATATTGCACGAGTTCACCGTCAACCGTGTTATGCAAGATCCCGCCGCATGTAGTTCGTATAGAACGTTTCTGTAAGACAGGTTATTCTCTGCATAATGAAAATTGTGCATACATTTTAATTTCTAGGTTCACGATAGATATCGTGGTGTGTTGTGTCATGTGAATGTCACGCGCAAGAAGCTAGTTCGGGTATGGATTCCCGCCAATTCTGGCCGAGATCTACAAGATGAACCCAGTCCAGCCGAGTGAACATCCAAGGGGTGAGTTATACTGTCACCAGAGGGTGAGTGAGTATGGTTTTACGCCGTTTGGGCTATATTCCAGCAATATCACGGCGGGGGGCACCAGAAAGGGGCTTCACAAACTTTGCCAATGTGGGATGTCGAACCCGGATCTACGGCGCGACGGCTTTAACCATTAGTCTACCCCACCGACCATCTTATCAACAGCAATCTCCCATGTACGTCATTGGGTCATGGTCATGGGATCATTCCATCTATCGCCGACGTCTCTGTGTCGGGTTCATAGCAACCACAAATTCATGCCCCATATGCTGTTTTAGTATTATGTAATTGCTCACATGATTGAATGAAGCACGGGGTAGCTCAGTAGTTAACGCGTTGACTCGTCATGCCTTAGTCTAGGGTTCAATTCCCTTCATGAGAAGACTGTTTAAAGCACATTCTTGGGTTCCTGGGCTGTGTTATTGCTGAAATATTGCCAAAAAACGGCGCACAACACTCGCGCGTTCTCCAAATAGAAAGATTAAGCATAAACGGCAAGGGCGGATCCAGCCGAAATATGTAAAATCCTCTCTCAGATCATATTCCTGCCTACAACCTACTACATTTGGTTTTCAAAAGGGGATTGGGGAGGGGGGTCCAGAACCCCTAGACACCACCCCCCAATCCCCACCCCCTCTGGATCCGCCTATGAACGGACGCTAGCCATGAGCGGGTCGGGCGTTTAGATCGGAGTCAAATCAGCCCGCACCTTTATTGTATGTCGTCTCAGGGCATGGTAACCATTCTTCTATATAAAAGAGTCTCCGGACTTTCAGCAGTATATCACTGCTTGTTCTGTGGGATAATCGCCTACCTAGTATAAGATACGCCAGTCTCCTCCCTAGATGCACAATCAACTGAAATGGCGTGGTTGCCGTACAACCTCAGAGACGGTATTGTTTCCGCTCATTTCGCCGTCGACACTCTATACATGACTGTGGCTTGTACCGACATGGGACTACTGAGTGATGAGTGAGTGAGTTCAACACAGTATTGCATTATATCACGGCGTGTCAGCTTGATGTGGGAGGAAAGCCTGAAGTGATGCAGGTCTCACATGTCTACCACTTTGGTGAAACCCACAAGCAAGGGTATGGTGCTGACAAACAAACAAAAAGAATCGGAACATGGGATTCGAACCCTCGATCATATGTTTCGGACATGCCTATGTGACGCCGCCCGACACAACACATTAGGGCGCCTCACATGACCGGACACCCGTTCTCCCACTGAAAGAGCTGAGGCTGGAACACTATCGTGAAATAGGGTTTTCTCTCAGATGAAATATCTGACAGTTATTATTGAAGTGATAGAAAAGGGTCGCGAATATAGTTTGTTACATCACAGCGAGAAAACTCTCACATCCTGTCTGGAATGTTCACAGCAAGACGGCTTGTGGGAGTATGGTACATACTATTGAGTAGGATGGTCGTATAGCGAGCCTTGGGAGCATGTTGAAACAGATTAGCCACAGAAAGACGAGACTCATGTATGTAGTGATTGTTAACAGGGTTACTTTTTATATTGCATTCAACTGAAACGATCGATGCAATTCTTTGTGTAGAGTAGCACCAGTGACAGCCACTACTGCTGACCGTGTGAACGGGTGTAATTGCTTTTCTTGGCGTATATATCAGGATTTGTGCAATTGAAAACATTTTATTCCTGAAAGTGGAAAGAAACTTGGACAGTTCAGTAGTACGAAGTAGTGTTTGTGTTGGGACCTTGGACCCTGGTTTCTATGGTTAAAATGTAGATATTCATTTGAAGACAATGTTGGCGAATCCTCTTCCGTTGCTTTACATACATACGGACCACTGTATGATGGCGAGAAATCAATGCACAGTTTGACACAGTCTTTCCGCTTTGAGAGAGGTTATTGCTCTATTAAAGCGCATGGTACATCCCACTACGGCGCAGCGGGGGAGTTTCAGTCGAACACGTCGCTGCCTGGAGCAGAAAGCTGGAGCCACTGACGACCAAAGCCACTGGTAAATCAACAACATTGCGGTTAACATGTTTCTAGAACCATAAATCTGAGAACAAGTATGACAACGCATAGCCGGAGAGAAGTTATCCGAGATGATGTTTCTCAATATTGTCAGATAAAACTGCCTGATGTCATTTTAATTCCATTTCGTCTCGTATTTTTCTGTTCGGAATTCTCTCCATACAGTTTGTTAAATTTGAACATTTCAGATTATTTTAACGACTTGACAGGCACGTGTCTAGAACAACAACTTCACTGGAACAACATGACTTCCGACCCAGTAACAATTTGTTGTTTTGTTTCTTTCTAATGAAACAAAATAACAATCTATCCTTTGATAGGTGAGGTGAAATGGGGTTTAACGTCGCGTCCAAGATTATTGCACTTATATAGCGACCTATCCTATGATACAAAATAAGAATCTCTGAACAGAAACAACACAATCTCTCCAATAAAACAACATAATAATCTCTCCACTAAAAACAACATACAATCTATCCAATGAAACAACATAACCTATCCAATGCAACAACATAAGTTCTCCACAAAAACAACATAAAAATCTCTCTGATGAAACAACATAACAATCCCTCCACTGAAATACATAACAATCTCTCGAATGCAACAGCATAACCATCTCTCAAATGAAACAATGAAACAATCTCCTTCAATGAAACAACATAATCTGTGAATGAAACAACATAACAATCATATAATGATGGTTTCAATTATTTTGACGTAAATCGATCTGATCTGTGACAGTGGTGTTACGACCTTATCTTCACGTCAGCAGGGTCTGTAAGTTTGATTCATACGTCTATGACCTGAAGGCGTGGCTACCGATACCGACAGGCGGACATGGTCGCTGACAGCAGGTTGAGACACTGGAGCACAAAGCAACGACAGTAATTCAAGTAAAATAAGATTTTGTTGTGTTGTGTTGGTTAATTAGAGAAGTTTTTCGGTCTTTACTTCAAAAAAGTGTTTTGTCAGTAAAAGGGGAACCAAACATGTATTTTTATCGACAACTTAATTTTCCAGTTTATTGTCGAACATTTTTATTTTGTAATCCTGATGACGGCGGTCTGTAATACTCGAATCTGGTCCAGACAATCCAGTGATTGACATCATGAGCATCGATCCACGCCATTGGGATGCGATGACATGCAACAATCAAGTCAGCGAACCTGACCACCCGATCCCGTTAGCCGCCTCTTACGACAAGCACATGCGTCTTTTACGACAAACATGGGTTAGTGAAGACTTATTCTAACCCGGGTCTTCACGGGTCTAGCGCTTCAAATCTGCAGGTGCCATTGTTTTAATAGCTCGAGAAGAACATAAATCCGATCATCGGGACAGGGCACTTACTTCATCATAATAAATATCAGCTTCAAAACTACAGGTAACACAGCTCACAATTAAACATAGCATGTTAATATCCTTCCCACCACGACAGCCCACGGATACTGAAGCACCCCGGAGGAAGCTAATGTCAGCGAGTACCCGATCTTAATTAAAGAATCACCGACAAACCATATTATGTTTGTCTTAAGAATTTGTTCTAGAGGCAATATGGACGGGTTTTCTTGAATAACGAAACGTATTAAATAAAGTATCTTTCTGCATGCAAACAAAAAGTTTTAACGAAGCTTGCAAGGTTTAGTCTAAAATCTCACGAAACTATTTCATTATGGACATTCATAGGTTTTAGCGTTAACGAAGGGATAAACGTAGCAGAAACACGGCGGATTTACGCAAAATGTGCACACCAGTTTACGTTTATAACCTCATGGACGCAAAAGGCATATGGAAGGGAATTATTTTAAATAAATGAAACAAAATTAAATGAACAGACTCTTTATATTTTTTATTAACACAAAAAACCTGCAGAAAACAGTACGAAATCAGTAACATAGTTCCTCTCAATAATGCAACACAAGCCACGCCCATTGTGTTATCAGCCAATCAGGATACAGTAGTTCATTAGTTGGCTTGGACTATTTTTTCGTTTTATGGAAACATAAAAGGAGCATTTTTGCTTTGGTAACCAATGACAAAACACGGAATCATTTGCAATGTATTAATTTTGAGGCAAAATTGTTCTTCTTACATGACTTTTATTGTGAAACTACTTGACAAGACAACTTGATCTAAAATAGTAAACATGGCTGGCCCGATGTCACGTTGACTGTGATTGGACAACACTAAAGATAGCATTCATAGGTCCTCGACATCGAATGAAAAGATATATAGATATAGATATAGATATTATCAAGCAAAACAAACTTTCGAGCGTCGACATGCCTCCACGTTTATTTACATTCGTACTATGGACTCTAGGCCAGATATGGCAAACATTTTAATCACAGTATTGTGCCGCCGCCTGGTGGATAAAATCTCTAAGCTGCTGCACGAACCAACAACGGATCCAATCTAAAGAAGCCCCATGTTTCATGCTCTCAGGTGTCGTTGACATTTGAAATTCACTTTCTTATATGATCTTTCAAAGATGTTTCGTCTTTTACTTGAATAATCTAATCACATGAAGTTGACATTTTAATACCCTACCTTTGATAATATATATAACTTATCATTACATGCCTTTATGATGGGAGTACTTTCGATTAAAAATGAGGATGTCGTAAAAAATAATATTTTAATCAGAGAGATGTTATTACGGCGAGCAGTCAACATCAGGAGTTTCCAAATGTCATGGTAAAATACAATGATGTTATTAATATACGAGCGGGAAAGAAATACTGTGCTTCATATAAAGTGGTGAAAATGTTATGATATCAAAAAGAACAACACGATATTAAGTCATTAGACTGATCACTGATTTATCATAACATATTCATTGACAAAACCAATGCCTGGTAACAGGAGTCAGTTATACACGCCTTAAAAGAGGGATGGTGTGACAATTCAATTAACCATGCCCATATCTGGTGTGACAGCCATTTGCTTTATTACAGGTGAGTTCAGCAATTAATGCTCGTACAACTCGTGGGCTGGCATGATCGTGCTGCAACGTGACGTGACGTCCCTGCATGGCACAAACGGGAGAACATGATCTCGAACGATGCTTACGCCGTTCAAATTGCCATTAACTATGATGTGTTGTGCTCTCCATGAGAAGTGATGCCACCCATACCATTACACTTCCACCCCATATTGACGACGTGGTGTAACGCAAGCGGCGCTAAACGTTCTCCGGCCCGGGCCGCATATTGACCCTTGCACGAAACCTGGACTCATCAGTGAACTGTATATTGCCCGTCTTGTCTTCTGAACCTCGGATGCTGTCTCGGCCAAGCAGGGCATGCTTGACGGTGACGTGGAAGCAGAATTGGGCGTATCGCTGGACGTCTGGTCAGGGTGGTTTCCATTATCCGAGCTATTAATGTGGTAGTTTTGAGTCGATTCCGTATATGCACCAACCGAATATGGTTGGCTTGTTGACGTGACGTCAACCGTGGATGAGCGGTCCATGGCAAGTCAGGAGTGTTGCCCGGATGTAGATAATGTCTCCAAAGAGATGACATTGTGTTTCGATACCCACGGCGCGTAGACGTTGATGTTCAGCAAGCCGTGACATTGCGTTAGCGTTATTTACGGATAAACAAAACTGTTTTTATGAGCACCTGATAGCTAAAGAATAATCGTGTTCACATGCTGTTCACATTTGAAATGTCTCATGCTACCAAAAAACACGCAAACATCCAAATTGTGCGCCATGCATGAACGTGCAAATTGTGAATCACGACCTTACAGTTGACAAAATATATGAATATGAACTAAAAGTTGCATTATTTAATTTCAGCATAAATGTATTTACATTGAACTTTATTTACATTTTCCGTTTTCAAAAATGTCTTTTTGAGTAGCTATTCAAAGATAATATTCTGTACACAGAGAATTCTTTCTATTACTATAACTATACAGTCTGTGACGTTCGTCTCATCAGTTCCATAGCACCAATTATGAAATATTCGTAGCAACAATAACAATAAATATCATTACCACCATACCATATGTCTCATTGTAAGAATAATTCCCTCTGAAGCATCATCGTCACTTGTTGCACAGTAACACAGCGACATGCGTGTGTGGCACCATTGTTTTAGTGTTTGTTGTTTGTTTTTAACGCCGCACTATTTTGCAGCTATATGACGGCGGTCTGTAAATAATCGAGGCTGGACCAGACATTCCAGTGCTTGACATCGTGCGCATAGATCTACGCATTTGGAATACGATGACATGCATCAACCAAGTCAGCGATCCCGTTAGTCGCCTCTTACGACGAGTATAGTCGCCTTTCACAGCAAGCATGGGTTGCTGAAGACCTTTTCTACCCCTTCTCTTCACGGGTGCCATTGTTTTAGTAGAACGAGTAGAACATATTGTTTTCTGTGTGTCCCATATCCCGCACACCCTAAATTTTTATTCCGACCTGAAATAATAAATAAGTTTACTTACCTCAATTTTAGGGTTGTTGTTTTCTAGATTTATCCCCCGATGTGAAAAACCAAAAGTGAGTGAGTATTGTTTGACGCAGCTTTTACAAAGATTCCAGTAATATTACGGCGGGGGGCACCATACAAGAGCTTCAAACATTGTACTCCTGTGGAGACTCGAACCCAGGTCTTCTGCGTAATGAACGAACGCTTTAACCACTAGGCTATACCGCCGCCATCGCGGTTGGAGATTAGAAACAGATATAAAATATGGATTGCTTGGATGAAAGGAACCAATGTTTCTGACCTCTTAGGGGCGAGATTAATTGGCCGACCGAGAGAATCTCATACTGGGGCGGTACCTGGCGATGGCCTAGAGGTCAACGGCGAAGAAGGCAGCGAGAAACACGTATGTGTGAGTTGGGTTTCACAGTATTTCAGTTATGTCACGGCGTGTCAGCTTGTAGGTGGACAGTCGAAAGTGATGCTGGTCTTTGTGTTTATCGTCTCGTGAAGATTTCTGGGTTAGAAATGGTCTTCACTCTTCAGCAACCCATGCTTGCCGTAAAAGGCGTCTATGCTTGTTGTAAGAGGCGACTAACGGGATCGGGTGGTCAGGCTCGCGGACATGGTTGATGCATGTCATAGTATCCCAGTTGTGTAGATCGATGCTCAGGATGTCAATCACTGGATTGTCTGGCCCAGACTCGATTATTTACATACAGACCGCTGTCATATAACTGGAATATTGCGGAGGGCGGCGTTTACAACAAACAAACAACTTAGTGTTTGTCACTTTGATGAATCTCAGCAGCAAGGGATTGGTGTAGAGAAACCTAGACACACAATCAGGGAGAATCTGGGATTCGAACTCATGATCACAGGATCCTGGGACGCCCACGGGATGTAGCTCTGCACAGCCTTAAAAGAACTGGCCAGACCATATAGGAAGTCAGAACAAATCTACATTACTTCCAAGCCAAATACGAACCTGCGACGAGGGTCAATCTCACAGTTTGAGACGAGGAGGACATCAAGTTCTACACAACGAAGGATGTTTCCACATGTTGTTAAAATATTCTAAAAGTTTAACATTTTGGTGCTAAACAACGAACACAGTGAATGAGTGCATGATTTAACTATATGCCAGTATTCCCCAGAGTAAAGTGTGAATGTGGCGCTGCAGGTACCAAGATTGTGGAAATACAACGTTAAGTACCCTCTACACAGACCAACTGGCACGCTGTCCTGTCCTACCAGAGACTATTTGCTGTAGGCTCTCATCCAAGACGAGATAGATACTACTATAGATATGGACTGGTCAATAACGACATGTTCACATGCAACCTGGCCGACACAGGGTCTGACATACACCTTTCAAGGTTGCAACTTAGCGTGATGATGGTCATATGCATGTTCCAGCTGAAGACTGTGGTTAAATAAGATTCCACGAAATCCTGGTACCCAGTCTCTTCAGCTGAGCTAAACTCCCTGACAGACGAAAGAATACACCCACGTTTGATGGTGGTTAACGTGAAACAACAAGAAACGGTTATTGGATGGTGATTTGATACGAGACCGTAAATATGCAGTGTTTTCGGCGACTATTTTCAACCTTATAACTTTTGGATTACATTTGTATTGGTTTTGTTAAATCAGATTTTAAAGTGTTAACCTTCTTTTGCTGTGCAGTTTATCTGTGCTGATCGGCCCAGCGCGTCATACTCGCTGCCCCTCGTGTATGCTATAGGTTGCACCGCGTGAATGGTATGGTCCTAGCAGAACACTGGTTAATCAAAGCAAACGGAACGTTAGCCTTTCAATCAGCTCAGAGTTCGATGTTTACGCCAAACGCAGGAGGAATCACAACACCGGCTGGAGATATGTGTGTCGACGCGCGTCGGCATCTACCCCATGCATGGTCAGTGAGGAACGCTTTGAGCTAGTATGAATAATATATGTTCACTCTGGTGACTCAACACTAAATACTACATGGAACTCCAGGAACTCTGCCCCTACATGGAACGGGTAGACAATTCTCTGTGTGACTTCAGTGTAGAAGCAGGCCTAAATCGTGTATACACATCCCGATCACTCAGCATGAACGCACTGTTTATTGAGAGTATACTCAATTGTGTTTGCCGATGACTCCTTGAAGAATATACGTCAATCTGTACTGCGACAGACTAGGTTTATATGAAAATCGATTACATACATTATTTAATTGGTTCTTGATAGATGTATACCTCACTTTATATCTGATTATCGAACCGTGAAGATTCGGGGAAGAGTAGGTCTTCAGCAACCCATGCTTGCCTTAAAAGATGACTATGCTTGTCGTAAGAGGCGACTAACGGGATCAGGTGGTCAGGCTCTCTGACTTGGTTGATGCATGCTATCGTATTCCAAATGCGTAGATATATGCGCATGATCTCAAACACATGGATTGTCTGGTCCAGACTCGATTATTTACAGACCGCCGTCATATATGAACACACAATGCCATTTAGAAAGGGTACGTGAACTAGGCTACCAGTTGTCGAACTTTCATTTTTGTTGAAGCTTCGGTGTCTGAGTGGGTTAGATCGCTGACTTTGTGTGCTGGAGAATAGGTGCTATATTCTGTCAGTGTGGGTTCGAATCCCGAATGGGATTCAACCTAAAAAAGTACGAGAATCTGTAGTTTACTATAAAAAAGTGTTATCCCAAATATAACATTTGTTACGCCGTCACATAGCTGGACTAATGCTGAGTGCGGCGTTAAACAACAAACAAACCAACAATATCTGATTATCAAAGTAACCGTCATCATTCCATCTTGTGAACTGCAGTACCAAGTCCCCAGCAGCCCCTTTAAGATTGACTCGAAAGGAGAATAACATTAAACAACTTCAGAAGGGATTACTTAGCTGCCGTGAAGATTGTCCTGTACGTGGGTGATGAAGACAAATACAAATGGCAGAACGGATCTTTAGGAAATGTCGTTGTTCAAAACAATAAATGATGGGTGATAAATTGTAACAATTAACCTAACAGCTGAGATTGATATTCAGGAATACTTCAAGGCAACTATTGTTGAAGGACCTGGCAAATACAACAATCACTTGGTCAATATTTGGACGATCTTGCTGTTCCGAAGGTTGATGGAGTATACGGCATATCGTTTGATTCGAGTTCTTCACAGCGTAACAGAAACAGAATAGTGTTGCCACATTTCTCGTCTGGTGGTGTCGACCGATCACATGATGAGATGTTTACAAACAGGTAAGTATGTTACACAGCGGATGAGCCAGGGCACATGTCCACGGGCTGATGGGGGCGTGTAGTGTCGCAGATCAATAACAGGATTGGATCACTGGTCTTTAACGCAATTCTTACGTTTGGGCGTGAACCCAGAGGACACTGGTCAGACTCTGTCAGTACACAGAGGTCACGGTTACAGGAAGTAGAGTAAGGTACTGAGGTAGAACGTTTACTTCTGTAGGTGCTGTAATAACACTCACACCACACCACACCACACCACACCACACCACACCACACCTCACCACACCACACCACACCACACCACACCTCACCACAACCCACACCACACCACACCACACCACACCACACCACACCACACCACACCTCACCACAACCCACACCACACCACACCACACCACACCACACCACACCACACAACCAAACACAACCAAACACACACCAGACAGCACACACACCCATGCAACTCCTACATCAACATCACCACAAACACACACCACACCGCACACAACACCATACTCACACACACACCCATACCCAAATCCACACCCACACCCACACCCACACCCACACCCACACCCACACACACATCCACACCCACACCCACACCCATACCCTATCCACATCCACATCCACACCTAATTCATGTACATATGATCTGGACACGGGTGGTTTAGTCGCTGCTAATCGCTGTGTAGAGTTGCGTGCCTTAGGCATGTCAGAATCCTATGCTGTGGGTACAAATCGTCCTGTATGAGGTGCTTGACAGTTTCAGCGAAGTGGTAAACGACTGCAAAACATCGCCAGGGGCTTCACACTCTCACACACCACAGATGCGTCTAGAGACACAATGAACGGGGAGCACCCGACGTGTGTCTGCAAACACATGCTTTCCAATCTGTCCAACAGCAGCTGTACGTACTCCTAATAAATTTTATTATTTACCAGTCATTTTATAATCCCCTCTAAGCGGTCATTGCTTCTACATTGAATTCACCACATAATATCCATCTTTTAATATCCTCATCTACTGTATATTTTATTCAGATGAACATCCGGGGCCCTTGGCAAGGGTGCGTCACGTGTCACCTGTGTACACACTGGGTTTATAGGAGCGCTCGACACAAATGGCAGTTTTTACATGCACTACAAACACTGGCAGCTGTCTGCAAGTTGTAATACACGACAAAAATACACGACGACGTAAAACAAAAAAACCCATCTGGGGCCGAGAAATATTGTTAAGCGAGTAAAACACAAATTACATGGCAAGTGGTGACACAAGACGACCGTGCCACTTTCGCCATTACGTCCTGCTTTGATGTCAACTATATACCAAACTGCCCGGATTATCACTCCCGATGAATCCCAAGTATCTGTGACAACTAAAAGCATTGCTCCATACACTGGACCACACATCACCGGAGGGCATATGCTGTTAGTCCTAGTCAAGAGAGGCTGCGTTCCCATAGAAATACGCACTATCTTCCAGAAGTGGCGGTTTTAAAGCCGGAGATTCAATGGACATATGGTGCTGTATGAGCATCTTCATAAAAACCTACTATGGTGTCAGGACTGTAGGAGACACTGATGGGACTGTACTGAGACATTTCATTGGAAGGGACCAGGGTGACCACGTCACTCAAGGTGCTCGAGTCGCTGAAGTCGCTCAAGGTGTTCAAATCGCTCAAGGTGCTCAAGGTGTTCAAATTGCTCAAAATCCTTAAGGTGCTCAAGATGTTCAAGGTGCTCAAGACACTCAAGGTGCTCTAGTCGCCCAAGGTGCTCAAGTCGCTCAAGGTGCTCAAGTCGCTCAAGGTGCTCAAGGTGCTCAAGTCGCTCAAGTCGCTCAAAGTGATAAGGTGCTCAAGGTGCTCAAGTCCCCCAAGGTGCTCATGTCGCCCTAGTTGCTCAAGTCGCTCAAGTCGCTCAAGTCGCTCAAGTCGCTCAAGGTGATCAAAGGTGCTCAAGTCGCACAAGGTGTTCAAGTCGCCCAAGGTGGTAAAGGTTCTCAAGTTGCTCAAGTCGCTTAAGGTGCTAAAGAGCTAAAGGTCGCGCAAGGTGCTCCAGGTGCTAAATGTCGCTGAAGGTGCTCAAATCGCTCAAGTCGCTCAAGGTGCTCGAGGTGCTTAAGGCGCTCAAGTTGCCGCATTCCGCGATGCTGACGCGTCCCGTAGTATACCAGAAACCTGTGGTCATCGGTTCGAATTCCAGTTTCGTCTTGTAGGTTTGTCAGTACCATACCCGTGCTCGTGGGTGCTCCCTGAGTTCACACATTTTATAACCTTCTTGGATGCAGTCAGCAATTAAATACCAACATACCGGATTATCGGAACCTGGGCCTTCAGAGAAACGACCATTAGGCTACCGTACCGTCCCTCGGTTTGACGACGGGAGAAGCGTCCCAGTTGGACAATATAGAAGTTGTTAGCAATGGGCGGTTTCATGTCTTCCTGCTGAAAGCCAATGAAAGACTACAATTGTTTCCATCAACACTTACGTTTTAAACATCTATGGCCTTAACATACTATAATTCAACAACTAAAGACGAAGAACTGCTGCCTCTCAGGGCACAGACACATGGTCATACATGTACCCTAGTGCTCCAACCATCAACTTGTAATAACTCTCAGGACACAGACACATGGTCATACATGTACCCTAGTGCAGCCAACCATCAACTTGTAATAACTCTCTCATACATACACGTGGTCATACATGTACCCTAGTGCTCCAACCATCAACTTGTAAACACTCTCAGGACACAGACATATGGTCATACATGTACCCTAGTGCAGCCAACCATCAACTTGTAATAACTCTCTCATACATACACGTGGTCATACATGTACCCTAGTGCAGACATACATCAACTTGTAAACACTCTCAGGACACAGACATATGGTCATACATGTACCCTAGTGCAGCCAACCATCAACTTGTAATAACTCTCTCATACATACACATGGTCATACATGTACCCTAGTGCAGACATCCATCAACTTGTAATAACTCTCAGGACACAGACATATGGTCATACATGTACCCTAGTGCAGCCAACCATCAACTTGTAATAACTCTCAGGACACACACACACATGGTCATACATGTACCCTAGTGCAGCCATCCATCAACTTATGATAACAAAGAATGTCCTGTAACACGCACAACGGTACACATACACATCTAATATGTATATTTTTACTGTATCTTATATAAGAACACTGCCTTCACCAGTACTCATCCTATGAGTCACCTGCAAGTCTCTCAAAATGAAGGCAATTATTTGCATGTTTGTCCAAGTGTTATCTACAGATTCGTAATTACGACAACCGTGAAAGCATGTTACCAAGTGGAGAACCTCCTCAAACTGTCTGCTGAAGAGACAAACTAGATGTATGCTGCCTTTCATGTCAATGCCTCTCGTCTCTAAACTGCTTATTTTATGGTATTCGTTGTCAGTGCAAGTAATTAATCTGAAAAAGCCCTCGAAGAAACTGTAGGGCGATGTAACCTTTGATCTGTTTACTGAACTGACAAGTGGTGAACGGGCAGCGCCAGGACGTCGTTCTGTAGTGCACACTCTTCAGCTGCAAACAAAACACTGAATAATACATATCACAAGCCTGAGAGGCCACTCAACAGGTCTGATAGCACGGATAAGATGAAGGAAGGGAGGCCACTCATCATTTTTTATACCAAAAACAAGATGAAGAGAGGGAGGCGACTCATCAGTTCTATTACCAAGAACAAGATGAAGAAACTGAGCCACTCATCAGTTCTGATACCCTGGACAAGATGAAGAAATAGAGGCGACACATCAGTTCTGATACCTCGGACAAGATGAAGAAAGGGAGGCCACTCATCAGTTTTGATACCAAGAACAAGCTGAAGAAAGGGAGGTCACTCATCATCTCTATTACCAAGACCAAGATGAAGAAACTGAGTCACTCATCAGTTTTTGATACCACGTATAAGATGAAGGAAGGGAGGTCACTCATCAGTTTTGATACCAAGAACAAGATGAAGAAAGGGAGGCCACTCATCAGTTCTGATACCCGGAACAAGATGAAGAAAGGGAGGCGACTCATCTGTTCTGATACCAAGGACAAGATGAAGGAAGGGAGGCCACTCATTAGTTCTGATTACACGGAGAAGATGAATGAAGGGAGGCCATTCATCAGTTCTGATGCCAAGGACAAGATGAAGAAAGGGAGGTCACTCATCAGTTTTGATTACACGGATAAGATGAAGAAAGAGGGGCCACTCATCAGGTCTGATACCAAGGACAGAATGAACTGATGATAATGCAGCTGTTTCTGTACGTTTCGATACAGGCGGCACTTGTATACAAATCAAGCAAGAGCTTAATATAGGTACACTAGCTTGACAAATGCACCAGCCTCTGTACTGAACGTTACATACACAGAACAGTCTCCTCTGTCTTCATTGATACAACAGCTTCTTAGCTGCCACTTATTGCTATCTTTTCTGTCTGTTTGTTGTTTAACTAACGCCGCACTCAGCAATATACCAGCAATATGACGGCGGTCTGTAAATAATTGAGGCTGGACCAGTTAATCCAGTGACTGACATTATGAGCATCGATCCACGCAAATTGAATACGATGGCATGCATCAACCAAGTCAGCGAGCCTGACTACCCGATCCCGTTAGGCGCCTCTTACGACAAGTATAGTCACCTTTTACGGCAAGCATGGAATGTTGAAGATCTCCACGGGTCCAACAAGTGTACCAAATCGCATGTTGTGAGCCACCAGTGCATCCCGCCAAAGGACAAGGACTATGACCCTTCATATGCACACCCTCGCATAGCGGATAGCTGTCCCCTGAATCCCTGGGCCTGAGGAATCCGGACCTCTGCGACCATCTAGGACATGCTACTGCAACTATAAATAATCGAAGCTGTATGAATCCACCATGTCTTGATCAGTTTTCTTTGTACGTGTTGTCGTCACAGTCTTGAGCTCCCAGATCAACTATTTGTAAATGTTTGTGTCTCAGTCTGCTGTGCAAAGATCAAACTTTCGTCTGGGCTTGATGTATCATCACATGACATACATCTGAAACATTCAGTGTAACAAGCAACTGGAAGGTAGTTTACGTTTATGTGTTTAATAAGCAACCAGAAAAGTTGTTACTCAAACAGCGTCGACAATCACAACATCATGCTGAACGTTCATTGGTAGGCTTGTTTTCGTATATTCTGGCTTTATGTTTCTGTTGTAATGAAAAAGTGACTTTGAAGTTAGATAAATCACCACATAAACACAACAGGAGCACATGTTTCACCACAGACAGAGTAGAATAGTTGCACCAGAAACGTGTGATACTGCGCACATCCGGCTGTTTCTAATCAGATTACAACCAACATATTTTCAGATACTGCCCAACTGCTGCTTGACAGGTGCGCGAGCACATCGGGCGACAAATGTTCCGCATATCACTTTCTTCTTGAAGTTTATTTTGAAGAGTGTCACTAACTTAAATTGGAGCAGTGGGGTAGCCTAGTGGTAAAAGCGTTCTCACCGTAGACCCGCGTTCGATTCCTTGCATGGGCACACATGGGTGTCCCATTTCCGGTAAATCCCTTAGTGATATTGCTGGGGTGGTGCATAAAGTAAAACCATACTCACTCGCTAACTCGCTCAATCACTCGTTTACCCACTCTCTTACTCACTCACTCACTAACTCGCTCACTAGTCTCCTACTCACCCACCAAACCTCTTTCACTACCCACCCACGCACCCCTACCAATATGATGAGATCATGGCGTCTCAGCGCCCCGTGTGTGGAGTGCGTATACCCACACAAGCTCCTCTGGACACTGTATACATATTCATATCTTAATTTTATACAGCAGCATGTGTTTTCACCAGCCATATGGTTTGAGCTTTAGAACCAAATGGCCCCTAAGTTGCGAACACTGGCAATGGTAATTATTCAAATATGCTTGTGCAGTGGTTTTAATTGAAAACTGGAGCTTCTTGCACATCTGCAGACGATTTCTGACATAGAATTTCTTATCAGAATTAAATCATTTTTTATATATTCACCACATTTTGCCATATCGATCTGCTCTATATCAAAAGAAAACGGAACAATCTCATTTACAAGAGTGTCATGAAATCACATACACAGTTTCATGAAGTTGGGGGGTCCTGGGTAGACTGACCTGCTGCCAAGTAGTGCACTCTCCGTGTTGTGGTATGTTGTGGCATAAGTGAATGACTGCAATGGGAAGATTATTGCACACTCCGTGTTGTGGTATGATGTGGCATAAGTGAATGACTGCAATGGGAAGATTATTGCACTCTCCGTGTTGTGGTATGATGTGGCATAAGTGAATGACTGCAATGGGAAGATTATTGCACACTCCGTGTTGTGATATGTTGTGGCATAAGTGAATGACTGCAATGGGAAGATTATTGCACTCTCCGTGTTGTGGTATGATGTGGCATATGTGAATGACTGCAATGGGAAGATTATTGCACACTCCGTGTTGTGGTATGATGTGGCATATGTGAATGACTGCAATAGGAAGATTATTGCACTCTCCGTGTTGTGGTATGTTGTGGCATATGTGAATGACTGCAATGGGAAGATTATTGCACTCTCCGTGTTGTGGTATGATGTGGCATATGTGAATGACTGAAATGGGAAGATTATTGCACACTCCGTGTTGTGGTATGATGTGGCATATGTGAATGACTGCAATAGGAAGATTATTGCACTCTCCGTGTTGTGGTATGTTGTGGCATATGTGAATGACTGAAATGGGAAGATTCTTGCACACTCCGTGTTGTGGTATGTTGTGGCATATGTGAATGACTGAAATGGGAAGATGGTACTCTGCAACTGACCTGGCGTGATTTAAGACGTCAATACCTGGGGGTATTGAAAACTAGTAATTCTTCGACGTGAAAACAACAAAACCTCACGAAGCTTGGTGTCGGTTCAATAGGAATGCATTTTCAATAATTGCATTGCACGAAGTACATCATTCACCCTATATTCTTTAATGAAATTTAGAAATATTCTATTCTGATTGGTCAGGGGTTTCAAACCACAATAACCACCTTTGTACTGTTTTAACGACCGCATCACCACGTAAGTGATTAATGCCTGCTCGGGTCTACATTCAGCTACATCGATGAGGTACCCATCTCACCATTGCAAATAGTATATTTTTCTCCTAATTTGTTCTTTTTGGTATATGACTTTTTCCTATGTGTCTTTGTCAGTGCTTTCAAAACTGGGTGTTCATACTTCATTCAAATTATTTATCTATGCTATTAGCATATCATTTACCTTGATCATCTTGTTATATGTTTGTTGTTTGTTGATCGACCTGTAAAGTTCTGGGTCAAAATAGTTCTTCAGCAAACCATGCTTGCCGTAAAAGGCGTCATAAGGGGTGACTAAAGGGACTGGGCGGTCAGACTCGCTGACTTGGTTGATGCATATCATCGCATCCCAACTGCCTAGATTGATGCTCTTGATGTCAATCACTGGACTGTCTGGTCCATACTTGATTATTTACAGACCACCGTCATAAAGCAAGAATAAAACAAACAAACCATCTGTTGATCGTTGAGGTTCATTCTTATCTCACAAAACACAATGCACCCGTTATCTAGATCTATCCACCCGTACTCTTCCACCTCACCATGTCTGTAGCACCCGAACCAATAACTGCATGCAGATAAATTATTTGAGGTACTTGTTTCACTTGACTGAGACGCTACATACGTATAATACCGTCAATGAAGCGAAGTAAGTCATATACCTTCAGGAGGTGAGGTCCTCAGCGCTCTCCTAAAACACATGAAAGCCGTTTGTGATGAAAGTCCCATTACCTTGCTCGCTGGCGCCTGAAGTCGGTGTAAATTATACAGCACGATGCTGGTATACTCAATAAAGTCCATTATCATTTTTGTTTGTAAACTTCTAATTGCCCAAGCCTAACAAGACATATACATAAAACTGAATATTTACACTTATTTATTAAAACGGCTCCGTTTGTTGTTGATGATTGCACGGCTTTCATGTTGTTTTCTAAAGTCAAATGTACAGAGCTAGTGTTAGCGTGATGGTGTCAGATGGGATAATGCGGTCAGATTCGAGTGAAAATGATACGATATTTCACATTTGCGTTGTATCTTGTTTCATCATTCAGAATCCCTTGGCCCACCTGGGACACACCAGGTCCCACCTTACCCTTGAAGATCCGGGGTAGAATAGGTCTTCCGCAACCCATGCTTGCCGTAAAGGCGACTATGCTTGTCGAAAGAGGCGGCTAACGGGATCGGGTGGTGAGGTTCGTTAACCTGGCTGATACATTTCATAGCTGGAATATTGCTGAGTGCGGCGTTAAACAACAAACAAACAAGCAAGCAAGACAGTTGTCGTTGAAAGGGTTAGCTTGAGACCGACTTCGAGCTCAAGCCAACATAAAAGAACACTTCGTTTCTTTTAATCGACCTTGGAGAAGACTGCGGCCTTTACAGAACAGTCTGTGGTCGAATCATCAGCTACGAATGATGTAGTCATACGCCACCCGTATTCCAACAACGTCTTATTTCAACGTTGAATTTCGATAATGTGCAACGTTTAATTGAGTAATAAGACATTTCTACACTCGTAGAGTTTTTATTACAGCGCGTGTGTTTCTAAACGTATCTAAGGAGCGTACTGATACGTTCAGAAATAAACTCGTAATAATAAGCGAGAAAACAGTTTCTCATGAGGAGTCGTTTAGTAATCTCTATATATGTGAAAACTGATAGTCATTACTACCCAAGGGGCAATCCATATCGCCGCACATATTTCTTATACCTGCACAATGTGCGCATATCACTTTGCAGTTATTCTAGGCATTTGATTGACTGATTGTGAACGCCGACCTTTACGGAACTACTTTCGCTACATTCATTCGTTCAGTTTTCCAGGGAGTCCATACAGATCACTGTATTCAAACGGGATCGGGTGGTCAGGCTCGCTGACATGGTTGATGCATGTCATCGTATTCCAACTGCGTGAATCGATGCTCATGATGTCAATCACTGGGCTGTCTGGTCTAGATTCGATTATGTTCATACCTCCGTCATATAGCTGGAATATTGTTGAGTGAGGTGTTAAACAACAAACAAACAAGCAAACAAACATCATATTTCTAGGGAGTCTGTATAGATCTTTGTAGTCTCCCTCATATTTCGATCATAATAACGCCGTCTTTGTATACGCTGGAAATGCAATAAAACAAAGAAATACAAGCTAATCATGTGTATTATCAAAGGCTGAAGTACTTTTTTGAAGATTTTTTTTAATTTAATTTATACATAAGCAGAATATCTATTTCGGTGAACGTGTGCCACTACAGCATGACCGACGTATTTGGAATGAGGACACAGTAGAACTACTTGCCCTTAACTGACATAATACAAATTACTGATCACAAAAATGCAATAGCTGTTTGACATTAAAATTATATTGTTGATACTGCTCCACTGGGAGATTCGCCGATAAACCACGCCAGCGGTGAGCTCCTAGTTCACAGAAAGTTTCGCGTTCATGTGAATGATCATTAATGAACATTAACACAGAGTGTAAGGTCGCACGGTGCCTTTACCATCAACTTCATCGTACAGTCCAGGATACATGGTCGCGTTCAACCAGCATCATCGCCGCCATGCTGGGGGAAAGACGTCAGACATTTTGAACATTTTGACTTCAAAAAAGACGGATAAAAGAGCAATTGGAACATTCGATGAACTGTCTGTGAAACATTTTCGACATTTTCTGTGAAAGTTTCGCGCTTGACACGCGGCTTGTCATCAATGTGCTCAGTAGATGCACTCAGTGACCCCTCAGTGGAATGATTGAAGCCAAACTAGAAATCTCTGTCTGTTGCGTATGCACAGTTGCCTCGTCTATTGTGCACATGCGGTGTGACAAGGTACTAGTTCTAAGGGAGAAATTAACGAGAGATTACGATCACTATTTACCGTTAACTTATCGTTTTATCAGTTATAAGACGTTACTGCATTGTTAAAACACCAGCACTGCCTAAACATTTGCGTAACATGTATAATTACTGGGGAAACATTTAACTGACATTGTTACAGAGCCATGACATCACGGACTTGTTGGCAAACAAACATTGTAACCTTGACATTTATCTCAGTTGCTATGGAGACGGTACTGGAACTGTTTGTTTTGTTCGTTCCTCTTCAAATTACATCTGTTCTAATAAATAGAATATTAAACTCTTTTCAATTTGATATCAAACAGAAAAAAATATTTCACTTGGGACGTAAACGTGACATTAAATTGAAGCGAGTGTAATAACCTTTAATTCTGTTACAATGTAGAATTGAGAAAAATGCTTTTGAGCACTGTTCTTGGCTGCTGACGTCAGTAGTATCGTTTGTATTGTGTGAGACCATATCTAGTAACATCTAGTCATATCTTCAATACCTTGCGTCGTGATTCGACAGAGAGTAGTATTAATCAATAACCCTATTGATGTATGGATTGAATACGAACCTACAGTTCCTGCCTGCAGGGAGCGTTCATTGTCAGTGTGCGCCCTGGGTCTCCACTTCATGCTCACTAAGGATATTAGCACAAAGTTTGAAACTTTTGAAATTGATATCGTGAAAACTTGTGAGGACCGGTGACATATAAAGATTTCTAGATCAGCAACTGTGCTCTTTCCGAACCTCGGTTTGTCTATCTCACAGCGTTATATTCCAAGGGACATTGTCCAAACATGGCTAGAAGACTGCGTCCTTCCGTGAATGTATTGATTCAATATTGGAATTTACTCTGGGCGATATATTCTAGTTTGCCCTCAGTCGCTGGAAGAGATCAGTGGTTAAAACCTTGCCTCCTCACGTCGCTCACCCGGCGAATGTGAGTCTCTTCTCCACTACCCCCATACACACACCAGAACCACACACACATCCCAATACACCACCACACAACCATCTAATCACACAACTACACAACCACGCATCATCCACCCCCATACTCACACCAGAACCACATACCCATCCCAATACACCACCACACAACCATCTAATCACACAACTACACAACCACGCATCATCCACCCCCATACACACACCAGAACCACACACACATCCCAATACACCACCACACAACCATCTAATCACACAACTACACAACCACGCATCATCCACCCCCATACTCACACCAGAACCACATACCCATCCCAATACACCACCACACAACCATCTAATCACACCACCACACAACCATCTAATCACACCACCACACAACCATCTAATCACACCACCACACAACCATCTAATCACACCACCACACAACCATCTAATCACACAACCACACAACCATCTAATCACACAACCACACAACCATCTAATTACACAACCACACAACCACAGTTCCTCCACCCACATACACACACCAGAACCACACACCCACCCCAATACACCACCACACAACCATCTAATCACACCACCACACAACCATCTAATCACACAACCACACAACCATCTAATCACACAACCACACAACCATCTAATCACACAACCACGGATCCTCCACCCACATATACACACCAGAACCACACACCCAACCCAATACATCACCACACAACCATCTAATCACACAACCACACAACCATCTAATCACACAACCACACAACCATCTAATCACACAACCACACAACCATCTAATCACACAACCACGGATCCTCCACCCACATACACACACCAGAACCACACAACCATCTAATCACACAACCACACAACCATCTAATCACACAACCACACAACCATCTAATCACACAACCACACAACCATCTAATCACACAACTACACAACCATCTAATCACACAACCACACAACCATCTAATCACACAACCACACAACCATCTAATCACACAACCACGGATCCTCCACCCACATATACACACCAGAACCACACACCCAACCCAATACATCACCACACAACCATCTAATCACACAACCACACAACCACACAACCACGGATTCTCCACCGACATAACACATCCACCCAACGAAGAAGTGCTGCGAGAAACTCACTCACTTACTCAAGGTACGTACTAGCCCCCCCCCCCCCCCCCCCCCCCCCCCCCCCCCCCCCCCCCCCCACGCCATGCTAGTTCCAGCTACCCAACACTGTCCTATCCCCACCCAAAGCAGTGTGGGTTTCAGCAATGTTCTTCAACAGTTTCCTCACAACGAAGCATGCATTCTAGTTTCCCTCAGTGTATTTCTCAACCACTTTCATCTCGTCAACGTCCCCATACACAACACACTTTTCTTTTTCTTCAATACATACTTCAGTTCCTTTGAACCCTAGTATTTTATTGTTAGACTACGTATTGATTAGCTTAATCAAGTAACACAGACATAAGGTAATCCGTTTATACTTCATGCAGATCCTCATGGTCAACATGTGAGTCCTCCAATACGTTTCAAACCGTACAGACGAAACAGCTGATCAATACAATCTCTAATGCTGTATTGTTTTCTCAACAAGTTTCTGAGTGTTTACTTTCTGAACGTAAGTTCCGTCTAAGTAGGCTGATCAGATTGAGCGTCACAGCTCACATCAATGTTGTCCTAGCTCTAGACAGTTGACATATTGCGAATACCTTATTCTGCCTCACTGCACTGGGCTTTAAGTCTCCGAGAATGAATTAAGTGAGTCTAAAATTTTAATAATGGATAATTTGAGCTGCGTTTACTGGGAGATTACAGACCTGTGTTATAGTGTCTTATCTCAGGTGCACATATGGACGATTGTCATATATGTATATGGCACTTTCCTTACCTCATTTTCATTGAGGCCCCTGAGTCTACCAAATGAAACCTAATCCTCCCATGGACAATGTGACAATGTGTGTGGTAGATTCCTTATCAATTATAAATAACGTTATCAATCATTCTTATCTCATGTCAATGTATATTTAAATATTTACAGAGTTTTTGATTTACAAGCTTTTGAAAACAGTGTTCGTCATAATGCAAAATGCATTCTCATTGCGAGATACACTCCTGGGAACAATATCATACGACCATGATTTAACAGGAAGCCGTTGACGTGAGGTAGGAGTTGGCGGTGGCATCAGGAGGGTAGAGTCCCGGGTTTGTTTCCCACCCTCATCACCCCACCCCACCCCACCCCACCCCACCCCACCCCACCCCACCCCACCCATGTGGCTCAGATCTCGGCTGAGAGCGGGTTCCCTGAACACTCTCAACTGACGCAGACGTAGAAGATAATGTGGCTTGTCCCACCAATGGAAGGGATGTGTCAGCAAGCGTAGACATCGGTAACCACTGCATCTCCCCCCAACACCCACACAACTCAACATATACACCACCCGCACAACACAACATATACACCATCCGCACAACACAACATATACACCATCCGCACAACACAACATATAAACCACCCACACAACACAACATATACACCACGCGCACAACACAACATATACAACACCCGCACAACACAACATATACAACACCCGCACAACACAACATATACACCACCCGCACAACACAACATATACACCACCCGCACAACACAACATATACAACACCCGCACAACACAACATATACACCACCCACACAACACAACATATACACTACCCACACAACACAACATATACACCACCCACTCAACACAACATATACACCACCCGCACAACACAACATATACATCACCCGCACAACACAACATATACACCACCCGCACAACACAACATATTCACCACCCACACAACACAACATATACACCACCCACACAACACAACATATACACCACCCGCACAACACAACATATACACCATCCGCACAACAAAACATATTCACCACCCGCACAACACAACATATACACCACCCACACAACACAACATATACACCACCCACACAACACAACATATACACCACCTGCACAACACAACATATACACCACCCACACAACACAACATATACACCACCCACACAACACAACATATTCACCACCCACACAACATAACATATACACCACCCACACAACACAACATATACACCATCCGCACAACACAACATATTCACCACCCACACAACACAACATATACACCACCCACACAACACAACATATACACCACCCGCACAACACAACATATTCACCACCCGCTCAAAACACCCAATACACTTTGTTGTTTAACACCGCGCTCAGCAGTATTCTAGCTATATTACGGCGGTCTGTAAATAATCGAGTCTGGACGACACAATCCAGTGATTGACATCATGAGTATCGATCCACGCCATTTGGGATAGGATAACACACATCAACCAAGTCAACGAGCCTGACCACCCGTTTCCGTTAGTCCCCTTACGACAAGCATAGTCGCCTTTAACGGCAAGATTTGGTTGCTGAAGACCTATTCTACCCCGGATCTCCACGCTTAAAAGATAATGTGGCTTGTCCCACCAACAGAAGGGAGGTGTCAGCAAGCATAGACATCGGTAACCACTGCATCTGCCCAACAACTTCGCGGGCTGACTTCAGCGACAAACCACATTCCACGTATATCTCTATGCTCATTATGCCTTCGTTGACACGAGGAATTATTCTTGCTAAAGCTGTCAAGCAATCATTACGCCATCATGCCATGTGTGACTGGCCAGATACAAGGCATTACACGGGATTACATCTCATGTAGCTGGTGCTTCATGCTAATTTCATTTGACGGGTCTGTACGTGGTAACGGCAACTGAAGCGTACGACATCTGGACTGAGTGGTGCCACCCTGCTACGTCGAGCTCATTCAACTTATTCGTTTAAAGTAAATAAGGAAATATTGCAATGGCGTCGCATTACTTTTGTTGGTTTTTTTTTAACAAAGCACATCTGCTAGCGGTAATAGAAAATAACCGACATTGAACCATCTGCCTTAGATGTGTTCTAGGCACACACTCTGGTTATGGGAAATGTATTGCCAATAATTTGTTTAATAATAGTTTTCTTTTAAAAATTGATAAAAAATAGTATGATTATGCTCAGCGAAATAAAAAAATGTGTTTAACTTGAAATTACGTCATTGGTAGAAATGTAAATATGTGTGTTTGTTATTTTGTTTCCCCGATTATGGTAAGCTGATTTACAACTGAATAAATACTTTCAGAAAACGATAACAATTACCAGCAAAACGTATTACACTGTTTCATTGAATATCGGGGGTTGTAGAAGAGACCCCCTGTTGTGAACAATCAGTAAAACAAATAAACATCCGGTTCTTAGGAGTGCATTTTATTGTGGTAACCTTAAGCTGTGATAGTACTGTACTTTAGTAACCCACAGTGCTGATTGCTTTGAAGCACAGCATCGTCGTATGGCAGGATAACCTTAAGTTCTTATATGTCTGTCTACTGGGAGAATCACATGAAAGCTTCATCTAGAATATACGATTAAATAAAGTATGTAAATGATTCTTTGAAGTACCACGTTAGACGCTAGCGTTTCAAAGCAGCGTTTTTATCAACTCAATCATGCTCGTGTGCCCTGACGCTTTGACTTTAGGTTTGAACATATTTTTTGCTTTCTTTAATGGGAAATGTTCGAAATGAATCTGACTGGAATTTTATGACCAGAAATATAAATTCACAAAGGAACCATAATTCATGGCAGATTTGGTTGCAGATTACATCGAACGTGACACTAGGGGGACGCTTCAGGTCTTAGGGTTCACATCAAGTACAAGCTACGGGCTTTAGCAATCAAATTAAGAGAGTATATCTCTATGACATCCTGGGACGGTGTGGCCATTGCCTTACGCCGCTGTACCAACAGTGAAATTTCATAAGGTTAATTCTCTTTCAATTTCTTCTACATAACACCGGAAGCTATAACGATTGTTGGTAAGTTTTTTGTGCACGGATCAGCCGCGATATTAGTTAAACTCTACGTTACGCTATGCAATTTGAAGCAGTGTATGCATATGGTAACAAAATATAAACTATTGGGATGTAACGTCATATTTTCCATGTATAATGGTAAAAATGTTAGATGTAATTACCATATACACGAGTGGTTAAAGTCTTACTTTGTTTCTGACACACAAAAAATGATTCCAATTTGGCATAAATCAACTTAGAAAATTGTGAAAATCAATAACAATCCTACTGTGCACACGGATCACAGGTTTTTTAACAAGCTCAATTATCCAAGTTGAACCATGTCGGTACACACTGATTCTGTAAGATTTCAGTTTCAAATATATTTGTTTTGGCTGCAAAGCCCCCACAGCATTGTTTACAGTTACCGATATGCACGGCAAGCGTCGACTTGTTAACACTCGAGAACGTTTCATAATCCAATCAAGTCCCACAAAGTGAAAATCAATTCTGAAATGAAAACGTTGTTGATAAACGTTCATGATGAGACATTACTAGTGTGCACGGACGGGTAGCAACATACTCGTGATGTTTGGATTAGCTGGAGCACACAGATACGGTAGTACGGCTTCTAATATGACACTTAGAATCATACTATAGATTCAATGAGCACTCTTCATAAAAGGTATACAATATCAGTTCAAGGAGACACGTTGTACGTGAAACTATAACATGAATAAAAAACAAACACTAAGTAGCTGAGAAATAGCGCAATCCCTACAAATGCATCGTGTATTTTTATCTTTTAAGAAGCAAGGGCTAACGTGACACTTGGCTTTCGGGGACGAGCCAGACACTAAGTAACGTTAGATGGTTGTGAAGCTATATAGTTCTTGTCATCTTTGACTGAAACGATCGATCACTACATTGCATTTCCCAGAACACAGAGTTCGCATGTAAATGTACCTGTTCACTTACGCCATCAGCAGGAGCATGTGCCCTGTGAAGATCTGGGTTAGAAATGTTTTTAGTAGCCCATGCTTGTCGTAAAACGCGATGAACGGGATCACGATTCGAAGCTGCCGTATGAGGGCTATAGTTACATAACCATCTCATCCTACCGGGTATCAATTCACTGTGTGCCTATTTCGATTTAATAATCTCACTGCTGAAGCATATTTCGATTTAATAATCTTGCCTAAGACCCAACATGTAACCCGTGTTTCAATGTGCGGCAGGACCGAGGCTCTTTAAACTCTCAGGAGTCAAGTTTGTCGAACACCTCTCCACCAACTCTGCGCGACCAACGTTAATAAGTACGCCTCATGTACGACTTGTATCACGAGGACTACATACCACAACAAGAACTAAAGAACCGCTCATTATAGAACCTGAGGTAGTTGTCTATCTCGCCTGAATGTTAAATGTATTTCCATCAACAGCCCCTCTTATCACATACAGACACCTGCATTTAGAAATAACATTCCACGTATATGCATTAATAATGCAAAATGCGGTTTCAATTAAATGTTTGCAGATTAAAACGATAATATGCACCTAAAAATCGATATTCAATTATGTTCACGAAAAACAATTGATTAAGGCAATTGCATATCAGGTAAAACATATATTTATTATTACTTTTCCGTGAATAATGCGACGAGGTTACAAAGCGTCTGAATATCGATTCAATCACCGAGTCAGGATTCGGCTACTGTGACAGCTACGTGTTTTGATATACTGGCACAGTCCACACTTCGTTTTACTGATCGCGTAAACGACTAAAAACACACATAACAAAGTAACTGATTCGGTTATGTTTTCAAAACACATAACGCAACTACCAAAAGCAAAATGTTCATTTCCTTTCATACAGCATATATTTAAAGCGCACAACCCTTTTCCCAAAATCTGTATCCGCGCTTGATACCGCAACCGAAGTCGCTCACGCGAAACGTGTATTGTGGACAAAACAAGTCATATACTCCACGCGATTAAGTTGATGTGATTATTCAAATAAATGGAGACATTAGGCCCGCTTCTCCCCTAAACTCCCCCCACCCACCCTCGGGTGATTCATCCGTTCACTGGACCGTAGCCTTTGTTCTGTCAGTCTACCTGTCCCGACCGCCGTCCGCCACGTCCTTTGTCTGCCACGCGCATATAATTAACGCAGCGGCTTAGTCATAGTGAATCGTGTGTATCCAACTCACGTGCATGCACGTCGGTACGCGTCACCCTGTTCGTCACACGCGGTATGAGTAAGCAGAGTAAATACTGGACAGTCATCACCATACATTAGCGTCCCAGGGAATCACCTCTCTTTGTCGGGTAGCCCCGGGGTTTGACCAGGACTTTGTGGGTAGCCCCGGGTAGGGTCAGTTGTGGGTAATGGACTTGACAATGGTCGCTTGACAAAACAATTCGAGGTCGCATCAGGACTAAAATGATTATTCCAGAGCCGACCAAGAACATGGTCCATTATATATTTGTTGAGTAGGCGATGCATATGTTGCGAACGATTACACATTTGTGTTGTGGTGGGAAACTTGATCACTTTATATAAAATATAAACAGAAAACATCCACCTGTCACCAGTCATGACGGTACAAACGTTGGAGACAGCATCACGCCATTGTGAGTGAATTTGGTTTTACAATAATAATTCAATAATATCGCTGCGGGGGACACCATGAATGGGTTTCACACATTTTGCCCATTTTGGGAATCGAAAACGGGTCTTCGGCGTGACGAGAGAACGATTTAACCACGAGGCTACCCGACCGCCCCTCACGCCATTGAGAACTATTGAAACACTCTAACTGGCGTTTTGGTGTTCCTCCTCTATACTCAATATTGGAAACCGTTTCCAGTACTTGCTTCCTTTTTTAGTTACATTGATATTGAATGGGAAACAGATGCTACATACATATCTGAATAATGAAATATTGTCACTGAGGTGACCGGCGGGACAGCCAAAGTGGTTGGTGTCGACAATGTCGCGGCGACCTACATGAGCGGTGGGAGACGTATTGGCTACATCGCAGGGAATATTTATAACCCCCTACCTAGTTATTGTTTATAAATACACAAATTATTTATCTCCCATATAACCGCAGAATAATACGAGTAAGAAACGGAAATAATAGATAAATTAAGTGAGGGTCCCAAGGGATTCAAGGACAAACATACGGACAAGCAGGCAGACAGACAGGCAGACAGACAGCGTGCTAATTATTTGAGAAAAACGAATGAATTACCAAATTCGATATAAACTGCGTGTGGTATTTGTTGATAAAAGATTCCTGAAACTGAAATGAATGTACTGTACTGACAAAGAAAAGATCTTTCTCCCCATCCCACCCCTCCCCACACAAATATCGATTCCGAGGGAACGATCATTTCCGGAAAGCGGTATTTGACACTTTTTGTTCATAGCCATAAATGTACTCGGCAGTAGCGAGCCGTTAACAACGAATAAGATCCCATCATGTACTAACATTCAAAATTAGTTACCATTACCATAGCAACGTCACTTTTTTAAACTCTAGTTACACATTGCTCTTCAACTCCCCCCCCCCCCCCCCCCATATTACTTCTGAACTACATCCCTGCCTTTAGTGTGTTGACATTAGCCAGACACACCCAACCCACCCCCTCACATTCCCCCTTGACACTACCCCCTCCCGTACCCCTACTCTGCCTCCCACACAATATCACAACTATATAATGGCCCTGCCTTCACCGTGTTGACATTATCCCTTAGTCAAATATCCGAAAGTCTGTGTAGAGAGGCCGACAGATGGCCAGGCCTGGTGAAATGAAGGCACCCTCACATAAAATACCTGGATCAAAGATACAAGCCGGGCTAAAAGAGATGGCGTTTTCATTACCCCAACAGGATAACTACCGTCCCACAACTGGTCATTTCAACTTATCGGCCGAATATTGATCATTTCATTAGCGGGTAGGATTGAATTAATTTATTCAATAAATAATTAATGGTAGTTTCTGTGGACCAACCAATGACCCCCCGAAACAGGGAAAAAACTGACAAATTCATCATTTTATCGATTAGTCTTTATTTTGGTACAATGAAGCAATTATATATGGAACAGTACTAATCAAAATAGGTGAACAATGAACGTCACCAAGTCACAAAGGATGTGACTGATATTTGAATATTCTAGATAAGGTAACGGGCATTGCGTGCAGGGAAAAGCTGAGCCAATGAAATGTCTCATCAATAATAGGACACGTGTGTCATATGTGGAATAGGGATCTATGTCAGGCCATTGAAATGTCGCATCAATAATGGTAGGACACATGTGTCACACGTAGAACACAGATCTGTGTCGGTATATGTCAGAGCGACGTGCGGACCGCGGAGACATTTTGGCGCAAGCGTGAAACGGAAATATTTGCGAGGATCATATCGCGGTTCTAAAGAGACATATAAATATAGAATGTATTTTAATAATTATGGAAATTAAATTAACTGAAATATTAAGTACTTACAAAACAAGTAAAAATATGCATTCATATTTTTTATTCACCTCAACACCCTAGAAAAAATGTATTAAAGGAACAAACAGTTTTATTTTACATTAAGTATATAATTAACCTAATGCAACCTGTCAATCAAACACCATGACTGACCAATCAGAAAGTGGAAAGTGCCAAACCTGTCCCTTATCAAGTGAAACTATTGTTTAGTTCAACTTTCGTTGTTCTTTTAAATATAATGTCCATGTACAGCACAATTACCTATCACATGAACATTATAAAACTGACAGAAATGTAACTGAGCAGTTTCAAATATGTGTCTAGAACTATCATACCCAATGATCGAACTATATACATGGTCGCTCATGGCGTGGAACACATCAACATTGCCGGAATTGAGGTGAAATGGGGGTTGAGGGGGCGCGCAAGATTATTGCACTTACATAGCGACATGTGTGCGTGCGTGCGTCTGCTTGTACTAGTTCGGACTAATGCCGGTTTTATGGTGCTAGCCTACTCTGACACAATATACATATCCGAACCGACCAGTCCTTGTTTTATCCCTTCATAGTCGAGGAGGAAGAGAGGGTACCATGCACCCGAAAGATGATTGTTTAGAATCCTCAAGGTATCTAGTACATGAAGTTTGATGTTCCAAAGGCGACATAGTGTCCCCTAGAGTCTATTGGCGGCCATATTGGATTTCCGATGAAAATTTATAATCGGCATAACGTTTGATCCAGACATTGCACGCAAACGTATGGGGACATTTTCTGTCTAATTTGAGCATGAGGAAGTGATTGAAAGGGTTAATCTCCTGATTAAAATGTTATTTAAACAGGTTGGGTACCTTAAAAATACGAAAACCTGAAAACAGTCAAAATACATTTCTCAAAGACATGCAAACATCTATCAACATACAAACAAATTCATATGATATTCACGAATTCTGTTTGAACAGTAATATATTTACTTAAATTGATAGCTCATCGCATGAATATGAAGCTATGAGTTTCAATAAGTAACAGTAACAAAAAAATGCCAATACTGCTTGCTGGAAAGGACGAGATACACGAGCGGTAAGGTGTGGTTGTTTGCGCCGCTTCATGTAATCATGGCAGCTAAACATATGAGGATATGTTTGTGTGTAATTTGGGCAAAGAAAGCCACTGAAATTGTTATTTTCATGTAAACTTTTATTTAACCAAATTGGTTGCCTTAAATAAAAACAAAACTTGAAATATACTAAGCGTCAAAAGAAAGCATAGGTTGGAGATTTGTAATTTTCCTAAAAACAGCGATAACTAGTGGAAAGTGGGCATTGGGAATATGACTGCCCAGGGACATGTGCCAAAAAACACCTCACCAGAACGCGCCACCTTTGACGGCGCTCGTGCAGTGACAAAAAAATGGTGAAACAAGTTTCCCGCCTATGGCATGAACTGCACGTGCATGTTAGCTGTATAAATGTGTTCGTCTGCAGGGTATAACCATACGTGATGAAAGCACACAAAAGAAATGTCACGACTGTCACAGGAGCAGAGAGAGAGTCAGCGGTATGGCCGAAATGGGGGCAACACAGGTCCAAATTGCCAGAAGGTTTGGTTGTACACCATTGACGGTAGCCAGGCTGATTCAACGGTACAGACAGACAGGGAGGACACACGACAGGCCTAGAACCGGACGACCCCGAGTGAAAACACCACTGGAAGACGGTCACATACGACTCTTTCACCTGCGAAACAGATTCATAACGGCGACGGCGACGGCAGCAACAGCGTTTGGACATCCGATTATCCAACGTACAGTACTACGACGACTTCGTGCTGCTGGAATCCGAGCTTATCGTCCTTTCCGAGGAATGGTACTGACTGCTCAACATCGACGCCTGAGACTGCGATGGGCGAGGCAGGTTCGACGCTTGCAAGTGAGAAATTGGCGTCGAGTGCTGTTTACCGATGAAAGTCGGTTTAACTTGTTTCGAAATGACGGCAGAGAACGAGTTTATCGACGCAGAGGGGAACGTTTGGCTCCGACGTGTATTCGAGAGGTCCATCCATTCGGCGGGGGAGGTGTCATGGTTTGGGGCGGTATTTGTGGAGATCAGAAGACTGATTTTGTGATTATACAGGGAAACCTGAATGCTGTGTGGTACAGAGACCAAGTGTTGCTGCCAGTTGTGCTTCCGTTCTTACAAAACCAACAGCAGGGAACATTGTTTCAACACGACAATGCCAGGCCCCATACTGCAAGACTGACTCGGAACTTTCTAAACCAGCAGAACGTTGACGTTTCGCCCTGGCCTGCCCACTCACCCGATATGAATCCTATTGAACATCTGTAGGACCATCTTGACAGACAAATTAGAGCACGCCATCAGCCTCCCGTCAACAGACAAGAATTGCAGCAGGCCCTGAGAGACGAGTGGCAAAGGATTCCAGTCCACGTCATCAGAAGACTGACGTCATCGATAAGGCGGCACACTACAAGTTCATTGTCGACACAGTTGCCTTCAATAGCGTGTATGACATCCACCTGCCTCAATGCATGCTGTGATACGCCGCCTCGTGGCATTCTTTTCGTTTGCTTTCATCACGTGTGGTTATACCCTGCAGACGAACGCATTTATGCAGCTAACATGCACGTGCAGTTCATGCCATAGGCGGGAAACTTGTTTCACCATTTTTTGTCACCGCATGAGCGCCGTCAAAGGTGGCGCGTTCGGGTGAGGTGTTTTTTGGTACCTGTCCCTGGGCAGTCATATCCCCAATACCCACTTTCCACTAGTTATCGCTGTTTTTAGGAAAATTACAAATTGTCATCCTATGCTTTCTTTTGACGCTTAGTTTATATTATTCATCCAAAGGCCGGGTAACCAAATTCTGTTTCCATCGTAATTTTCTATCGAAAGTATTGGAAACCGTAAACACAAGCACAAGTTGCAAATCATGTGGATATCTGTAAATACATTTTAAACAGTTACCTTGCCCACGTTTATGATCACGTGCTCTAAGTAAAAGCAATATAACCTGAATGGCATGTTTGTGGGTCTTTCAAATGAATACAAATAAATAAAAGAACAGTTGATAAAATCAAAGCAGTTTATTATTACCCCTCGCTGCTACATTGGTTTTTATTATATAATAAATGAATCATAACATACATTTTATTTAGGCGTCTGGGACATAGGGTTGGGCATGTCACCAGGGATAAATCTAGATCTCCTCAGAGGCTGATATTCAGCCCCAAACCTGCATCAGATGTCAGTAAACTTTCCCTCTCCAATAGTTTTAACAAATCTATGCCATCCTAAAATAACTCAGAATTTAAGGAAATTATAAATTATAAGGTTTTTTTCGAAATCTGTTTACCAAGGTCACTTAATTAGTTTGGAATTCTAAATTTAGATACAAATCCCTGGTCACACTTCCAGAATATTGGACCCAATAAACTGCCAGTATTTAGGTGCATGTATGTGAGAACCGTGGAAAACATTGAGAGGATCCAAGATGAAATGAGCACCTGCAATGGCATCATTCGGGTCCATATTCCATAGCTTGGGGTGGCAGAATTATCTGCAGAGAGGGTCTGAAGTACTTCCCATCAATTAACTTGCATTAATAAAATATACAACACAAATTTAAATTCATATGTGATCTTATATTGAAAAGAATTGCCTGAATCCAAGAATCCTTACTGTTAAAAACTAAACCTGTAAATAAAAACAAATATCTCATTAGGAAAAGAATTTATGGACGTGAACGTCTTCATTATGAGGAATACCACCTTGTATTTCTCATAAAAAAGAAGTTGACATTCTCTTCCTTATGTGTATCACTTCTAAATGCCATTCAAAGACTTTTTCTCTAACACCAGGGGTCGTATATTTACGGTAATTGCTTGACGTACATTCTTAAAAATGTCGTTTAATTTTTGCTTGTTTTTTTTCGAAAGAGATATGAATAAAAGTACACCTAATCGTGTTCTCGACATAACGGGCACAGACAAGGAATTGCGCCTTAACTGTTTGACGCAAATCGTTTTTAATCCCTGACGTCTGTTTAACACGACCGTTATTCATATCATCGGCTTTTCGCTGCGGCCTTCGACGCTGAACACAACATGACTATAATACATGTACTTCACCATTAACCTACTATGTGTGGTTTCAAAGCATCCTCTCATTATCGATATACAAGAAGGGACAGACAACACAGCGATACAAGTATGTCAGTGTGATGACACTTCTCGTGTGTTGCAACATTATTAAACACCAAATGAGTAACTGAAATTAGGGAGGGAGGGAGGGGGGGGGGGGGGGGTGCGTGAGTGAGTGAGTGAGTTTGATTTAACGCTTTATGTATGGAATCCTAGAAGGGACATTGTCGCGTTGTTGCCCTTACAAAAACAAGCAAAAAGCGCCACAATGCGACAATGTCCCTCTGAGGATTCCATAGCTTTACGATATTCCAACAATATCACGACGTATGACGACAAATGGATTTCATATACATGTATATTCTAAGATTGTGGGTAATCGAATCCAACTTTCGGCGTGACAAGCGAACGCTTCTACGACAAGGCTACACCACCGACCCTGACATGTGGAAGATTATTATAGGGCAACATGAACTATTTTCGTTGTTCCTTTGAGAAAAAACACTCAATCTATGATGCATTAAGTCAACTGATGTTCAGCAAGGACATGAAATACATACTTTCATGACATTTGTCTTATTGGATATGCTGGATACTGAATGACACGAGGCAGTAATGGGTCTTCACTAACTGACAATGACCATTGTGGAGAAAGTTATATCAGCCGTTTGGATGTTAATCTTATTCCTCGCGTGACACTGTGTCAGTGGAAGGACTATGATGCTACGAGTCAGTAACAGATACTGACAAGATGCTGACGATTATACGCCCGGGTTTGCATTTCTATCGTGGGCAAAACACGACAATCAGTATTTGACGTACATTTAAAAAACTGACATTTAGAGAAGCAGCACACGCAGGGAACATGTTACTCACCGGAGAAGAATGGCATTCATGTACATTTCATCATATACCAGCACCCAAGCCGAGGCTTCAAAAACACTTCTACACAACAGTTTAGTCTCTCCCGTTTATTAAGTGGAACTGACCCGACAAATATGACACTAATGCAGGAATTCTTAACTTGTAAATACCGTTACTTGCTGGGCTGCAGCACTGCTATTCCCACGGCGAGATATACTTCTAGGTTTTAGTTGTTAATGCGTTTACACGCCGCTATGGAGGGATGGAATTCCACAATTGCATGGATTAACTACATTTTATACAGTTACCACGGTAACCCTTTCAATTATTCTGTTGCACATTTTCATTGATTCCAGGAGAGTCTATGAACGAATGAGATATTATCCCCCACGAGTCCTAGTGTGACGTATCCTCTCGGATGGATTCGGAGGAAGCCAAGGGATCCGTGACAGCAAGCGACAGGGCCCAGGTGCTCCTCCAGACAAGGTGCAGACTGGACGCTACTTAGTCTGAAGAGTACCAAGCCTACCCACCCACATACCCATACATCCTAACCACCATCGCCCAAAGGATGGAGGATACCTCTGTGTTAAGGATATAAGTTCAAAGTTCCCGTGGAGGAAGATACCTCCGTGTTAAGGATACAAGTTCAAAGCTAACACGAGGAAAGCAGATGAGTGGACCTCATGGATGCCTGTCGATGCTAACTACAGGTCTGCATAAACCACAGTGAAGCATCATCACATGTGTTGTCATTCTTCAGAACAGAACCGAAATTCATCTAGTTCTGTAAACGACGCCTACCACTACTGAAAAGGTAGTACTGTCGACTCATTGCCTTGAACCAGAGTATAATCGGAGAAAAAAACCAGAGTGCCCTTGATTATAATGATGCATAGAGCTCAAGTGAATTGTGCATGTTATGTGACAAGATGGTGCTATTGTATGGATTGTCCTTATGTATTCAAATTAAAACTGCTTCACGCAGGAACGCAGTATTGTATTACATATTGTAAATAAATGTAACGTAACATGGATCTTTTTTCACCTTAATTTAATGAATACACGTACAACCAAATTTCACGTGGCATCGATTCACAATATGATGATAGTCTCATTTTCGTCTATTGTCGGTTCACCATTTTAAACTCACCAAAGGGTTTGTAATGGCACATAACATCTACTGTTCTAAAGGGGTAGTTGACTGGAAAATATTCTTCTGCTTTACTGCTTTGTTTCTTCAAGCATCACATAGATCGATCTCGTTGTCATGAACCGAGCTGTTGTTTGTTTGTTATTTTGTTTGTTTGTTTGAGTGTTTGTAGTTTAACGCCGCACTCTGCAATATTCCAAACTTGAGTGAAATCGCAGCCTGCATTTTGTGTCTGCATAAACACATTCAGGGTATATATTTCTCCAAAAGTGTTTAATACTGTATTTACATCCTACACGGAGCACAGCTTCTACGTGGTCTATACAGGTCTTCGAAGAGGGATAAGATCTCCCTACAACATGGACCAATGCTTCATGCCATCGCCCACTGGTTTACCCGCCAAGCGCCCGACCCCACACATCCGCTTGCCGTGGTACAGCTTGCTACAGACAACGGCATAAAACTCCACATATTTATAACAAGCACCACGAGACGTAACGTAATCAGTTCATCTGGGTGATGTAACACATCCAACAAAGCTTTTGAATTCAGATGAAGGCCAGGAGTGACAGATGGTGTTCATTCAAACCCATATTGATTATCTTCGTCACACGTGTACCTGTTTGTCACATGACCACCCTGAAAACAGATACTCCACTCCAATAGCGCTACATAGACTTGGATAAACAGACCACTCATCTGACAAAAATACAAAAATATACCATTTTAAATCTATCTTGTGAACTGGCGCGTAAAGGCATATACGTTCATTTCCTGTATTTAAGCTCGTGTGTGTGTGTGTGTGTGTGTGGGCGGGGAGGGGGGGGGGGGGGGGTTATTAATTTACCATGTATTAAAAATATATGACATTCTACAGGATTACTGGGATGAAGTGGCAGGATCCTCCGCTTAATGGAATGGATTAAAACATCAAGCAAACACAATTTAGTTCAGAAAAAAGAACGTGCTCCTATAAGAACGCAGACACGCTCCCAGACTCGTCGTTGTGCAGAGTTGCCTCCCCCTTGGAGTGCCTTAAAACTACGATAATGTCTTCGAATCCTAGATACGCTTTGATGTCAACTATATACCAAGCTGCCCGGATTATCACTCCCGATGAATCCCAAGTATCTGTGACAACTAAAAGCATTGCTCCATACACCGAACCGCACATCACCGGAGGGCATATCCTGTTAGTCCTAGTCAAGAGAGGCTGCGTTCACATAGAATTGCTGCTGTCTTCCAGAAGTGGCGGTTTTAAAGCTGGAGATTCAATGTTGTAAAACACAGGCACATGATCAACGCTTTAAGCATATCATATAGGACGCTAGCGGGATTCTTCGGATACATTGTCATAGGAGGTAAAAGTGGTGTGCCCAAAACCTTTCGAACCAGTTTCGCCCTTTACAAGATTCTAGGTTTTTTCAGCACCAAACCCGGGCGTATGGATTCCAACCAGCCCAAGGGCATATCCAGCATCTTTTTAAAGGGTGGGGTCCAAAATATCAAACTCTTCTCTCAGATAATGTCACTTTCTACAACATACTACATTTGGTCCCCCCACCACCCAACAGCACCCACCCCATCCCCACCCCACCCCCACACCCCGTCTGGATCCCCCTGTACAAGCCCCCAACGTCAAAAGTCTGCGTGTCTTTGGGCTTCCTCTTAGCCCCACTCAGTGTACCGTGAGGGTTGTCAAACAGCGTCCTATCACCGACGTTGATGATGCCCCTAGACGCCGGCTCTACAGACCCAGATCATAGATAGGTGTTTTGTCACGATTTCAGCCAACGCCCTACTTCACCATGGCGCTTTACATTCACTGAGATCAGCTGAACGCGAGTGTGAAGACCCCATTTCCTATACAAGCAGACTCCATCCCCCGATCTACCGGCATGTTCCTCACGGAGATATATGACGTCCTTGTATGCAATCTGACGTCAGAGTGGTGTTATGTGAGGGCACTCTGCAGATTGACAATATTATGCATTCAGATACGGTCAAGAATTTTACGTCACACCATCTCATCGACAAATATATATTTCAATATTCATCAAAATCTGTAGAAAATAATAAACACAACTATTTCCACACCACTGCGAGCAGATTCAGGTATGGGAGGGAGAGTTGTAAGTCAGAGAGTGTTTCTGTTGCACCAATAAACCCTGGCTACCAGCTGCTACTGTAGACAATCTGTACCGAGAAACCTCATTGCCCGTTAGATTAGATGTCGGTGTCAGAAACTGTCGTATGTCACAGGCGGATAGACAAACAGATACACAGTCACACAGCCAGCCAGACAGAAACACAAACAGATACACAGACGGATAGACACACGGGCGGATAGACAAACAGACACACAGACAGATAGACACACAGGCAGATAGACAAACAGACACACAGACACAGGCAGATAGGCAGACACATACTCAGACAGGCTGACAGGCAGACACACAGACACACATGCAAACAGACACACAAATACACAAACAGGCGGATCGACAAACAGACACAGTCACACAGACAGATAGACAGACAGAAACACAGACAGACACACAGGCAGATAGACAGATACACAGACAAACAGACACACAGTCACACAGACAGACAGACACACGGGCAGATAGACCGATACACAGACAGCTGGACACACAGGCGGATAGACAAACAGATACAGGCAGATAGACAGCCAGACAGACAGGCAGACACACGGACAGATAGACCGATACACAGACAGATGGACACACAGGCGGATTGACAAATAGACACAGGCAAATAGACACATAAAATCACAGACAGACAGGCAGACACACATGCAGATAGACAGACGCACAGACAGATAAACACATACGGAAAAACAGGCCGATAGACATGCAAGCGGATAGACAAACAGACACAGACACACATGTAGACAGACAGACAAACACAGAGATAGACACACAGACAGACAGACACAGGTATATAGACAGACAGACACACGGGCACACAGACAGACAGGCTGATACCCACATACAAACTTAAACATATGCAGACACTCGACAGACAGACACACACACAGATGCTTCACATGGAGCGCCCTGCAGGGTATGAATGTCTGACCAGTCCGTCATCCACGGTGGCGATGCACAGCACACAGACACGCACACAGACACACAGGCAGATAGACAAACAGACACACACAGACATGTGGAGCGCCCTGCGGGGTATGGATGTCCTGATGAGTTCGTCATCCACAGTAGCGATGCACAGAACACAGACACACAGGCAGATAGACAAACAGACACACACAGAGAAGACACTTAGAGCGGTCTGCTGGGTATGGATGCCCTGATCAGTTCGTCATCCACGGTAGCGATGCACAGCACACAGACACGCACACAGACACACAGGTAGATAGACAAACGGACAGACACACACAGACACGAGGAGCGGCCTGCGGGGTTGAATGTCTGACCAGTCCGTCATCCACAGTAGCAATGCACAGAACACAGACACGCACACAGACACACAGGCAGATAGACAAACGGACAGACACACACAGACACGAGGAGCGCCCTGCGGGGTTGAATGTCTGACCAGTCCGTCATCCACAGTAGCAATGCACAGAACACAGACACGCACACAGACACACAGGCAGATAGACAAACGGACAGACACACACACAGACACGAGGAGCGCCCTGCGGGGTATGAATGTCCCGATCAGTTGTCACCCACATTAGCAATACACAGAACACAGACACGCACACAGACACACCGGCAGATGGACAAACGGACAGACACACACACAGACACGTGGAGCGCCCTGTGGGTATGGATGCCCTGATCAGTTCGTCATCCACAGTAGCGATGCGTCTTCTTTTAAAATCTCCATCTTCTATTATTCATGGGGGTTATAACAGAATTCTTGCTTTGAACTACGAATCATCATATAGCTTCTGAGCAGGTTTAATTAGGACGTGAATCAAAAATTTATCAGACGAGTTCGTTTCTGTAAACCTCCCTTTCTTGTCTATTTTCTTATCCTTTGTTCCAGTGTAACACTGGGAATGTGGGGTTTTCATGTGATGGGGAATGTACACTGGCGTGAAGCGTATGGCTTGATTAATATCCCTTTATAACATAGCCACAGATCGAAGGTCTACCCCAGTAAATTACCTAGTTTATCACCACACTGAATGTCAATCATAAGTGATGTAGATGTCCACCGGTTGTCGAGAATGGAACAGCTGCCATCGATGCCATTGATTATTGTCGACATTTAAATACCAAATCTTAAAGCAGTGAGATATGGAGAAGGTGGTAGACTCAGTTGCAATAGGAGTAAGTGATGGAGAGTTGATACACCCAGCTGATAACTAATGATGCTGTACTCTTCACACAAACGAATTGCTGATGACACTGTATAGTTCCATGACATTTATAGTCTAACTATGGAGTACGAATACTTGAGACGCCCTCGAGGCATCTTTCTTTCTCTCCTGGACATCCGCCCTTGAGGCATCCTTCTTTCTCTCCCAGACATCCGCCCGCTGATTGGGTGCATGTCACGTGATGACGTGGAGGGCGCACCAATGCTGACGCAGCCGGTACGACTGTAACACTTTAGCGCACGCTTGCTATCTATAATTTTGAATCGGTCGGTAAAGATGTGTAGTTTGTGCTTCAACACAAAGCCCTTGTCATCGCTGTCATGGCAGTAGTTTGTCATGCTGGGAACATTCTTCGGACGTCATATTTGTCATGTTATCATCTCAATGGCATATATGAAGTCCGAGAGGCCATACTTTGAAGAATTGTCACAAAATGTTTGCTATTGAATATAACTACACTCATTCCACGTAATTTGCATTAAATATTTCGATTATTCTATTAGTATAAACCGTCAAAGACAGAGAGTAACCAGTCTCTCTTATACGCCAAAACGGATTCCACTGGGTGTAAAAGGCCCAGAATGATTCATTACCTTGTAATTCGTTCGCGCATTCCTTCTAGAGTGCAAATGGTGCGTTTCCCATCCGAATAGTCCCAACCACGGCTCGACAGACACTGGCGTTGTAACAGACACTATATTGTCCACCTGTATGAAACAAACCACGTCGTAACAGACACTATATTGCCCATCTGTAGGAAACACACCACGTTATTACAAACACTATATTGCCCATCTGTAGGAAACACACCACGTTGTAACAAACACCATATTGCCCATCTGTAGGAAACAAACCACGTTATTACAAACACTATTTGCCCATCTGTAGGAAACAAACCACGTTATTACAAACACTATATTGCCCATCTGAAGGAAACAAACCACTTTCTAACAGGCACTATATTTCCCATCTACATAAAACAAACCACGTTGTAACAGATACTATGTTGTCCACCTGTAGGAACAAAATCACGTTATTACAAACACTATATTGCCCATCTGAAGGAAACAAACCACGTCGTAACAGACACTATATTGCCCATCTGTAGAAAACACACCACGTTGTAACAAACACTATATTGCCCATCTGCATGAAACAAACCACGTAATTACAAACACTATATTGCCCATCTGTAGGAAACACATCACGTTATTACAAACACTATATTGCCCATCTGAAGGAAACAAACCACGTTGTAACAGATACTCTATTGTCCATCTATAGGAAACAAACCACGTTGTTACAAACTCTATATTGCCCATCTGAAGAAAACACACCACGTTATTACACACACCAAATTGCCCATCTGTAGGAAGCAAACCACGTTGTAACAGACACTATATTTCCCATCTGTAGGAAACACCACGCTATTACAAACGCTATATTGCCCATATGCATGAAACAAACCACGTTGTAACAGATACTATATTGCCCATCTGAAGGAAACACACCACATTATTACAAACACTATCTTGCCCATCCCAAGAAAACAAACCACGTTGTACCAGACACTATATTGCCAATCTGAAGGAAACAAAGTATGATGTAACAGACACTATATTGCCAAACTGTAGGAAATACACCACTTTGTAACAGACACTTTATTGCCCATCTGTAGGAAACAAACCACGTTGTAACAGATACTATATTGTCCACCTGTAGGAAACAAATTACGTTATTACAAACACTATATTGCCCATCTGTAGGAAACAAACCACGTTATTACAAACAAAATATTGCCCGTCTGCATGAAACAAACCGCGTTGTAATAGATACTCTATTGCCCATCTGTAGGAAACAAACCACGTTATTACAAACACTATATTGCCCATCTGTAGGAAACACACCACGTTATTACACACACCAAAATTGCCCATCTGTAGGAAGCACACCACGTTATTACAAACACTATATTGCCCATCTCAAGAAAACAAACCACGTTTTACCAGACACTATATTGCCCATCTGAAGGAAACACGACACAATATTACAAACACTATATTCCCCATCTGAAGAAAACAAACCACGTTGTACCAGACACTATATTGCCAATCTGCATGAAACAAAGTATGATGTAACAGACACTTTATTGCCAATCTGTAGGAAATACACCACTTTGTAACAGACACTTTATTGCCCATCTGTAGGAAACAAACCACGAAGTACCAGACACTACATTGCCCATCTTCACGAAACAAACTACGATGTAAAAGACGGTATATTGCCAAAATGTAGGAAACACACCATGTTGTACCAGACACTATATTGCCCGTCTCTAGGAAACAAACCACGTTATTACAAACACTATATTGCCTATCTGAAGAAAACAAACCACGTTGTTACAAACACTATATTTCCCATCTGCATGAGACAAAGCATGATGTAACAGATACTATATTGCCAAACTGTAGGAAATACACCACTTTGTAACAGACACTATATTGCCCACCTGTAGGAAGCAAACCACGTTATTACAAACACTATATTGCCCATCTGTGGGAAACACACTACATTATTACACACACCAAATTGCCCTTCTGTAGGAAGCACACCACGTTATAACAAACACTATATTGCCCATCTGAAGGAAACAAACCACGTTGTAACAAACACTATATTGCCCATCTGAAGGAAACACACCACGTTGTAACAGACACTATATTGCCAATCTGAAGGAAACAAACCACGTTATTACAAACACTATATTGTCCACCTGTAGGAAACACACCACATTATTACAAACACTATATTGCCCATCTCAAGAAAACAAACCACGTTTTACCAGACACTATATTGCCCATCTGAAGGAAACACGACACAATATTACAAACACTATATTCCCCATCTGAAGAAAACAAACCACGTTGTACCAGACACTATATTGCCCATCTGAAGGAAACAAAGTATGATGTAACAGATACTCTATTGCCAAACTGTAGGAAATACACCACTTTGTAACAGACACTTTATTGCCCATCTGTAGGAAACAAACCACGTTGTAACAGATACTATATTGCCCACCTGTAGGAAACAAACCACGTTATTACAAACACTATATTGCCCATCTGTAGGAAACACACCACGTTATTACACACACCAAATTGCCCTTCTGTAGGAAGCACACCACGTTATAACAAACACTATATTGCCCATCTGAAGGAAACAAACCACGTTGTAACAGACACTATATTGCCCATCTGAAGGAAACAAACCACGTTATTACAAACACTATATTGTCCACCTGTAGGAAACACACCACGTTGTAACAGACACTATATTGCCCATCTGAAGGAAACACACCACGTTGTAACAGATACTATATTGCCCATCTGTAGGAAGCACACCAAGTTATTACACACACCAAATTGCCCTTCTGTAGGAACCACACCACGTTATTACAAACACTATATTGCCCATCTGCATAAAACAAAGTATGATGTAACAGATACTCTATTGCCAAATTGTAGGAAATACACCACTTTGTAACAGACACTTTATTGCCCGTCTGTAGGAAACAAACCACGAAGTACCAGACACTATATTGCCCATCTGAAGGAAACAAACTACGATGTAAAAGACGGTATATTGCCCATCTGTAGGAAGCACACCACGTTATTACAAACACTATGTTGCCCATCTGAAGGAAACTGCGGTGCTAGAGACAGAATAGTGTCAATCTTTATACCCCAAGCATTACGCAACTATGGCGCTACACCCAGTTTATTGCCCACCTCTAGACTTCAAACCATAGTGCTTCAGCTAGTATATTGCCCACCTCTAGACTTCAAACCATGGTGCTACACTCAGTATATTGCCCACCTCTATACTTCAAACCATGGTGCTACACTCAGTATATTGTCCACCTCTTTACTTCAAACCACAGTGCTACACTCAGTATGTTGTCCACCTCTAGACTTCAAACTATCGTGCTACACTCAGTATGTTGTCCACCTCTAGACTTCAAACCATGGTGCTACACTCAGTATATTGTCCACCTCTTTACTTCAAACTATCGTGCTACACTCAGTATGTTGTCCACCTCTAGACTTCAAACCATGGTGCTACACTCAGTATATTGTCCACCTCTATACTTCAAACCACGGTGCTACACTCAGTATATTGTCATAATTGTCATAATACAGACACCTGTCTGTGATGCATTGTTACTTTAAATGAAGGTAAGGTTGAATATCATCTCCTTCAAGTAAAACTACACGGTCAGCCTACTGAGATACGTCTCCGTGTAGTCCGTTTGGTGATGGAATGTGGTTTGCTGTTTGACCTTCCACATGCAATTTTCTATTAAGTTCAAGAGGTTTTGTGGTCATGTGATTATTGATAATCACATCTCTCATAAACTGAATATTTCTTGTCAATATACCCAACTATGATAGCCTTTGTGTGGCATTCTCTGTTCCTTCCACAGTTGTCGATCTGTTCATCCCTAAGACCCCGTGATGGTGCTCGGCCATTAACAATCCTTGTTTGAAATCAATTTGAAATCAATTTTTGCAAAGGAGAAAAACGTCTCCACTAACTCAATACTGCTTAGGTTTATAATATGTCGATTTCTGTCAATGTAACCTCCCCTTGTAACTGGTGGTGAGAGCTTTGGTAATTAGTATCTTGACAGTAAGCCTCTGGACATCGTCCAAGAGGTGACCGGTTTGGGCAACAGTTTGGGATCAGTTGCTCAGGGTCAAGCAATCGGTCTTGAAAACCAGAACATTGTCCAATCACTGTGACAGGTTATTCTTATAGATGGGTTTGGCGCGTGGCGTGGAATATACGGCTGTAATTATCAGGGCCTATATCTTGGGGAATATGTCAATGATCCGCAGTGTGAAGACACCGGGGGATGGGAGAGGCAACTGATCCTGGGATGGATTAGGAAAGGTGAACATTTTAAGTAAGCCTCCGAACCCAGGAGACTGTTTCTTAGTGACTGGACGCAGAAATTGACCGTTGGGCAGTATTGTAACAGCCTATATCGTACCTGGATCCGGCAAAACAATGATTGACGGTGTCCTGTGACAAACGATCACAACTGAAATTCCACCGTATACAATCAAGAGGTACGGCTTTGTAAAACGGAGAGTGAGTGAATGAGGGAGGGAGTTAATGTTGTTTATCACCGCAGTCATCAATAACTGTTCAAGAAAGCATATAGAACAACACTGTCTGTGGAAACCATAGTAGATCATCTTCGAATGTTTTGTTTTTGTTTGTTTGTTGTTTAAAGCCGCACTCAGCATTATTCCGGCTATATGACGGCGGTCTGTTATACTCGAATCTGGACCAGACAATACAGTGATTGATGTCATGAACATCTATCTACGCAATTTGGATACGATGACAAGTATCAACCAAGTCAGCTAGCCTGACCACCCGATCCCGTTAGTCGCCTCTTACGACAAGCATGGGTTGCTGAAGACCAACCTAACCCGGAATCATCACGGGTAACATATTCGGGGGACGAACCTTCCTTCGGAAATCATTGTTGGGCGTCTTAGGGTGACGATTTTCTGGGATCTTTGGCGAACACTCTGCGTGACAGAGACTCCAGGAGGCAGATTAATGGCAAACGTTAAATGTTCCAAGTGTTAAATCATTTTTACACGAACATGACACATGCTTTCACATGACCTAAACAGATTTATCAACAAATATTTATTCACAGAATGAAAAACGTTCATTCAACAAATGAGACATGTTATCAGTCCGTGAATGTTGACATTTCACAAACCTTGTGAGGGTTTTCATGTCACATGATTGCCTGATCTGTGCAGGATTGTCAAAAAGGAAGGTATCACATGTAAAGCTTGATTTGGAGTGTGTCAAGGGCAGGCTTGTATCAAACGTAAAGCTTGATTTGACCTGGAGTGTGTCAGGGGCAGGCATGTATCACATGTAAAGCTTGATTTGACCTGGAGTGTGTCAGGGGCAGGCATGTATCACATGTAAAGCTTGATTTGACCTGGAGTGTGTCAGGGGCAGGCATGTATCACATGTAAAGCTTGATTTGACCTGGAGTGTGTCAGGGGCAGGCATGTATCACATGTAAAGCTTGATTTGACCTGGAGTGTGTCAGGGGCAGGCATGTGTCACATGTAAAGCTTGATTTGACCTGGAGTGTGTCAGGGGCAGGCATGTATCACATGTAAAGCTTGATTTGACCTGGAGTGTGTCAGGGGCAGGCATGTATCACATGTAAAGCTTGATTTGACCTGGAATGTCAAGGACAGGCATGTATCACATGTAAAGCTTGATTTGACCTGGAGTGTGTCAGGGGCAGGCATGTATCACATGTAAAGCTTGATTTGACCTGGAATGTCAAGGACAGGCTTGTATCACATGTAAAGCTTGATTTGACCTGGAGTGTCAAGGGCAGGCATGTGTCACATGTAAAGCTTGATTTGACCTGGAGTGTCAAGGGAAGGCATGAGTCACATGTAAAGCTTGATTTGACCGAAGTGTGTCAAGGGCAGGCATGTATCACATGTAAAGCTTGATTTGACCTGGAGTGTGTTAGGGGCAGGCTTGTATCACATGTAAAGCTTGATTTGACCTGGAGTGTGTCAGGGGCAGGCTTGTATCACATACAAAGCTTGATTTGACCTGGAATGTCAAGGGCAGGCATGGGTCACATGTAAAGCTTGATTTGACCTGGATAGTCAAGGACAGGCATGTGTCACATGTAAAGCTTGATTTGACCCGAAGTGTGTCAAGGGCAGGCTTGTATCTTATGTAAAGCTTGATTTGACCCGAAATGTTTCAAGGGTAGGCTTGTAACTTATGTAAAGCTTGATTTGACCTTGAGAGTCAAGGGCAGGCATGTGTCACATGTAAAGCTTGATTTGATCTGGAGTGTCAAGGGCAGGCTTGTATCACATGTAAAGCTTGATTTGACCTGGAGAGTCAAGGACAGGCATGTGTCACATGTAAAGCTTGATTTGACCTGGAGTGTCAAGGGGAGGCATGTATCACATGTAAAGCTTGATTTGACCTGGAGAGTGTCAAGGACAGGCATGTATCACATGTAAAGCGTGATTTGACCTGGAGAGTGTCAAGGGCAGGCATGTATCACATGTAAAGCTTGATTTGACCTGGAGTGTCAAGGACAGGGATGTATCACATGTAAAGCTTGATTTGACCTGGAATGTCAAGGGCAGGCATGTATCACATGTAAAGCGTGATTTGACCTGGAGTGTCAAGGACAGGGATGTATCACATGTAAAGCGTGATCTGACCTTGAGAGTGTTGAGTGTCAAGGGCAGGCATGTATTACGTCTGAAAGAGCTGATGAACAATGTTCCGCACGCTATTTGTCAGTATTATTCCCCACGTGGTGTGTTCGTGTGTTGTCGTAATTTGTTAAGGTGCTGTCGTTTTTTGTTCAATAAAAGGTTGCTGAAACCGTATATGCTCAACTGATGCAGAAAATGTTGACGTTTTATAGATTGATAATGCTCGTGTCAGCCTATAGTTTGCCCTATAATCAGATAATGGCATCGAACAAGGATGGCAGTATTGTTGAGAGGATCATAGGAAATATCTAGTTTCTTTTTCATGCTGATTTTGCAAGATATATCTGTGATCTAATAGCTTTTATAACGGATCCTGTGTTTAGTCGTTATTGTGATTTGTGAAAGTAAATCGCCAGCCGCGTAACACAAAGTCCCCTTGTCCCGACCTCCATCTATCATTCCGTGTCCAGCGCGGTGCAATAGCACGAGTCGCGCAACCCGGAGGAGGGGGAGGGAGGGAGTGTGTTCATGGGTGGTGGGTGGTAGTGGGGGGAGCTGTAGGTCGCAATAGGATGTGCATTTGTGTATTAAGACAGAGCGTTGTGTTGTGTTGCGGAATTTAACGTGGTGTAGTTGAACATTGCATGGTGTTGTTTAGTTGAGTATAGAGTTGTGTTGTGGTGTGGAATATAAGGTTGTGCTGTTGCATAGTGAGGTGTGTCACATTGTTGAACACAGCGTTGTGCTGTCTGGTTGCGCATAGGTTTGTGTTGTATTGTGGAATACAGTGTCGTGTCATTCAGTTGAGTATAGTGTTGTATTTTGGAACATAGCGCTAGGTCTTTTAGTTCAGTATAGTGTTGTATTGTGGAATATAACGTCGTGTCATTTAGTTGAGTATAGTGTTGTATTGTGAAACATAACGCTGGGTCATTTAGTTCAGCATAGTGTTGTGGAATATAGCGCTAGGTCATTTAGTTCAGTATAGTGTTGTGGAACATAGCGCTGGGTCATTTAGTTCAATATAGTGTTGTGTTGTGGAAGATAGCGCTGGGTCATTTAGTTCAGTATAGTGTTGTATTGTGGAATATAGCGCTGGGTCATTTAGTTCAGTATAGTGTTGTTATCGTTATGTTGTGTAGTTGCGTACCTCGTTATGTTGTAGTGCTGAGTATATATATAGTTGTGTTTGTTGTGGAATATAGAGTTGCGTTTTGCGTTTTGTAGTGTTATCCAGTACAGCGTATTATGGAGTGGACACTTTCGTCCAGTGATACCTTCATATTACCTGTTTCGGCAGATGATCGAGACTGATTACTCTCTGGCGTTGACGTTTAACATGTAGTGATGCCGTAGTGCTCAGTGTTTAGTGCATCGGTGTGTTGTGTAGTGTTACATTCCCGACCCGTGAAGATCCGGGGTAGAACAGGTCTTCAGCAACCCACGCTTGCCGTACAAGGCGACTCTGCTTGTCGTAAAAGGCAAAAAACTGGATCGGGTGGTCAGGCTCGCTGACTTGCTTAATGCATGTCATCGATCCCAATTGAGTGGATCGATGCTCATGGTGTCAATCACTGGATTGTCTGATCCAGACTTGATTATTTACAGACCGCCGTCATATAGCTGGAATATTGCTGAGTGCGGCGTTAAACAACAAACAAACAAACAAAATTAAATTCCCCCAGAGTAATGTTTAACAAATACCTTTCCTCTCTCGCAATAGAACCACCTCACTAGGGACGGGGCACCTGAGGTTAATTTCAATGGCACTCGATCTCCAGAACCTTGCCTTGCCCTCCAGTGAACCACTATTCACTCACAACAACGACCGGTTTTTGGTCTCGGCTAAAAATCTTTAATTTAATCTCAAAAGAACGCCCGATCAACTGTTCACCGGTCTCAGGAGACCACACCTAGATGAAAAGTTCCTGATGATGTGACTGACGTGTTATTAACGTGACGAATGAAGTGTTATTGATGTAATTTCATAAACACATAAGCCTTAAAGTGTTAATAGATCTTGAACGGCAAGGTTCACATTTGCCGACGTATTGCGGCATCGAAGATGTCCTGGGAGCTCGTTTACTTTCTGCGTCCATCTGGTGTTCTTTCATGTCAGAAATCATGGGAGCTGATGACTCTCTGATCAGATCATTGCCATGAGGACATCATTGCGTCTAGGCGGAAGAGGAGATTAGATCACCCAAGTAACATAGATAGAGTAAGTAATAGGTTTTTCTCGACGATATGAAATCCCGGGGGTAATAATCTGCCCTCTGACCTACTGGGCCAAAGAAATGAATAAAACTCTGTCACATAATACACATTACCTCGCGGTGGGAGACGGTATGGCCATACGATAAATGTTTAGTCTTGACCTTTAATAAATTTAACTTTTCGGAAAACCAATTTAGCCTTATGGTGCCTCCGAAAATATAGTATTTATTACTAGTGGATATGTGTTAGTGTCAACATGCCCACTCAAAAGTTCATCGGTATTCATTGCCAGCTGTTTCAGATAAGGCTTTGCTGACAGCAATACCGTGAAGACACTTCAGTACCGATGATACCGTCACTTCACGTCCATTGCTGTTCTGTCCAGTGAACCAAAGTTTCATTTCACACGCATAGGGACCTGAATGGGCAATGGAGCAGGGCTAGTTTTCATTATCACACACCAACATCACACACTGTCATCACACAAACCAACATCACACACACCAACATCACGCTGTCATCACACATACCAACATCACTCACTATCATCACACACACTGTCACTGTCACATCGTCATCACAAAAGTCGTCATCACATACATTGTCATAGCACACAGTATCATCACACACACTGTCCTCACACACACTGTCATCACACACACTGTCATCACATACATCGTCATCACACACATCGTAATCACACACATATCATCATCACATACAATGTCGTCACACACACTGTCATCACACACAGTGTCATCACATACTCTGTCATCACACACATCGTAATCACACACATATCATCATCACATACAATGTCGTCACACACACTGTCATCACACACACTGTCATCACATACATCGTCATCACACACATCGTAATCACACACATATCATCATCACATACAATGTCGTCACACACACTGTCATCACACACAGTGTCATCACATACATCGTCATCACACACATTATCATATCACACTGTCATTGCACACACTGTCATCACACACACTGTTATCACACACTGTCACCACACATACATCGTCATCACACACATTATCATATAACACTGTTATCATACACTGTCATCACATTCATCGTCATCCCACACATCGTCATCACACACATATCATCATCACATACAATGTCATAGCACACAGTGTCATCACATACTCTGTCATCACATACAGTCATCACACACATATCATCATCACATACAATGTCGTCACACACACTGTCATCACACACAGTGTCTTCACACACACTGTCATCACACACACTCTCATCACATACATCGTCATCACACACATTGTCATCACACACATCGTCATCACATACATAGTCATCACACACTGTCATCACACACATCGTCATCACACACATATCATCATCACATACAATGTCGTCCCACACACTGTCATCACACAAACATCGTCATCACATACAATGTCGTCACACACAGTGTCATCACACACACTGTCATCACATACATCGTCATCAAACACATCGTCATCACACACACTGTCATCACATACATCGTCATCAAACACATCGTCATCACACACATATCATCATCACATACAATGTCGTCACACACACTGTCATCACACACATCGTCATCAAATACATCGTCATCAAACACATCGTCATCACACACATATCATCATCACATACAATGTCGTCACACACACTGTCATCACACACATTGTCATCACATACATCGTCATCACACACATCGTCATCACACAAATATCGTCATCACATGCAATGTCGTCACACACAGTGTCATCACACACAGTGTCATCACATACATCGTCATCAAACACATCGTCATCACACATATCATCATCACATACATCGTCATCACACAAACCAACATCACACACATATCATCATCACACACAGTGTCGTCACACACAGTGTCATCACACACACTGTCATCACATACATCGTCATCAAACACATCGTCATCACACACATATCATCATCACATACAATGTCGTCACACACAGTGTCATCACACACAGTGTCACCACACACAGTGTCATCACATACATCGTTATCAAACACACAGTGTCATCAAACACATCGTCATAACAAACATATCATCATCACATACAATGTCGTCACACACCGTGTCATCACACACAGTGTCGTCACAAACATCGTCATCACACACATCGTCATTACACACATATCATCATCACATACAATGTCGTCACACACATTATCATATCACACTGTCATCGCACACACTGTCATCACACACAGTGTCTTCACACACAGTGTCATCACACACACATTCTGTCATCACACACTGTCATCACACACATCACCATCACATACATCGTCATCACTATGTCGTCACACACAGTGTCATCATACACAGTGTCAACACTTACATCGTCATCAACCACACTGTCATCACACACACTATCATATCACATTCTCATCACACACACTGTCATCACACACACTGTCATCACAAACACTGTCATCACACACTGTCATCACACACTCTGTCATCACACACACTGTCATCACACACACTGTCATCACACACTGTCATCACACACTGTCATCACACACTCTGTCATCACACACACTGTCATCACACACACTGTCATCACAAATAGTGTCACGTACTACAATGATATATGTCCAGCCACTTCGTGTTCCGACTCGTATCCCCACCACCTTCCCGTCTGGACATTGTAATGTCTGTATATATACAGTGCCTGGTGTAATGCTTCCTGGCGTCACCCAGATGACACCCCGTCCCGCTCCGTGCACCCCAGCGCTCAGTATTTCCCGATCTGGGACCCGCGCCACAGACTATAGACGATCTAATTGAATAGGAATTTACGCCCTGGAACAGTTTGCGTTAAAGTGATTAAGTCAGCCCTATAAGAGTAGACGGGGGAACTTTCGATTTTGTTATATTAGCAAAATTTGCTTCTGACTTTTGACAGTGTTCGTTATATGGGGTAACTCGGGTCAGTTTGTATGTCTGTATGTTTGTTGAGAACAGCAGATAGTTTACATCCATCACGACGTGTTGGTGGTGCAGTGATGAAGCAGGCTTATGCAGTCAGAAACAAAAATAAAGCTGTAAATCACATGTCGAATTCAGGGCTTTGACAGAATACAGTGAAAAATAGCATGCAGATACTGAGGGGGCCAAGGCACTGTAATGTTCTAGAATCGTATACCGCATAGAAGCTGTGATGAATTCATCATCCAGATTGATAGCGAGGGCAGCTCGTTGTTGTAGAGTAATGAAACCTCTTTCTTGTTGTTGATGGCTGAACTGTGCAGATGAATTATGGGTTAATCGTGAAGGCAAATGATGGCTGAAGCGTGAAGATGAACGATGACAAAACTGTAAAGGTCAACGATAACAACTGTGAAGACAAAACTATGAAAATGAACGATGACAAAACTGTGAAAGTGAGCGATGAGAAAACTGTGAAAGTGAGCGATGACAAAACTGTGAAGGTGAAGATGAGAAAACTGTGAAGGTGGAGATGACAAAACTGTGAAGATGAAAGATGAGAAAACTGTGAAAGTGAGCGATGACAAAACAGTGAAGATGAAAGATGACAAAACTGTGAAGATGAAAGATGACAAAACTGTGAGGATGAACGATGACAAAACTGTGAAGATGAAAGATGACAAAACTGTGAAGATGAAAGATGACAAAACTGAAACGATGAACGATGACAAAACTGAAACGATGAATGATAACAACTGTGAAGACAAACGATGACAAAACTGTGAAGACATACGATGACAAATCTGTGAAGATGAACGATAACAACTGCGATGACAAACGATGACAAAACTGAAGACAAACGATGACAAAACTGTGAAGATGAACGATCACGAAACTGTGAAGATGATCGATGACAAAGATGTGGAAGTGAACGATGACAAAACTGTGAAAGCGAACGATGATGAAACAGTGAAGATGAAAGCTGCCAAAACTATGAAAATGAACGATGACAAAACTGTGAAAGTGAATAATAATAAAACTGTGAAGATGAACGCTTACAAAACCGTTAATGTGAGCGATGACAAAACTGTGAAACTGAAATACTTTAGAGCCGTGAATGAGCTGTTTTATTCAGGATCAACTTGAGACATAATTCAACATGCAACAGATAAGTTCAACGGTAGGGTAGAGAAAATGGGAGTCACGTTTTAAACTTCATTGTTTCGGAACAGAAATAGTCCTCGGCCTCACACTTTAATTCTGTGTTGGTATTTAAAATCAATTCTCACTTAAACGAATAGCTGCTTGAGACATATAGTTATTCTTACTTATTCCCTCTGCGCGAGTTGGTGGTGAGATTGATCTGTCTGAAGGGCGTAATCTCCCAGCTACACCATTTCTAGTTCCAAGTATCAGCCTCCCGCTGCCGCCACCAAGCACCAGACTACTGCAGTAAATATGCAGACACGGTTACCCTAAGTGTTCACGTCAACTCCGTCTGATATGTGTTAACAGCCCAGGAACTTAACACGCTATAGACATGCACCAAGTCCGCATAGACTGACACAGATGCTTTCCAAAAACCGACAAAGCAGGACTTCAATGCAGTCTATAATAGAAACACCTGTCCTCGGCATCAGTGTAGTTTGGTTGGTTATTGTTTTGTTTAGCAACCTTCCAGCTATATGACGACAGTCTGTGAAAATTAGAGCCTGGGCCAGACAATCCAGTGATCTACATCATGAGCATCGATCTACATAATACGATGACACACGTCAAGCAAGTCAACGAGCCTGACCACCCGAACCCATTAGTCGCCTCTTACGACAAGCATGGGTGACTGAAGAATTTTAACTTAATCTTCACGGGGTTCAGTTTTGTAGCGTAACTGCTATGGTAGTTTCAGAATGTATGGGGTATAGTTGTTTGTTAGCCATGCAATCAATAGTTTGGCTGTGATTTCTGGCCCAGGTCGATATCCGATACTGTGAGTATGGAGTTACGTCATGTTGAGCAATAGTCAAGCACTACCCGCAGGGGACACCAGAAATGGGATTCCTACATACAGCCATCTGGGAATTCGGCGTGACGACAGAACGCTGTATACCACTGGGCTACCCCATCGCCCTGGTACACACGAACCAAGAATCTCCTCCTTTCCCGAAACAGAATGTACTTGAACGTCACAGGGATATCAAGCATGCATGTTTGGTTTGGTTTGGTTTGTTTGTTGTTTAACGCCGAAATCAGCAATATTGCAGCTATATGACGGCGGTCTGTAAATAATCGAGTCTTGACCAGACAATCCAGTGATTGATATCACAAGCTTCGATCCACGCAATTGGGATCGGTGACATGATTCAACCAAGTCAGCGAGCCTGACCACCCGATCCAGTTAGTCGCCTCTTACTACAAGCAGAGTCGCCTCTTACAGCAAGCATGGGTTGCTGAAGACCTGGCCTTCCCCGGCTCTTCACGGGTCTCAAGCACGGGTTGCTGAAGACCTGTTCTATCCCGGATCTTCACGGGTCTCAAGCATGGGTTGCTGAAGACCTGTTCTACCCCGGATCTTCACGGGTCTCAAGCATGCATGAACACATACTTTATTGTTACACGATAGTCTCACCGTACCGACTCCCCGCTACCTGACTGGAATGAGCCCCTATCAGCCATCAATCTCCGCATCCAGATTACACCACCTTCACAACCGGTTGCTGATAAAAAAATATGTCTTTTTATCTATCAAATTTCCCCGGAAATGTTTTTGTTATCCGGAGCATGTTGGACACGTTAATGACAATGGAACCTCGATAACTGTTGTCATCGATGTGACCATGCTTCACGAAGCACAGCTACGTGATGGTCTCTCAGCAGCCAAGATAGTCCTCTTGTTCTGTGTCAAGAACGGAATGGTTCAAAAGTTCTCTGCCTGCGGATATTAAGCTAGCCGGGATGACCCTTGTACAGGCTCAATTCAAACCCGCATGTTCACTCTCAACAGCTGTCTATTTAATCGGAGAATATGCCCGATTTCTCCCCAACAGATAAGGTATCGCTAGACAATTGATAGATCTATTTTTCTAGACATTCCAATTTCCGGTGCCCCCATCAAGAAGTATGAATGTCAAAAAGGCTCTATGAATAAGCAAACAGAACGGGGGCATTTTTTTATTTGTCCAGGAGTCCCTCCTCCATATCACTGACCGCCATTTGCAGCAGGTCTGATCGATTTTTTGGTTTGGGGGTCAATTCAATTCATGTATACCTTCACTAAAACGCATCTGTATGCCCGAGGTAGGATCGACAACAATATATATTAAGTAGGCACGTTCCGGGACCCATTATCAGAGTCCACTGTGATAAACGACCTTTATCAGCCCCCTTTCCCATATTCGAAGAGTTGTTGATATATGTACTGAAATGACCCATTCGGCCTTGAAATAACCCAAGGTCACGTTTGGATACACATCGGAAAAATACTAAGATGCTGCGTATCCATCTTCATCAGAGAATTGCTTGCTCCATTGGGAGTAACATCTATCTGGCTTTATATTGCTTCCGCATTTCGGCCAAGTAAGATTCCTTTCACAGATACCTAACTCATGACACCACTTCTTGGAACTCCACTTGTTGGAATTGATGTTGTTATTTTAGTATTTTATCTACATCCATTGTCCTTAACGTTCTGGGTGCACCAGGTACATGCGTCCCAGAACGTTGCTGCCTGAGGGTCACCGAGTAAGGGTGGGTTGGTGGATAGATCGTGAGACGATATGGGTTCGTTTCCCCACAAGCGACAAAACCCTTTCCATAATCTTGAGGCATCGCTGCTAAAGGCAGAGTCGATTGTACAATTAAAAATATATGATGAGCATGTGATTATGAATCACTATCAACTAGTGACGATAAAGGTGCTCGCGGAAGGCTGAGTGTATTCTGCCCCTCCGGTGGTATCTGTCACAAACACACGCAAAGGCAAGTCAAATGTTCACCTGAAAACACACCTAAGGTCCAAGTCAATATAAGGAATGGCATCGAATATCATTTTTGTCGCTGATGCGTCAAATTTGTACATGTCCTCCACATGTCTACCATAAAACTTTCATGAACCAATTCTTGGCGTCCCCGTCATAATACAGCAGGAATATTGCTAATAGTGGCGCAAAACAATACTCACTTTTGCAGCGCGTATCGCACAAGCCATATCTACTTAGAATAATGCTACTGTGCCTCTCAATAAAAACATATCGTCTTTTCTCAGTAGCTTAGTTCTTCCCTCACATTAGGCACACGGCTTCGTTATTCAACAGCCAGACAGTCGAGGAACCAACACGTGAAAACACCGCGTCAAACGCATCGGGACTATATTTAAATGGTCTTTTTTTCTATAAATCTCCGTGGCATTACCTTTTTTAAGGGTTCAAGAGTCTTGACTGTGTGTGTGTTTATTTTTGGAGAGTGATACTCCCGGCGAAAGCCCAATTTCCCCCTTGCGTTGTGGTATTTGGAGCGAGAAGAATGCGATAGTGCATCCGAGACTCCAAGTATATTCCTTGCTCGTTCCACGCGATACGTTAATTGCGTAAAGAGTCTTCACAAACAGAGGGTAGCAGATTGAGAGAGGATCCATTCCTCATTGCCGGAGATCTAGATAAGTACACCCAAGATTCCTAGACGATCTGTGATAAAGTTCGGTAAACCACAGTGAAAGGAAGCGGTGAAGATCGATATGGGACGAGAAGACCTTGATCCCATAGGTTTGCGAATGGGCGGGGCATTCGGGAACTTCTAACGACCAAACTTGTTTCATCCTTTAAAATTTGTTTTCCAAGCTTTTTACACAGCTTCAGTTCAGCTTGGTTAGGGCTGAAATAAAGTGCTTGTTGAAACCCCAATCAAAGTCGAACACGTGGCAACATCGGCAACGTCGTCTGTATAACAAGATCGTCAAAGATGGACATGCGATGTTCCTCACCCAGCTTCATCGTTATCATGTTCACCGGTGTTTCAAAGACTGACAGGGATATTTTCAATTGATTTTCTCAAAATGGAAATCCTCCCCGCAACGCGAGTATCTAGTATGTTGCACTCAGAAAGGTAAATATGTCAGGTGAAGCTAGACAAAGTGTTCACAACGTCGGCTACAACTACACTAGCTATTTTGTCTTATAACGTAAGACGCTGATAACAGTGGGTCTGAACTAAGTCGAGCAGCTGCCATGAGACCAGGACTTCTCAGGGAGCAGCTGCCAGGAGACCAGGACTTCTCAGGGAGCAGCTGCCAGGAGACCAGGACTTCTCAGGGAACAGCTGCCAGTAGACCAGGACTTCTCAGGGAGAAGCTGCCAGGAGACCAGGACTTCTCAGGGAGCAGCTGCCAGGAGACCAGGACTTCTCAGGGAGCAGCTGCCAGGAGACCAGGACTTCTCAGGGAGCAGCTGCCAGTAGACCAGGACTTCTCAGGGAGCAGCTGCCAGTAGACCAGGACTTCTCAGGGAGCAGCTGCCAGGAGACCAGGAATTCTCAGGGAGCAGCTGCCAGTAGACCAGGACTTCTCAGGGAACAGCTGCCAGTAGACCAGGACTTCTCAGGGAGCAGCTGCCAGTAGACCAGGACTTCTCAGGGAACAGCTGCCAGTAGACCAGGACTTCTCAGGGAACAGCTGCCAGTAGACCAGGACTTCTCAGGGAGAAGTTGCCAGGAGACCAGGACTTCTCAGGGAACAGCTGCCAGTAGACCAGGACTTCTCAGGGAGCAGCTGCCAGTAGACCAGGACTTCTCAGGGAACAGCTGCCAGGAGACCAGGACTTCTCAGGGAGCAGCTGCCAGGAGACCAGGACTTCTCAGGGAACAGCTGCCAGTAGACCAGGACTTCTCAGGGAGCAGCTGCCAGTAGACCAGGACTTCTCATGGAACAGCTGCCAGTAGACCAGGACTTCTCAGGGAGCAGCTGCCAGTAGACCAGGACTTCTCAGGGAACAGCTGCCAGTAGACCAGGACTTCTCAGGGAACAGCTGCCAGTAGACCAGGACTTCTCAGGGAGCAGCTGCCAGGAGACCAGGACTTCTCAGGGAACAGCTGCCAGTAGACCAGGACTTCTCAGGGAGCAGCTGCCAGTAGACCAGGACTTCTCAGGGAACAGCTGCCAGTAGACCAGGACTTCTCAGGGAGCAGCTGCCAGTAGACCAGGACTTCTCAGGGAGCAGCTGCTGATGCAGGCTCCATACAATCTAACAGACAGTCCGACATTAAATTCACTTCAATAAAAAATAGATAATGCCTAACGTGAACATACATGTAAGTTATACCTCGGTGCGACTTGGGAGTAAGTGAATGAGTGGGTATGGTGTGACTGGCACTATGCAGAGTTGCGTCCCTTAGACATGCCACCTATGTTCGAGGGTCGAATCCTTAATTTGCCGTGTTTGTTTCTTGGTTTGTCAGGACCTCACCCATCCTTGTGGGTTTCACCAAAATTCAGATACGTTTGGAGAGAAACAAGAGATATGGGGAGTTAGTGAGTGAATACTTTTTTATGCCGATGTCTGCAATATTTAGATAACTTTAGCGTAGCCTGTACATTAACAAATCTGAAAGGGAATGCAAATGGTTCAGCAACGATCAACACGACGGGAAACGATGACAGGGGACAAAGCGCTACGGCTCCATCAGAAATAATTGTTTATCGTGAATGACACCCTCTGATAGCTGTTGTGCCCGGAGTGGTGTTGGTAAGCTCGTGATAACTGGGTAAGCATAATTATGATCATTCAGTGATGATGAAACAATGACTCGCAGTCATGTGATGTTTCTTCGCTGTTACTACATTCACTGTACTGTCCATATAGTCATTGTACTGTCCTTATATTTACTGTACTGTCCATATATTTACTGTGTTGTCCATATATTTACTTACTGTCCATATATTTACTGTACTGTACATATAGTCACTGAACTGTCCATATATTTACTGTACTGTCCTTATATTTACTGTACGGTCCATATATTCACTTACTGTCCATATATTCACTGCACTGTCCATACATTCACTTACTGTCCATACATTCACTTACTGCCCATATATTTACTGTGTTGTCCATATAGTCACTGTATTGTCCATTTATTCACTGTACGGTCCATATATTCACTTACTCTCCATATAGTCACTTACTCTCCATATATTCACTGTACCGTTCATATATTCACTGCACTGTCCATACATTCACTTACTGTCCATACATTCACTTACTGCCCATATATTTACTGTGTTGTCCATATAGTCACTGTATTGTCCATTTATTCACTGTACGGTCCATATATTCACTTACTCTCCATATAGTCACTTACTCTCCATTTATTCACTGTACTGTCCATATATTTACGGTACTGTTCATATATTCACTTACTGTCCATTTATTCACTGCACTGTCCATATAGTCACTGTACTGTTCATATAGTCACTGTACTGTTCATATAGTCACTGTACTGTCCATGTATTTACTGTACTGTTCATATATTCACTTACTCTCCATATATTCACTTACTCTCCATTTATTCACTGCACTGTCCATATAGTCACTGTACTGTTCATAAAGTCACTATACTGTCCATCTATTCACTGTACCATTGCTGTACCATTGCTGTCAAAGTGAACTCATCTCATTGTGGTTATTTTCGAACGTCCACTTTCTGTATACATGTTCCAGTACTGGTTACGATGACAATCCATGAAATGGATTTGAACCTTGGACGTCTGGTCAAACGGCGGCCACCGTGTCTGCTTAACCAATCACATTAATCTCACCAGCAACTTCACACGAATGCAGCCCTATGATGCAAAGTAGTAAAAGAGGTGGACACTTGTTTTTTTATATTTTGACTCTCCCTAAAAAAGAGAAAAGAAAAATTACTTTAGCAAGTGATTTGAGCATTTTCCTCTCGTTTATCGCCGTAGCGCAAGACGCAAGAGCAGACATCATCAATTCAAAGGAACGGACTCTTAAATCTTGTGTGTCTTAATGGGAACATGGGAGGCGAGAATCACCGGCAGTTTTTCAGAATTTGAGTTTAAGCCGACGGGGGAAAAAATGGTTCGGCAATAAAAGCATGGTTTTGCGAGCGGACAATGAAAACACAGACTAATGGTGATCGCCTTGTTTATCGGGGAGACCTACTAAGATTGTAAAGCACGTTTTAATGGCTGTATCATGTGACTATCATCATTTAGTCAAATCTGAGTTTGAAAGTATACACTACACTGACACACAACTGCCGTGTCATTCTGTACATGTTCGTCTAGTTGGCAAAACAATGCTAGAACAACGTCATTGACGGTAGACAGAACAAGTCTCTGAAGAATGTTAGTCATGGAGCTCCATTGTTTACAGGAATCTAGTCTGGTTTTGAGTATCCACGGTGTTCGTATGGACGCCCCCTTCCTGGCACCGACGGTTCACTGACTCCCCCGGCTGAAACAAAGCGCGTGGTATTTCACTTGTACCCGCACATAACTGTGTTTATTACCGGGAGCGACAAGACCGGCTGTCGGCGGTTGTGTAAGCTGGAGAGACAGCCACAAAGCTTCTCTAGAATAACAACATTTCGTTAAAAAAAACTTAAATGAGAAGAGCATTCTTTACTACCCCGTTGACAAACAAGTTGGCAAGTGAGCATCGTTTGCATAACCTTGGGTTTCACTGATCACTGAAAACGCTCAGTGCACGTGAAGTGATTTGGCAACCCCGTGGCATTACTAGCATTCTGAATAAACACTTATTTATCGCCCTTGCACTTTCATAATGTGATCATTCTCAAATATGTCCTTTGATTCTAAAAACGTCGTCGTCATCTGTTTTCGACGTCATGCTAACCGATGCAGTTTCATTGTTGGCCTCGGGTTATCCAATTACGAAGCTAATTGTTTGGAACGTTCAAACTCTGATGACGACACAACAAATGGCTATCAATAATCATGATTCGTTTCTAATTATCCAATATTGGCAGGTAAATAGGCATTTTTCTCTCCTATAACAATCACCATTGGATTCTGAAAACAAATGAGTAAAGAACAAAGTAGAAAATAAAGATTATTCCAGCGCGCTTGACCTCCTAATATCTGTGCAATCGTTGGTGACACACCATGGGTGAGCAGCATGGCGTCCCGGGATCCGTGTGTGACTCACCTGTACTTAACAATGCTGATTAAAGTGTGAGCGTACAGGTAGGATTCCACAGGTGAGTCACAAAAACGGCACAGGTGAATCAAGGAAATGAACAATGACATCGGCATGTGATCAATACTGCCTTTACCACAAGAACAATTACAATATTGAAGTCATCGATCTGCAAAACACATTTTAAGGAAGCCATGAAAGTGTTACATTACCAGCTTTTTGATGAATCATACGATGAACAGATAATATTTGTAGTGTCATCTCGATATGACGCTTTTGTCAATCAATTATTGACAACGGGTCTGTGTAACTCATCGCGTCTTGTCTCGTTACATGAGAACAAAGTGTTCATTCATCTCCCAAGCACGCATACATCATTACGGAATAATGTATAACTAATTCACAGTAATACAACGGACAAATAGTACAAAATGGAAAAACACATATTACCATGTTGGATTACATCTAGAATTTGTTTGTTTGCTTGTTTGTTGTTTAACGCCGCATTCATCTATATACATTCCAGTTATATGATGGCGGTCTGTAAATAATCGATTCCGGACCGGACAATCCAGTGATTGATAGCATGAACATCGATCCACGGAACTGGGATACGATTTCATTTCTGTAGTCATATGATCTTGTGATGAAGTCTCCCATTATCTCGCCAGTCTAAGCTCAGTGCGTGGAAAAATAAATATTAGCCGCCTATAGTGAACCTGTCCCGTAACTCTATATTAAATGTCTGTTTGTATGCTATAGGAGACTTCCCTACAAAACTTACTTTCAGAAACAAAACATTATTTCTTCAACTTTGTCATTGTTGGTCACTATGTTTAGCATACTGGGCTCTGTAGAACACCTTTTATGTCAAAGGGCGCGGTAGGGTAGCCTCGTGGCTAAACCGTTCGCTCCACACGCAGAAGACCCTGGTTTGATTCCAGCATGGGTACAATGTCAGAAGCCATTTTCTTTATTATTGGTAGAATTTTCGTCTAAAACTTGTAAAACCGAACCTAGACATTCACTTTATGTCAAAGCATAATACAGACAGAATTCATACGAATGATACACAGCAAATAAAAACAAATAAAATTCAGATTATCAAAGGCTGATACATCATCCAGAAGTTTCTTCAATGTAGAGCCGTAGACTTTATGAGGTAATGAAGCATGAGGGAAATTGATCATAGTTATGTTTATCCAGTTATCATGAGCATACCAACGCCACTCCAGGCCCTGCAGCTATCAGAGGGTGTCATTCACGATAAATAAGACGTATATAGCATCTATCATCGCCGCCATCTCTTAGGATGCACTCCAATCAGAGATCCTGGGTACATATATATAACACTATCCCCTGACAGCTTTATCATTACGCCAATTTGTTTACTGCACACAGATAATGTGTTGTGAAAGTGCCAGTTTAAGGCACGTCGTTTTTCTCAACGCGGGATTGTTAAAAAACATGGTAGATAACGGGCACTCAAACCGTTCCCAGTGCAGGGGTCAAGGGGTATTACGCTGCTTCGATTATCGATCATCAATAGGTAATTTAATTCAGGTGTGTGAATGTGTGAGGTGATGTCGTAAACTGCAGGTAATAGCCGTAGTAATGTAGGTAGTCAAAGACGTTGTGTGAGGTGATGTCGTAAACGGGGGTATAGTAGCCGTAGTAATGGAGGTAGTCACAGATGTAGTGTGAGGTGATGTCGTAAACGGCGGTATAGTAGCCGTAGTGATGTAGGTAGTCACAGGCGTAGTGTGAGGTGATGTCGTAAACGGCGGTATAGTAGCCGTAGTAATGTAGGTAGTCACAGGCGTAGTGTGAGGTGATGTCGTAAACAGCGGTATAGTAGCCGTAGTAATGTTGGTGGTGACAGGCGTAATATGAGGTGATGTCGTAAACGGCGGTATAGTAGCCGTAGTGATGTAGGTAGTCATAGACGTGGTGTGAGGTGATGTCGTAAACGGGGGTATAGTAGCCGTAGTAATGTAGGTAGTCATAGACGTGGTGTGAGGTGATGTCGTAAACGGCGGTATAGTAGCCGTAGTGATGTAGGTAGTCACAGGCATAGTGTGAGGTGATGTCGTAAACGGCGGTATAGTAGCCGTAGTAATGTAGGTAGTCACAGGCGTAGTGTGAGGTGATGTCATAAACGGCGGTATAGTAGCCGTAGTAATGTAGGTGGTGACAGGCGTAATAGGAGGTGATGTCGTAAACGGCGGTATAGTAGCCGTAGTGATGTAGGTAGTCATAGACGTGGTGTGAGGTGATGTCGTAAACGGGGGTATAGTAGCCGTAGTAATGTAGGTAGTCATGGACGTGGTGTGAGGTGATGTCGTAAACGACGGTATAGTAGCCGTAGTGATGTAGGTAGTCACAGGCGTAGTGTGAGGTGATGTCGTAAACGGCGGTATAGTAGCCGTAGTGATGTAGGTAGTCATAGACGTGGTGTGAGGTGATGTCGTAAACGGGGGTATAGTAGCCGTAGTAATGTAGGTAGTCATGGGCGTTGTGTGAGGTGATGTCGTAAACGGCGGTATAGTAGCCGTAGTGATGTAGGTAGTCACAGGCGTAGTGTGAGGTGATGTCGTAAACGGCGGTATAGTAGCCGTAGTAATGTAGGTAGTCACAGGCGTAGTGTGAGGTGATGTCGTAAACGGCGGTATAGTAGCCGTAGTAACGTAGGTGGTGACAGGCGTAATATGAGGTGATGTCGTAAACGGCGGTATAGTAGCCGTAGTAATGTAGGTAGTCACAGGCGTAGTGTGAGGTGATATCGTAAACGGCGGTATAGTAGCCGTAGTAATGTAGGTAGTCACAGGCGTAGTGTGAGGTGATGTCGTAAACGGCGGTATAGTAGCCGTAGTTATGTAGGTGGTGACAGGCGTAATATGAGGTGATGTCGTAAACGGCGGTATAGTAGCCGTAGTGATGTAGGTAGTCATAGATGTGGTGTGAGGTGATGTCGTAAACGGCGGTATAGTAGCCGTAGTAATGTAGGTGGCCACAGGCGTAGTGTGAGGTGATGTCGTAAACGGCGGTATAGTAGCCGTAGTAATGTAGGTGGCCACAGGCGTAGTGTGAGGTGATGTCGTAAACGGCGGTATAGTAGCCGTAGTAATGTAGGTAGTCATGGACGTGGTGTGAGGTGATGTCGTAAACGACGGTATAGTAGCCGTAGTGATGTAGGTAGTCACAGGCGTAGTGTGAGGTGATGTCGTAAACGGCGGTATAGTAGCCGTAGTGATGTAGGTAGTCATAGACGTGGTCAAAGGTGTAGTGTGAGGTGATGCCGTTAACAAAGGCAGAAGTAGCTGTTGTACTGGTGGAGGTAGTCACAGACGTTGTGTGGGTTGATGTCATTAGGTGATGTCGCTAGGCCCGACTCCCACATACAATGAGCAAACCATTTTAGGCCACCTCCTCTTGGAATATGCAATCTATATTCATGATGCTGATGAGACCAATGGTCTAAAGTGCGTAATCTGGAGGTTTTATTCTTTCTTGCTGTCACAGCACGATAAATGAACATAGATGCATATGGGACAGCTTTTGTATAATCACATGTCATTAATTAATAAATTTTAACTTTTGGGTTGTGGTAGAAATGGTTATATAGATGTTGTGCTTTAATTTTAAATCATTGTACACGGGACAAAAGTGATACTCATCTTCAATACAACCAATTTTTACATATTCTACACAATCTATGTTCACTTAAAATACCTATATATCTTCAATGTATACATCATGTGAACTACACTGAAGTTGAGAAAGAGTTATTCTAAACTTATAAAAAGTTACATGTACAAGATAAGGTACTCCTACTATCGTAGTCTTTAATAATGTGTAGTAATTAGCTTTTCTAGAACAGGACAGGAAGGATGCCATTGTTGGGTGTCTGTGTATTTTAAAATCTGTGTCAAACAGTAAGACAAGCTGTGGCATGTCTATATGCTGAAGCGAAATATATCCAAATCCACATTCGTAAAGCATGTTTTAACCATTGATGCCCAAATTCTTTCCCCAGGACTGATGTTGAGATTCATCATGTTATAACATTTCTGAGGTATCCTGTAGATGGCTCCGTATTGAACAACCCTTACGTTGCGTGTGCTAGATTTTACACTCATTACATGTTTATAATTGTACCTTATTTAGAACATCAAAATGTTCTAGGCCCAAAATTTTGGAATATTACTAAATATGATTCTCACTCACTCACTCACTCACTCACTCACTCACTCACTCACTCACTCAGTGAAGAACGCATCTGGACAACCAAAAAAACCAAAACTCACGTATGAAGAAATCAACAAGTCATCGATGTATGATTTCCACGAACAAAAGACAGAAACTGTTAGAGTCCTAACTGTCTATGTTTGTCCATTATTGAAATCTATCCATACAAACATATCTATCACTGGATCGTGTAAATCAATACCTATTGATGTTGACAGTATTATCCCCATGAAAAAGCCTCGTCCACCGACACATATCATGTCACTGGTAATCAAATATCTCGATCGTAAAAAGGCAGTTTGTAGCTTGGTGTGTTGTGTCGGAAGGGGCTGCTCCTCGCCTTGGTGACATCAATGTCAGCTTAATATGTGTGATGAGGCCAGGAACAAGTTGCAAGCTTCTTTATGAGTTGAAGGTGTCGTGATCTGAAAGTCAAACAGATTTCGATACGCCGTGATCAAACCCAATCGATGCCGGCCTCCTAGACTGATAGACTTGCCGACCCGCTGAAGAGTGTAGAAGAACCATCACTTGGACACACTACAACTATGGAGATATTTAAACAAACTCTTTGCCCATGTTCTCATTGGGAATATTTATAGCTGGACTGATTCCTTCATAATATTATTTGAATAGTGCAATGAAATGGATCGGTTTGTTGACGTGTCAGATTAATATAAAGCTGGTATTTGATACAAAAACTGAATCTAAATATTTCCAAAGTGCTGCTGTTTGAGAGAAGTATAAATACCATCTATTGAGATATGTTACATATTTCTTGACGGGCTCATATCTTTGTGGCTCAATATTAATTGAATTATATTACTTAAGTGATTGAATATAGCGGAGTAATATTTGAGGTGGATGCTTCGAGTGACAGGTACATTGTTTTGAAAGACGGAGACTGTATCAATGGAAAACTTGAAGACAAGTCTTTTCCACTTCTGGCTGGCTGGCAGAATGTATGTCAGTGGAGATCTAGGAAGTGCAATGTTTGGCTGGCACAGTTTCGGTCTGTCGAGTTCTAAGAAGTGCAATGTTTGGCTGGCACAGTGTCGGTCAGTGGAGATCAAGGTAGTGCAATGTTTGGCTGGCACATTGTTGGTCTGTCAAGATCTAGGAAGTACAATGTTTGGCTGGCACAGTGTCGGTCAGTTGAGATCTAGGAAGTGCAATGTTTGGGTGGTCCAGTTTCGGTCAGTCGAGATCTAGGAAGTGCAATGTTTGGGTGGTCCAGTTTCGGCCATTGGAGATCTAGGAAGTGCAATGTTTGGCTGGCACAGTGTCGGTCAGTGGAGATCAAGGTAGTGCAATGTTTGGCTGGCACATTGTTGGTCTGTCAAGATCTAGGAAGTACAATGTTTGGCTGGCACAGTGTCGGTCAGTCGAGATCTAGGAAGTGCAATGTTTGGGTGGTCCAGTTTCGGTCAGTCGAGATCTAGGAAGTGCAATGTTTGGGTGGTCCAGTTTCGGCCATTGGAGATCTAGGAAGTGCAATGTTTGGCTGGTACAGTGTATGTCAGTCATGACCTAGGGGTGTAATATACAATTGATACAGTGTATATCAGTGAAGATCTAGGGGTTGGTAGGTACGATTGATACAGTGTATATGAGTGAAGATCTAAGGAGTGGTAGGTACGGTTGATACAGTATATAGCAGTGACGATCTATGGGGAGGTATGTACGGTTGATACAGTGTATATGAGTGAAGATCTAGGGGTTGGTAGGTACGGTTGATACAGTGTATATGAGTGAAGATCTAGGGGTTGGTAGGTACGGTTGATACAGTGTATATGAGTGAAGATCTAGGGGTTGGTAGGTACGGTTGATACAGTGTATATCAGTGACGATCTAGGGGTTGGTAGGTACGGTTGATACAGTGTATATCAGTGAAGATCTATGGGGAGGTAGGTACGGTTGATACAGTGTATATCAGTGACGATCTAGGGGTTGGTAGTTATGGTTGATACAGTGTATATCAGTGAAGATCTAGGGGTTGGTAGGTATGGTTGATACAGTGTATATCAGTGACGATCTAGGGGTTGGTAGTTATGGTTGATACAGTGTATATCAGTGACGATCTAGGGGTTGGTAGGTATGGTTGATACAGTGTATATCAGTGACGATCTATGGGGAGGTAGGTACCGTTGATACAGTATATATCAGTGAAGATCTAGGGGTTGGTAGGTACGGTTGATACAGTATATATCAGTGAAGATCTATGGGGAGGTAGGTACGGTTGATACAGTATATATCAGTGACGATCTAGGGGTTGGTAGGTACGGTTGATACAGTGTATATCAGTGAAGATCTAGGGGTTGGTAGGTACGGTTGATACAGTGTATATCAGTGACGATCTAGTGGGTGGTAGGTACGTTGATACAGTGTATATGAGTGAAGATCTATGGGGAGGTAGGTACGGTTGATACAGTGTATATCAGTGACGATCTAGGGGTTGGTAGGTACGGTTGATACAGTGTATATGAGTGAAGATCTATGGGGAGGTAGGTACGGTTGATACAGTGTATATCAGTGAAGATCTAGTGGGTGGTAGGTACGGTTGATACAGTGTATATGAGTGAAGATCTAGGGGTTGGTAGGTACGGTTGATACAGTGTATATCAGTGACGATCTAGTCGGTGGTAGGTACGGTTGATACAGTGTATATGAGTGAAGATCTAGGGGTTGGTAGGTACGGTTGATACAGTGTATATCAGTGAAGATCTAAGGAGTGGTAGGTACGGTTGATACAGTATATAGCAGTGAAGATCGAGGGGGAGGTATGTACGGTTGATACAGTGTATATGAGTGACGATCTAGGAGTTGGTAGGTACGGTTGATACAGTGTATATCAGTGACGATCTAGTGGGTGGTAGGTACGGTTGATACAGTGTATTTCATTGAAGATCTATGGGGAGGTAGTTATGGTTGATACAGTGTATATCAGTGAAGATCTAGGGGTTGGTAGTTACGGTTGATACAGTGTATATGAGTGAAGATCTCAGGAGTGGTAGGTACGGTTGATACAGTATATAGCAGTGAAGATCTAGGGGTTGGTAGGTACGGTTGATACAGTGTATATGAGTGAAGATCTAAGGAGTGGTAGGTACGGTTGATACAGTATATAGCAGTGAAGATCTAGGGGTTGGTAGGTACGGTTGATACAGTGTATATGAGTGAAGATCTAGGGGTTGGTAGGTACGGTTGATACAGTGTATATCAGTGAAGATCTATGGGGAGGTAGGTACGGTTGATACAGTGTACAGTGTACAGTGATTATCTTGGTGATGTCATGTAACGTTGGTACGGTGTAATCCAGTGATGATCTAGGGGTGTTAGAAATAGTTGCCAAAGTGTATATCGGTGGTCATCTATGGGTGCAATGTGCAGTTTTCACAGTGTATATCAGTGAGACTCTAGATATGTAATGTGCAGCTTATATCAGTGATGATCTGGGGCCTTATGTACAGTTTGCAACGTGTATGTATCAGTGACGATCTTGTGCCTGATATGTGCAGTTGGCACGTGTCTATGGCAAAAATATGACCACGAAACAGTTGGTGGTTTTCTTCTTTGAATGCAAAAAAACAAGCCAGTATCGAGTTATGAGATCTTCAGTGAAATACAGCGTTCAAAGTTCACTCATTTGAAAGCTTTAGACGCAGCAAATGCTCACACGAGTTGAAATAATGCCTATTTGTCTTAGGGCTACACCTCGGAATGCCAGCCATACAGATAGTTGAGAGGAACATTTATTTTCGAAAGCTTAAAAAGCAAAACTCCCATGAGAAAGTAACACCGTGTTTTCACGTTCTACCTGACGTGAAGAAAGACATTTTACTCCGGCTGAAAGTGAGAAAAAACTTGACTGCAGAAATTAAAATAAGATTACTTCCGTGAAACATCGGAAATGAAAAAAAAGAAGGAAGCGAAAAAGTATAACTGAATGTGGCATGTACATTCTTCTTCTGAGAAGAGTATTTTTTAGAAATTGATGTTACAATCACAAGCAGGTGTGGCCCTGTAGGACACCAGTTTAACTGAGCCATTGTTAGAGACGACATGATCGAGAACAACGCCTTCAAACGCTAGTCCTCTCTGTAACAATATATATTAACACTATCAATTGTATTGCACAGATTGTAATCTGATTTTCCGGAATTTCCAATCACCACTTTTCAAATCCAATGGAAAAACCTCAGAGAAAACATTATTGATTTTACAAATAAAATCCCGATTTCTAGATCTCATTTTGCTAATCTTGTCAGTTTGATTTTCTTTCAACGTACAAAACGGCCGAGGGGCATGATGTCGAATTGTTTAGTAGAATTAGAATTTACGGAGATTTCTCGTCTCCCTTACCGAGAAAATATCCGCAGGCATAATTACGGGCCTTTATAAACGTTGAATGCAAAGTTTAAATGTCCCCCTTTCTCAGCGAGAATATGATGGCGACGCTGCATGCCGCCCCGAACGAGTGATGGGGTATCTGGGCACCCTTCCGCCATTCAAGTTCCACCTCTCACCCCCAGCAGCATAGAAACTCCGTATTGAGGTGTTAAACGTCAGCTGATGAGGCTGCGTGTGGCAGTTAGGGTAATGGTGCATCCGATGGCTGTTTGAAGTTTGAAATAAAAGTAGCCTGGTTCAAGGCAACGTGAATTATCACTTTATATTCGTTCATCAAAAGGTGAGTGTCATGCTTACTGTGACTGTTACTAAATTTAATCCGACTCAAAAGATAAAACTGAGACACTTCAATGTTCGTTTAGGAAATGTATGCGTTGAACTGATGAGGATTGTATTGTCGCGCACTTCTGAGATCTTGCTTTCCTATGTGATGTCGGCGTGGATGTTGGCATTTTCACTGCAAAGTACCTGGATGTTGGTGGTATGTATGTCCACTACATAATGCTGTGGATGTTGGTGGTATTTTCGCCTCATTATACTGTGGATGTTGGTGGTATTTTCACTACATTATACTGTGTATCTTGGTGGTATTTTCACCTCATAATGCTGTGGATGTTGGTGGAATTTCCACCACATAATACTGTGTATGTTGGTGGTATTTTTACAACATTATACTGTGTATGTTGGTGGTATTTTTACAACATTATACTGTGTATGTTGGTGGTATTTTTACAACATTATACTGTGTATGTTGGTGGTATTTTTACAACATTATACTGTGTATGTTGGTGGTATTTCCACCACATAATACTGTGGATGTTGGTGGTATTTTCACTATATAATGCCGTTAGTGTAGCTAGCATGCTACAACATTAGACTGAATCACCAGAACAGAACAGACACGTTACATATGCACCATAGGCTTGAACAAAACCCATTAATTCCCACGTGGTATTACTTGTTATACATCATTCAATATCATGTTTCAAATATTGATGCATTTTCATATTGTTCTGGACCTCACACTTGGTACCTTTGGAGCATCGCTTTGATATTCTGAAAGAGAGGTGTCATTGTAAATATACATGCCAAAGTAACACCACCGTTGTGTGTTGAAATTTCCATTCTATCAATTAGTTATCTGATGCTGGAGAAAGCAAAGCTGTGTTACAGAGGAATAAGATTCTGGTACTGACAGCACCGGGAATAGATTTCCACGAGTCAGTGAACCGATGTTCTGCGACAATGATTCATCGGCCACAAATAGGTTAATGATTTCAAATTGATCTCATCAGGTTACTTGAATAGATGAGGTAAACGGTGGTAAATAGATAGTCGTTTTTATGAAATAGTATGTCCTGTTCCACAGATGTCAGAATGTTAAGTGGATTATGTCTGTTTCAAGTGACATGGTGTTGGTAAGATGTGACCACGAATTCCTGAACAATGTGGTTTGTTTGTTATAACGATTTTTCATGTGGTTTGTTTGTTATAACAATATTTCGCGTGTTTGTTTGTTATGACGATATGTCATGTGTGTTTGGTATGTTATAACGATATTTCATGGGGTTTGTTTGTTAGGACGATATTTCATGTTTTGTGTATGTTATAACTATATTTCATGTTTTGTGTATGTTATAACGATATGTCATGTGTGTTGTGTATGTTATAACGATATGTCATGTGTGTTGTGTATGTTATAACGATATGTCATGTGTGTTGTGTATGTTATAACGATATGGCATGTGTGTTGTGTATGTTATAACGATATGGCATGTGTGTTGTGTATGTTATAACGATATGGCATGTGTGTTGTGTATGTTATAACGATATGTCATGTGTGTTGTGTATGTTATAACGATATGGCATGTGTGTTGTGTATGTTATAACGATATGACATGTATGTTGTGTATGTTATAACGATATGGCATGTGTGTTGTGTATGTTATAACGATATGTCATGTGTGTTGTGTATGTTATAACGATATTTCATGTGAGTGTGTATGTTATAACGATATGTCATGTATGTTGTGTATGTTATAACGATATGGCATGTATGTTGTGTATGTTATAACGATATGGCATGTATGTTGTGTATGTTATAACGATATGTCATGTATGTTGTGTATGTTATAACGATATGGCATGTATGTTGTGTATGTTATAACGATATGGCATGTATGTTGTGCATGTTATAACGATATGGCATGTATGTTGTGTATGTTATAACGATATGGCATGTGTGTGGTTTGTTATAACTATATGTGACGTGTGGTGTGTATGTTATAACGATATGTGACGTGTGGTGTGTATATTATAACGATATGTGACGTGTGGTGTGTATATTATAACGATATGTGACGTGTGGTGTGTATGTTATAACGATATGTGACGTGTGGTGTGTATGTTATAACGATATGTGACGTGTGTTGGTTGCTATAGCGATACCTCTGTGTGCTGTGTGTAGTGCCATGATGCTTTCCTTCATGTGGATTGTCAGCGAAGCCTCTGTAATGACTGATTGATAACGCCGTTCGTGTCACTGCTTAGCATGTTGTATTTGACAGAAAACCATCAGACAGAACTCAATATCCTTGATTTGGAAATCACCCTACTGTCAACAATATCATATTGACAATTCAATTCCACTTTCCTAAACCATATGTGTAGTCTGATACAGTGCAATACGATGATGCCAATCATTCCCACACGAATGTTCTGTGGACAATAATAGAGATAGCACTTACATTTAACACATCCGATCACATAGACAGATCAGTGTCGACATTGATGCTACTACATACATGGTCAGTGTCGACATTGATGCTACTACATACATGGTCAGTGTCGACATTGATGCTACTACATACATGGTCAGTATCGACATTGGTGCTACTACATACATGATCAGTATCGACATTGATGCTACTACATACATGGTCAGTGTCGACATTGATGCTACATGGTCAGTGTCAACATTGATGCTACATGGTCAGTGTCAACATTCACTGTATTCTGGGTTCAGGGCTGGGAAGTTTGAGATATGTTCCTGATAAAAGAAACCCAATTATTTCTTTTGCTCAACTCGTTATTTGTCAGAACAAGAAGTATGTGCAGCACACACTCACTAACTCAGATTCACTCACAAACACACAGACGCGCACACGCACACAGACACACACGCACGCACGCACGCACGTACACACACACGCACGCACGCATACACACACACGTCATACCTTTCACTCCCTTTCAACCTAATGACTGAACGGATGCTTGTGTGTCACAGCCCTCGAACTGGGGATATTGGCTTCTGAGCCCTGATTTGTAAACGTGGCATCACCATTGGCGATTGTACATCAATACTGTTTTCGTCGAAAGAATATAACCGGAAGGAAGTTTGTGTAGGTATGCCAATACAGCAGTACATTGCATACAGCCGTTACGATGTCGTACATCAACCTCACCATCAGCCAGACCGGAACATTACATTTTCCTTCATTTTGAAGCTCAGCACATACAACCAAAACCTTCCTTGTGCACGTGGACTGTCGCTTCATTGGATGCTGCGATTGGAGCGTCATACTCTCGTACTATACCGATAGTTCTTAAAACTGTAGTACTATACCGATAGTTCTTAATACTGTCGTGCTATACCAATAGTTCATAATACTGTCGTACTAAACCGTTAATTCAAAATACTGTCGTACTATACCGTTAGTTCATAATACTGCAGTACCATACCGTTAGTTCATGATAATGTAGTACTATACCGATAGTTGATAATACTGTCGTACTAAACCGTTAGTTCATAATACTGTAGTACTATATCGATAATTTATAATGCTGTAGTACTATACCGTTAGTATATAATACTGCCGTGCTATACCGATAGTTCATAATACTGTAGTACTATACCGTTAGTTCATAATACTGTGGTACAATTACCGCTAGTTCATAATATTGTAGTTCTATACCGATAGTTTATAATAATGTAGTTCTATACCGATAGTTTATAAAACTGTAGTACTATACCGACATTTCATAATACTGTAGAATTTTAATGATCATTCTGTAGTACTGTTATAATCAAGGCGGGTATGGCCCTTACTTCCTAGGGGCGGTCGGGTAGCCTAATGGTTAAAGCGTTCGCTCGTCACGCCGAAGACCCGGGTTCGATTCCCGACATGGGTACAATGTGTGAAGCCCATTTCTGGCGTCCCCCGCCTTGATATTGCTGGAATAGTGCTAAAAGCGGCGTAAAACCATACTCACTCACTCTTACTTCCTAAGATGGTACTTGTTGTTACCCTGTCTGGCGCTCGGCATTAAGGGGTTAAAGCAAGGACTGGTCGGCTCGGAGTCAGTATACTGTGTCTGAGTGGGGTTTTCATGTTAAACTGCGACATGGTATCTCAGTGGGCTAGCACTATAAATCGGCATCAGTCCGGACTAGTACAAGCAACCACACACACACACACGTGCATGCACGTCGCTATATAAGTGCAATAATCTTGGACGCGACGTTAAACCCAATTTCACCTCACCTCACTAACATCAGGAAGTGCTCCCACTTGCATTAGGTGGTGTTCCTACTTACACAAGGAAGTGCTCCTACTTACATCCGGTAGTGTTCCTACTTACACCAGGAAGTGCTCCTACTTACATCAGGTAGTGCTCCTACTAACATCAGTTAGTGCTCATATTTGCATCAGGTAGTGCTCCTACTTACATCAGGTAGTGCTATTACTTACATCAGGTAGTGCTCCTACTTACAACAGGTAGTGCTCCTACTTACACCAGGAAGTGCTCCTACTTACATCAGGTAGTGCTCCTACTAACATCAGGTAGTGCTCATACTTGCATCAGGTGGTGTTCTACTTACATCAGGTAATACTTCTGCTTTCATCAGGTAGTGTTCCTATTCACATCAGATAGTGTTCCTACTCACATCAGATAGTGATCCTACTTACATCAGATAGTGTTCCTACTTACACCAGGTAGTGTTCCTACTTACACCAGGTAGTGCTTCTGCTTTCATCAGGTAGTGCTCCTACTTACACCAGGTAGTGCTCCTACTTACATCAGATAGTGTTCCTACTTGCATCAGGTAGTGCTCCTACTTACATCAGGTAGTGTTCCTACTTGCATTATGTAGTGCTCCTACTTACACAAGATAGTTCTCCTACTTACATCAGGTAGTGTTCCTACTTGCATTATGTAGTGCTCCTACTTACACCAGATAGTTCTCCTACTAACATCAGGTAGTGTTCCTACTTGCATCAGGTGGTGTTCTACTTGCATCATATCGTGCTTCTACTTACACCAGGTAGTGTTCCTGCTAACATCAGGTAGTGTTCCTACTCACATCAGGTAGTGCTCCTACTTACATCAGGTAGTGCTCCCACTTGCATCAGGTGGTGTTCTACTTACATCAGGTAGTGCTTCTGCTTTCATCAGGTAGTGCTCCTACTTACATCAGGTAGTGTTCATACTTGCATCAGGTGGTGTTCTACTTACATCAGGTAGTGCTTCTGCTTTCATCAGGTAGTGCTCCTACTCACATCTGGTAGTGCTCATACTTGCATCAGGTGGTATTCTACTTACATCAGGTAGTGCTTCTACTTGCATCAGGTGGTGTCCTACTTACATCAGGTAGTGCTCCTTCTTGCATTAGGTGGTGTTCTACTTACATCAGGTAGTGCTCCTACTTGCATCAGCTAGTGTTCCTACTTACACCAGATAGTTCTCCTACTAACATCAGGTAGTGTTCCTACTTGCATCAGGTGGTGTTCTACTTGCATCAGCTAGTGTTCCTACTTACACCAGATAGTTCTCCTACTAACATCAGGTAGTGTTCCTACTTGCATCAGGTGGTGTTCTACTTGCATCAGATCGTGCTTCTACTTACACCAGGTAGTGTTCCTGCTAACATCAGGTAGTGTTCCTACTTGCATCAGGTGGTGTTCTACTTGCATCAGATCGTGCTTCTACTCACATCAGGTAGTGTTCCTACTTACATCAGGTAGTGTCCCTACTTGCATTAGGTGGTGTTCTACTTACACCAGGTAGTGCGTCTACTTGCATCAGGTGGTGTTCCTACTTACATCAGGTAGTGTTCCTACTTGCTTCAGGTAGTGTTCCTACTTGCATCAGGTGGTGTTCTACTTGCATCAGATCGTGCTTCTACTTACACCAGGTAGTGTTCCTGCTAACATCAGGTAGTGTTCCTACTCACATCAGGTAGTGCTCCTACTTACATCAGGTAGTGCTCCCACTTGCATCAGCTGGTGCTTCTGCTTTCATCAGGTAGTGCTCCTACTTACATCAGGTAGTGTTCCTACTTACATCAGGTAGTGTTCCTACTTGCATCAGGTGGTGTTCTACTTACATCAGGTGGTGTTCCTACTTACATCAGGTAGTGTTCCTACTTGCATCAGGTGGTGTTCTACTTACATCAGGTAGTGTTCCTACTTACACCAGATAGTTCTCCTACTAACATCAGGTAGTGTTCCTACTTACACCAGGAGGTGTTCTTACTTGCATCACGTGGTGCTTCTACTTACACCAGGTAGTGCTTCTACTTACATCAGGTAGTGTTCCTACTTACATCAGGTAGTGTTCCTACTCACATCAGGTAGTGCTTCTACTTACAACGGTTCGTGCTGCAATTTCCTGCGGGACGCTATAATTATCTGTTTGCTCAACACACCGCCATCTTGATGCAAACTGCGCTATGAATGTAAGTAAAACCAATGCATAAACATTTACATTTGATACGAACCTTGACATTATTAGATAACTACATAACTTAAGCACCACTTTGGACAAAAATACACACAGCTAATAAAACAGTAGTTTGTCACATGTATGTTTTGCCAAAGAGTAGATAACGGTACCAAAATACAACCCAGGCCTGTGGTGCTCGGCTGTGTAATGCCACATTCTCCGTGAAAAGTAACGCTACTGCTGCTGTCGCCCCGTGGCGCCGCGTTTCTTCATTCCTGACACATAAGCAAGTTGCATAAATGACACAATGTGTTAATGTCAACTGTTTCGAAAACCCAAGCTATTTGGGATGCCGGTGGGAATTAATCCCGAGTGGATCATGGATGTCGGAGGAGCCAAATACCACTGAGAACGGTTATTGTCTCTGGTGAATGCGCATTGTCCAGTCGTCTGTCTCCAAGACCCTAGCGAATAATTAAGAAAAGAACCCAACTCACGTCTAGAATGATTTGGCAAGTCTAGGTTGCTCTAGGAAATTAAGAATTGTTCTGGGCTCCATTTGGATTTCACTTTATATTGTGTAGATATATGTTTTTAGATAAGATAACTTTTTTCCCGGACTAAATGTTAGTCTATTTTTTCCCGATGGCGTCGATTGTTGCTTGTCTGGTTTGCCTGGGTCAGACTCGAGTCTGTACATCCAGTCTGTCAATCAAAACTAGCGCATGCGTGAGTTTGATCCAATCAGAAGGCCGGGCGCGATTTGCGGATTTGCCAGACTTACTTCCGGGGTCAAACGATGCCCGAGAACCGACGTGCCTACGGTTTGTGCTATTTCCACTCGCGATATACATTACGAATTGCTGAAATAAGATGTATATCCTTACCCAAGCCCACAGGGTCGGTGGAAAAATGTTTGAGGCTGATCAAGGTGTGAGGTAGGCCTCAGCATCAGCAAATGTCCACACCATCTTCGACGGGACCCACGTCTGCTCGAAGGTGAGAATTTGCACAAACTTTTGCACATATGCATATTCAATAGGAGTAAAATGACAACACGTAGCAAGTTAAGATTGTACACATGTTATAAACAAGGATAATGCTTGTAACTACAAAATCATTTTTGAAGTATGTATTTTGGCAACATCGGGCATAATGTAAGTAGGTCATATTGCTGAAATGAGACACGCGAGACGGCCGTGACACACTTTAACCAAATATGACAGTGATCTGTTTTCGGTGAGTGCAGATCGAAATCTACCATTATTTACATTGATAGTTTATGGTGCAACACCCACCTGGTATAAAACTTAGCTTGTTGGCTCTTTCTATAGGACATTACATTATTTCTTCTTAAATTATACATTTTGTGTTGAAAGTGATAACCAATATCACAACGCATAAAACTGGTGTCCCCCGCTGTGATATTACTGGACTATTGATAAAAGCGGCGTAAAACCTGACTCATTCACTCGCTCGCTTACTCACTCACTCAATCAATCAATCAAGATACAAAGAATTTGTAAAATCAAAGGCAGTATCTCTTTGTCACACCCTGATCAGGCATTATCAAGAGTGCCCGATCAGTTCAGATACAGAATACATTATATAATTCTTAATACATTTCATATATAGCTGTGATGAATTTTGAAATGTATTTAACCCAAAAGGTAAATCTTTATCATGATTTGAGGAGATTGTCAATATTTGATAATTGAGCTAGTGTTTATTGTTTATTTACATATTGTTCAAGAGTTGGTTATAATTATGGTGAAAATGACAGAGATTTTGCTGGCTTCAGGACATTTTCATCTGGGTTTTTTACATTTTGATGGGACTTTACCAAATTTGAGAACAACTTTATGACATTATGGATGACAATCAGTCGGTATCCTAGTAAAGGAACTTGTCTGAATCCCTGTTTGTGTGTATTTTTATTATTAAAGGAAAAGTCATATTGAGACTAGTATTTGTGAAGCATGCTTGGGAAGTATGTTAAAATATCTAATGAATTCAAGTTGTCCAGCTACCTGATACTTGCATTTAAATGTATGTGATTGCATGTATATATTATATTTGTCACTTCACATGTGATTTGTAAAATGAAATATATAATATTTAGTGTTATGTCCTATAGTCATGTAGTGTCTGGGGCAATAACAAAAGTAGTTCTTCTTAATCAGTAACAGTCATGATGTCAACAGGTATTTTTGTTGATTAAAGCTTTGAACTTCTGAGATATTTAAGTCTTTGAATGGCATTTAGAAGTGATACACATAAGGAAGAGAATGTCAACTTCTTTTTTATGAGAAATACAAGTTGATATTCCTCATAACAAAGACGTTCACATCCATAAATTCTCTTCCTTATGAGTTATTTGTTTACATTTTCATGTTTAGTTTTAAACAGTGATAATTCTTGGATTCAGACAATTCTTTTCCATATAAGATCACATATGAATTTAATTTTTTGTTGTATATTTTATTAATGCAAGTTAGTTGATGGGAAGTACTTCAGACCCACTCTGCAGATAATTCTGCCACCCCAAGCTATGGAATATGGACCCGAATGATGCCAATTGCAGGTGCTCATTTCATGTTGGATCCTCTCAATGTTTTCCACGGTTCTCACATACATGCACCTAAATACTGGCAGTTTATTAAGTCCAATATTCTGGAAAAGTGACCAGGGATTTGTATCTAAATTTAGAATTCCAAATTAAGTGACCTTGGCAAACAGATTTCGAAAAAACCTTATAATTTATAAATTCCTTAAATTCTGAGTTATTTTAGGATGGCATAGATTTGGAGAGGGAAAGTTTACTGACATCTGATGCAGGTTTGGGGCTGAATATCAGCCTCTGAGGAGATCTAGATTTATCCCTGGTGACATGCCCAACCCTATGTCCCAGACACCTAAATAAAATGTATGTTATGATTCATTTATTATATAATAAAAACCAATGTAGCAGCGAGGGCTAATAATATACTGCTTTGATTATATCAACTGTTCTTTTATTTATTTGTATTCATTTGAAAGACCCACAAACTCTATGCCATTCAATTCCCGACATGGATTTGTATCTAAATTTAGAATTCCAAATTAAGTGACCTTGGCAAACAAATTTGGAAAAAACTTCATAATTTCCTTAAATTCTGAGTTATTTTAGGTGAGGTGAGGTGAGGTGAAATTGGGTTTAACGTCGCGTCCAAGATTATTGCACTTATATAGCGACGTGCATGCATGTGTGTTTGGCTGCTTGTGCTAGTCCGGGCTGATGCCGATTTATAGTGCTAGCACACTGAGATACCATGCCGCAGTTTAACATGAATACCCCACTCAGACACAGTATACTGACTCCGAGCCGACCAATCCTTGTTTTAGCCCCTTAATGCCGAGCGCCAGACAGGGTAACAACAAGTACCATTTTTTAACGTCTTTTGGTATGACGCGGCCGTGGATCGAACCACGGACCTTCCGCTCTCCGGACGGACGCTCTACCACTAGACCACGCAGACGGTCAGTTATTTTAGGATTGCATAGATATGTTAAAACTATTGGAGAGGGAAAGATTACTGACATCTGATGCAGATTTGGGGCTGAATGTCAGCCTCTGAGCAGATCTAGATTTATCCCTGGTGACATGCCCAAACCCATGTCCCAGACGCCTAAATAAAATGTATGTCATGATTCATTTATTATATGATAAAAACCAATGTAGCAGCGAGGGCTAATAATAAACTGCTTTGATTTTATCAACTGTTCTTTTATTTGTATTCATTAGAAAGACCCACAAACTCTATGCCATTCAATTCCCGACATGGGTATAATGTGTGAAGCCCATTTCTGGTGTCCCCCGCCGTGATATTGCTGGAATATTGCTAAAAGCGGCGTAAAACCATACTCACTCACTCACTCACTCACTATGACATTCAGGTTATATTGCTTCTTCTTAGAGCACGTGATAATAAACGTGGGCAAGGTAACTGTTGAAAATCTATTTATAGATATCCACATGATTTGCAACTTGTGCTTGTGTTTACGGTTCCAATACTTTCCATACAATTACGATGGAACGTAAAACAGAATTTAGTTACCCGGCCCTCGGATGAATAATATATCATTGACAAGTTATATATTGACAATATGATATACTCTGTCTGATATCAGTGCTTCAATTACCTTATACAATTTGACAACCAAAAGTATAACCCAAAACAGATTTTATATAACCCTTCTCTTTAGTTATTTTTGACACACGACCAGTATCCAAAATATTCTGAGCCAAATTCATCGCAGCGCTATCAAGTTTCGCCGGTTGTGACGCCACATCGAATAGCCAGTGGTTGTTCCCCCTGACACCGAAAACGTGGATGGCAGCTTGTGGGCGGGGCTTAATGATCGGAACTGGGTCGGTCTATGAAGAAGACAAATTGCTTACTGTGGTGATAAGCGACATTAAAAAACTCTTAAACACCTAATGTGATTCTCGAACAACAGATCGCCTCCGTGGTCTAGTGGATAGAGCGTCTGCCCGGGGCGCGGAGGGTCGTTGGTTCACTCTGCGACCGCGTAATACCATATGACGTTAAAGATGGTACGTGTTACCCTGCTTCAAGTCACCTCCCGTCACCACACATCATCTCGAACGCCAGCCGTGATTTGTCAGTGCAGATGTTTTAATTTTTCTCATCCGTTTCTTTGAACTATTCAATTTCAAAGACCTTTGACCTTAACATGTATGCTATAATAGCATTTAAAAAAAAACATGTGCAAGTTAATCACGCGTTTACTGATGACTAAATGAATGAATGCAAGCTTTGATATGTTATTACTGTTGTTACGATATGAGTTCCATTATGAAACGCATTGATAAAGCCAGAAACTAAATACGTACAACTAACTTTGGAAATTCGTAAATGACCAAACAAGCTCAATGAATAATCAATATTTACTTTGAAACACACAGTTTAGGTTATCAAGCTCAAAAGGGGTCAAATAAGTGACAACAGCAAAATAATTAACTGCCCTAGAATTACTGTCAGTACACTCACGAATGTCCAGCATTTTGCCCCCGTCGAATGTCTTGAAACACGCCTGTCTCCGTTCCGGAATCCAGGACAGCGTTGGAAGCTGACAGGAATTCGATGTCTCGGATAGGTATCAAGTCCGCACTTGGCAAGTAGACAGACACACGTCAGGTCGGAACGGGCATCGGGTCGCCGTCGTGTCGGTCTTGTATAGGTGCAGCCAGCCTGCTAGAAAATGTCCCATCCTGAAACTTCAAGGACTTTGTAAAGTTTTCAAAAGATTTTGCGCATTGGACATTTCCAAACACTGTATCGACAATGTTTGCAGTAAACCATGTCAATCTGGTTAGTTCAGTTTATATTTATTTATACTGTATGTTATTGCATTCATAGTTGCAGTTATTAAACCTGTAATAATAAATAAACTCAAAGTATTTAACGTTATATAAATCTCAGGTATAAACGATATAAGTAAATTTGGTAAACAAGGCTTATAAATTATAACCTTTGTAATTATTGATATATAACCTTTTTATCTGTTCTTGTGTGAATGAGCAAAGAATGTAAATGTTGTTTTGCCGGAATATGTTATGTTTTAAAGGCCTTTGTGATAGTTCTCTGTAATTACTGAATTTTTGTTTGTTTGTTTGTTGTTTGTTGTTTAACGCCGCACTCAGTAATATTCCAGCTATATGACGGCGGTCTGTAAATAATCGAGTCTGGACCAGACAATCCAGTGATTGATATCATGAGCATCGATCCACACAATTGGGATCGATGACATGTATCAACCAAGTCAGCGAGCCTGACCACCCGATCCCGTTAGTCGCCTTTTACGACAAGCGTGGGTTGCTGAAGACCTATTCTACGCCGGAATCTTCACGTGTCAATTACTGAATGTAATATACGGAAGTAATATTTGAAAGTGTGAATACAATAGATGTATAGATTATATGTTTTTTTCAGTAAATGTAAATCATCATCATCATCATCATCATCATCTGGAAAATCATTATCATCATCATGTAAATCATCATCATGTAAATTGTCATCATCATCATCATCATCATCATCATGTAAATCATCATCATGTAAATCGTCATCATCATGTAAATCGTCATCATGTAAAGTACCCAATCGCCAGCACACAAAGTCAGCGATCTAACCCACTCAGCCACCGATGCTTCCAAAAATATGAAAGTCCCACATCATCATCATCATATAAATCATCATCATGTAAATCATCATCATCATCATCATCATCATGTAAATCGTCATCATCATGTAAATCGTCATCATGTAAAGTACCCAATCGCCAGCACACAAAGTCAGCGATCTAACCCACTCAGCCACCGATGCTTCCAAAAATATGAAAGTCCCACATCATCATCATCATATAAATCATCTTCATGTAATCATCATCATCATCATCATCATCATGTAAATCATCATCATCATCATCATGTAAATCATCATCACCATCATTGTCATCATCATCATCATCATGTAAATCATCATCATGCAAAGCACCTAATCGCCAGCACACAAAGTCAGCGATCTAACCCACTCAGCCTCCGATGCAAATCATCATCATCATGTAAATCATCATCATCATTTAAATCATCATCATCATCATCATCATCATGTAAATCACCATCATCAGGTAAATCATTATCATGTAAGTCATCATCATCATTATGATGTAAATCATGATCATCATCATCATGCAAATCATCATCATCAGGTAAATCATCATCATCATCTTGTAAATCATCATCATGTAAAACACATAATCGCCAGCACACAAAGTCAGCGATCTAACCCAATCAGCCTCCGATGTAAATCATCATCATCATGTAAATCATCATCATCATGTAAATCACCATCATCATGTAAATCATCATCATCATCATCATTTAAATCATCATCATCATGTAAATCACCATCATCAGGTAAATAATCATCATCAGGTAAATCATTATCATGTAAATCATCATCATCATGTAAATCATCATCATCATCATGTAAATCATCATCATCATCATCTTGTAATTCATCTCTTGTAAAGCACCTAATCGCCAGCACACAAAGTCAGCGATCTAACCCACTCAGCCACCGAGGCTTCCACAAAAATGAAAGTCCGACAACTGGTAGTCTAGATCACGTACTTTGTGTACCCCCTGTCAAGTGTAAATTGCCATGGGGCATAAAGCTTGTAACATTTGACCGCTTACTAAATGGCATTGTGTGTTCATAAATAACACATGTTGACAATATGATGAACTCTCATAAGCACCAGCAACAAGTAGATGATATTTTATTACCCGAAAAGAGACAAGCTATTATTTAACACGATAAAACATTTGGTTTATTCCAGTGCTATGTATCGAGTTCGTTCTCTGGAAATGTTATTCAGTTCTTATGAATCAACAGTCACCACCTTCAGAGCGCGGGTGCTTGTGTTCCTGTCCTTGGTGAGTTGTAAATTCCACACGAAATAAAGTGCTATAATGCATCGTATCGTACTATTATCCACCCAACAAGTCTCAACACATGCTTAAGCGCCAACCTTCTTTAGTTTCATAACTTAGGAACGTCGTCTATGTTTTATAAATATCTTCATATGACAGTGATCTGCTTTTGATAGTTGTCTAGGATGCCAGAGACATACGCTGAAGAAATGTCTCCAGAAGGGAGTCATTTCATACGGAACAAAAACAAAAAAGTATACTGCAAAACCTTTTATTAGATCATTGATATCAGTTTCTGTATTTCAATATGTCATTTTCTTTAAAAGACTCCTGAAAAGTAATCTGATATAAAGACAATAAATACAGAATACATTTTTAGGGTATATGTATAATATACTATGATATAACATGTAATGTACTTGGATGGCATTCAGACGAACTGGTATGCTAACGGAGGAAGCATATTCTGTTCTGCTTTCGCATGCTAATAGTGTCAGTGGTTTGTGGAAGCAAAAAAGGGAAACAAATTGGATTCCACATAAATCTTGTTTCTCACATTGTTATTGTTGTTTTGTCGACAGTGTGTCGTCGATGGGTGGAGGGGGTGTGTTTCAGTGTAAACTCTATGTATATTGATGAATAAAAGTACCCATAGAACTGCAGGATCTAAACTCAATTTGGGTTTTATTTTCAGCATAATATGTTTTAAAAAATCAAAAACGTTTACGAGTTCTTTTTTTTCAAATGAATAATTTCACGTTTCTAGTTTATGGCATGTTTATTCATGAAGGATTTGACAGAAAGCATGGTGTTGTTGCTCAAAGCGGATGAAAGTAAGGCAAGTTATTGCCCCTATGTCTGACTCGTTAGTCTAAGGCCAAGGGTGATGTTTCTTTGAAAAGTTAGTTATGACAAACGTGTTTAGATGTTCATTTTGGCGATACCCCGGGTGAAATACTAACACTGTATATTGTTGCCCTCTTTCTGATGTTTCCATCCGCAATGCTGACAGTCAGTACAAGAGCTGATAGCGTCACTCCTGTTTGAGGCAGATTATGTTTTCCATCACAACTTCATGCCATTCAATTCTTTTCTCTGAAAGAAGGAGACTACCAAGTATTCATAGACACAACACACGTGTTGTCAGTATATCAAATGAGCGATTTATTCTTTTGGGTGAAATCTGAGGATAAATTATTTTCACCACAATTTCCAGGAACTGATTAGTGTTTTTAAAACTCCTAGGCAATCCTTACTCTGTCATGGGGTACTTATGAGTGTGTTAAGTTTCACAGCTAAACTGCTAGGTAAAAGAAAGCATACACGTAAAAATTGGATCTGGCTGAATGGGACTCAACCCCAAAAAGTACGAGAATTTATACTTTACTAAGAACGTGTTATCCCAAATATAATATTTTTGTGGAAGCCTCGGTGGCGGGGTGGGTTAGATCGCTGACTTTGTGTGCTGACGATTAGGTGCTTCAAAATGGCAGTGTTGGTTCGAAACCCAAAAAAGTACGAGAATCTGTACTTAACTAAGAAAGTGTTACATTTGTTACATTTGACAACTTTCTAAATGGCATTGTCTGTTTATAGCTTTCGGCCATGGGAGTCTTGCCAATTTACACTTGACAGCGGGGTACACAAAGTACGTGATCTAGACTACCAGTTGTCGGACTTTCATTTTTGTGGAAGCCTCGGTGGCTGAGTGGGTTAGATCGCTGACTTTGTGTGCTGGCGATTAGGTACCTCACTCTGGGGGTATGGGTTCGAATCCTGGACGGAATCCCAAAAGGTTAGAAAATCTGTACTTTACTAAGAAAGTCATATCCCAAATATAACATTTGTTACATGTGTCTAAATAACATTTTCTATTTTGAACTAATAACAAGGCAGGTCAAAGGTCCACTCAGAAAGACCATCACAATGTCATCAATATGTGGGTTATATCAAATATGTATTGACTAAACGTGTACGAGTGGCAAGTCGTCTAAGGTGCCGAAATTCGTTGTGCAGAGTTGCGTTCCAGAAACATATGATCGTCGGTTTGAATCCCGGCTCGCCCATGTTTCTATGTTGTCAAGCCCGGTACCCGTAGGTTTCGTGGAAAACTAAGACATGCCACACCCCACGCTTCCCCCAGCAAGCACGTCGTCATATGACTATAATACTGTTTAAAGCGGCGTTTTGCCATCTCTTATGGCCATCTCGTAGTGCTGTTCCGTTTATTACCATCAGCTGCGTGGTTTACAAAGTGACACCCATGGCAATGCCTCAAGTGACACTCCTAAATTATTAATAGACAACAAAAGATGGTTTGTAGATAACGACTTGTCAAGTTGTAACTCTCTACTGATGCAGCCACAAACTTGGCCGTATTCACCAAATACCCAAAAGTAGCAGAGAAGTTTACTTTCGGTAAAAAGGGCGAAGATCGCCTAAACACAGTTACTCTTGAAAACGTCATGAAAAACGATGTTTGGGGCATAACTAATACCTTACGAAGTTCTTTAAGGAAAATCGCTGATGTGATCAAAGTAGTGATGTATTGTTAGTCTAATGAATCTGTAATGAAATTATAACGATTATACTTTGTCGGGTTCCAAGAGAATACCATCGAGAAACATTGTCTCAGAAGGTTATTCTTGTGAGGAGATACATTTACATGCATTGCACTGAGGTTAAACATTCACCGTCCATGTCTTCTCGGGTTTACACACGATAGGAAAGAGTAACAAAGCACAACCTGTATGTTTTTATGCATAAACAAGGCTTAATTAATATATAACATTTTACAAGGACTGACAATACCTTCATGTATAAAACATGACACTCAACATTTACATAAACATTGGAATTTCAATTAAGGAGGCATCTATAAAAAAAACTATTTGACGAGAAAATGGGGAAATAATTCAGTATGAGTTAATACTTTCCTATCAGGCAAGATATAATAAATTATGACATTGTCTCTGTTCATGCAAGTTACCAATCACAAGTCAGGGTACAACACGCTTTTTCTCCACTCTTCAAATGACATTCTCACATTGCATAAAACCAGCGCTACATCGGCGAGTAATGTAATTACTTTACCTCTTCTGGTGTCACGTGAAACCATGACCTGCTGGCTGAATGACAACGTATAACTCCAATAATTTGGTTTTCAGAACATAAAAACTGAACATCTAAACGGATGTAAGTTACGTTTTCGTTTCTCACGGAAATTTGTGTGATTGAAATAGACATATTAAAGATATGAACAGGCTCATGAATACTTGATTGCCTATTTTGTAACATAATGAAATAGATTAGTGTCAGTCAACGCAAAGGCTGAGAGGTACTACCACAAACAACTTAAATCAACCGCAATTTGAATAGAACATTTTTATCTTACGCCATGAATTCTGTGCGTGATTTGAAATTTGAAAACCCTGCGTAACGAGTTTAATCTAATTCAATGAATTTTACTCAAATGCCTTTCCCATTTCAAGTTCTGTTTGGAACGTTTAATTATTAGATTATTACTTGCAGCCTATAAATACTCCTGAATTCACCTCAGCTAGTTAAGCAGCTGTGTCCCTGCGCCCCGACTCGGCGGGGTGTGTACTCCTTCATTGACGAGAATTGTGCGTGCGTTATATTGGAGGTATCGTTTTTTAAATAACTGTTAAAAAAGTTATCAAGTTTAGTTTCATTTCATTTTGTTATGTACAGAAACTTTACGACTTTCCTATCAGTTTGTAAATAACCTTAAAGAGAAAATTAAGCCACAGGCTCGATCAACTTTGCTGGTGTCACTACTTTAAGAAAACATTGTTGTTATTTTTTCTACGTTTATGAAATAGATTTCGGTTTTCCGATGCAGAGAACTCAATAGAATGAGAATGCTTTCGCCGGTGGCTGATATTAACTTTATTACCCTTTCCGCAAACAGTATTACGCTACTGCTGGTTAAGTCAGTATCACTAGGGGTTTGTGCCGAGTCTGATGTTAAGTCAGTATCACTAGTGGTTTGTACCAAGTCTGATGTTAAGTCAGTGTCACTAGGGGTTTGTACCAAGTCTGATGTTAAGTCAGTATCATTAGGGGTTTGTGTCATGTCTGATGTTAAGTCAGTATCACTAGGGGTTTGTGCCATGTCTGATGTTAAGTCGGTATCACTAGGGGTGTGTACCAAGTCTGTTGTTAAGTCAGCATCATTAGGGGTTTGTACCAAGTCTGATGTTAAGTCAGTATCACTAGGGGTTTGTGCCATGTCTGATGTTAAGTCAGTGTCACTAGGGGTTTGTGCCATGTCTGATGTTCAGTCGGTATCACTAGGGTTTGTACCAAGTCTAAAGTTAAGTCAGTATCATTAGGGGTTTGTGTCATGTCTGATGTTAAGTCAGTGTCACTAGGGATTTGTACCAAGTCTGATGTTAAGTCGGTATCACTAGGGGGTTGAGCCATGTCTGATGTTAAGTCGGTATCACTAGGGTTTTGTGCCATGTCTGATGTTAAGTCAGTATCACTAGGGGTTTGTGCCATGTCTGATGTTAAGTCGGTATCACTAGGGTATTGTGCCATGTCTGATGTTAAGTCGGTATCACTAGGGGGTTGAGCCATGTCTGATGTTAAGTCAAAACATCTACTATCGCCTTCAGCAAACGTTTACTATTGTAAACATGTGGAAACGTGGAAACACAAAACAGGCAAGGGGTACGTCTGTTAAAACATGTTTGCAGGAACGTTATCACTAAACCATGGTTTCTCACATAACCTATTACACCAATAACACATATTAAACTACACATATTCTACTGCACCTATAACACATATTCTACTATACCCATAACACATATTAAACTACACCATAACACATATTAAACTACACCCATAACACATATTCTACTACACCTATAACACATATTCTACTACACCCATAACACATATTAAACTACACCTATAGCACATATTCTACTACACCTATAACACATATTCTACTGCACCTATAACACATATTCTACTACACCTGTAACACATATTAAACTACACCCATACCACATATTCTACTACACCCATAACACATATTAAACTACACCTATAGCACATATTCTACTACACCTATAACACATATTCTACTGCACCTATAACACATATTCTACTACACCTGTAACACATATTAAACTACACCCATAACACATATTCTACTACACCCATAACACATATTAAACTACACCTATAAGACATATTAAACTACACCTATAACACATATTCTACTACACCTATAATACATATTAAACTACACCTATAACACATATTAAACTACACCTATAGCACATATTCTACTACACCTATAACATATTCTACTACACCCATAACACATATTCTACTACACCCATAACACATATTAAACTACACCCATAACACATATTAAACTAAACCCATGACACATATTTTACTACACCTATAACACATATTCTACTACACCTATAACACATATTCTACTACACCTATAACACATATTCTACTATACCCATGCCACATATTCTACTACACCCATAACACATATTAAACTCACCTATAGCACATATTCTACTACACCTATAACACATATTCTGCTACACCCATAACACATATTAAACTACACCCATAACACATATTAAACTAAACCCATAACACATATTCTACTACACCTATAACACATATTCTACTACACCTATAACATATATTCTACTACACCTATAGCACATATTCTACTACACCTATAACACATATTCTACTATACCCATACCACATATTCTACTACACCCATAACACATATTCTACTACACCTATAACACATATTCTACTACACCTATGACACATATTCTACTACACCCATAACACATATTCTACTGCACCTGTTACACATATTCTACTACACCTATAACACATATTCTACTACACCCATAACACATATTAAACTACACCCATAACACATATTAAACTAAACCCATAACACATATTCTACTACACCTATAACACATATTCTACTACACCTATAACATATATTCTACTACACCTATAGCACATATTCTACTACACCTATAACACATATTCTACTATACCCATACCACATATTCTACTACACCCATAACACATATTCTACTACACCTATAACACATATTCTACTACACCTATGACACATATTCTACTACACCCATAACACATATTCTACTGCACCTGTTACACATATTATACTACACCCATAACACATATTCTACTGCACCTATAACACATATTCTACTACACCTATAACACATATTCTACTACACATATTACACATATTATACTACACCTATAACACATATTCTACTACACCTATAACATATTCTACTACACCTATAACACATATTCTACTACACCTATAACAAATAATCTACTACACCTATAACACATATTCTCCTACACCTATAACACATAATCTACTACACCTATGACACATATTCTACTACACCCATAACACATATTCTACTACACCTATAACACATAATCTACTACACATATTACACATATTCTACTACACATATTACACATATTCTACTACACCTATAACACATATTCTACTACACCTATAACACATAATCTACTACACCTATAACACATATTCTACTACACCTATAACACATATTCTACTACACCTATAACACATAATATACTACACCTATAACACATAATCTACCTCCTCGGGATATTGTTACGAGTTCATTTACAAATTGAGGTTTATACAGATATCAGGTCGAACAGAACTGAACTGTGAAATCAGTAAATGACCACACAATAAATACTGAAACAAACAGTTTTAGGCTTACAATCACAAAAGACAATACCGTGGGTCAAATATTGGCCGGTGCGGTAAGTAACAAGCCTTACAGCGCAAGTCAGAGTACCCACGAATGTCCTGACTGTCTCACTGTCAAGTTTCTGGATTCCGGAATAGTGTTGAAAGCGGGCAGGTGTTTAAAGAAAGGCAATCCTTGGCAAACGCACTGTCGAAGAGGGTATCCAATCTTCCTCGTATCGCTCTTGTAGGGTTACAGCCAGCCTTCCAGAAACTGTCCTAACCAGATACTTGTCAAATGATCAGATCCCTCTTATGGGAGTCAACAATAACACTTTCTGTTCAAATCTGGCCACAAAAGCATTCGACATTCTACGAGCGTTTCAGTCATTTGCCGCCACTGACAATAACTGCAAATATACTTACAACGCTCTCCACTACCCAATAACAATATAAAACGGATAGTGAAGATTTTCCTTAAAATTTTAATATGTATATATTTACTGGGTCCAGTAAACGTACCACCAAATCCCTGTCTCAAAGATTAACAATAATCCTGAATACAATCTAGGAAGGACTTTTCTCCATATTCACAAAAAGTACGGAATTTATACCACGTGGGTTCTTAAAAACTCAAAGGATTTGCTTAAATTTTGCAATCTCAGAGAAAAGGACAAAGTCCAATTATGTGAAACAATTAGAGCATTCGTCACTAAATGCGGTGACCATAGGTATAGCTACATATCTATCTTCAGAGGTTCAGGTTTTTGTCAAAAACGAAAGCAAATGTCATCTGCAGTTTGCTGATAAAACAATATGTGAAAAGCTAGACTTCATTCATGAATATTAGAAACTCTCTAATGTCCATTGTGAAGCTGACTACCTAAATGTACAATGGGCAGATGGCCTACAGTGCGAAATGAATAAAGAATATCATCCTTCGACTTCGTTCATAGGTAACATTTATGTGAAATGTGGAGATAGGACATTTAGGCAGGAAGAAGGTATCGCCATGTGCTCCCGTCCTTGCTCATCTGTTTCTTTATACATACGAGTCAGAATTTCTCCTTGGACTGGCAAATGAGACAGGGGAATTTGGCTAAGAAGTTCAACTGAAGCTTCAAGTATATCGATGATCGGATACGGTGCAATAACCATCAAAAAGCCAATAAGAAATAAAACCGACCAATCAGACCGCCCATCTGTTTCATATTTTAGGTCCATTTATGAGGATTACAGAGTAACAAGAGAATCTCCACCAGACTGTATGACAAGAGAAAACTTCAACTTTCGTGTAGCATAGTGGTTAAAGCGTTCGCTCGTCACACCGAAGACCCGGGTTCGAATCCCTACATGGATACAATGTGTGAAGCCCATTTCTGGTTTTCCCGCCGTGATATTGCTGGAATAGTGCTAAGAGCTGCGTAAAACCATACTTACTTACTTACTCACTCACTCACTCAACTTTCAAATAGTCAACTGTCCATTTGTGTCAAGCAGTATTCCAGGTCTTTGTCGTCTACATTCCAAAACTGTTCAGGTACAAATCTTAAAGAACATCTTACAACTGTTGCTCAAAAATAATGTTTTCAGGGTTACAACATAGATATTGTTTTGTAAAAACGATCCAACAAAAAATGAGATACGATGACATGCATCAACCAAGTCAGCGAAACTGACGACCCGATCCCGTTAGTCACCACTTTCGACAAGCAGGGGTTGCTGAAGACCTTGTCTAACACGGATCTTCACGGGTAATATAGATATCAATGACCGAACTGCTACCTAATTGTTTACTTGCCCCGGGACGTGCATTTAATAACACGGTTAAACATGGAATAGGGGTTTTTTTAAATACGATTATGAATGTAGGTGCTAAGGTTAATTCAGTGCAAAGCGGGGTAATGAGCTTTATTTGGTAAAGATAATTGCCCCGGGTTGGACTCCACGACGTAGCGGCTATAAGATATCCAGGTGTTTTGTTTGTTGTTTAATGCTGACTCAGCAATATTCCAGCTGCATGACGGCAGTCTGTAAATAATCGAGTCTGGACCAGACAATCCAGTGATTGAAATCATGAGCATCGACCCACGTAATTGGGATACGATGACATGCATCAACCAAGTCAGCGAGCCTGACCACCCGATCCCGTTAGTCGCCTCTTACGACAAGCATAGTTAGTTGCCCTTTACGGCAAGCCTAGGTTGTTGAAGAACTATTCCTCCCGGTTCATCACGGGTCCCATACCTGTGTTCAATCAGGTTCACCAAATGTGGTGACCGGTGGCGCTTCCTCACACGGGGGGCACGGGGGGCATGGGGGGCCCAGTCTAAGGCGCCGCGATTCGCTGTGCGGAGTTGCGTCCCTTGGGCACGCCAGAAACCTATGATTATGTTTCTAGGTTTGTCAGCACCATGTCCGTACTGTGAGTTTCACCGAAGTGGTAAACGTCTAAGACCGGCATTACTTCGGGCTTTCTTCCCACAGAAAGCTGACACGCCGTGATATAACTGGAATACTGTTAAAGCCGCGTTAAACTCTAGTCACTCACTCACTCACACTTCACGTTGTGATATAACTGAATTAATGGTTATTATAAGGCTTTAATTATATTTGAAACGTATTATTTGCATGATCCTACAAAAAATTATGTTCATTTTTTAAAAAAAAGTATAAATAGCATATCAAACCATGGCAATTAAAAACCCTCGTTATTTTCATTATTTCTTGCATTTTTTATTTGTGGTTTCGACGCTTCTTCCGAACAGATGTATTGACCTAGAAATTCAGCCGGAAATTGCCTTGTCATAGATGTATAAAACCTAGCCGAACTGACGTATTTCAAGTAAGACACGACACTTGGTAGGATAAAAAGAAACAGGGAAACAAAAGAAAATGGACAATATTATAAGTGTGAGTTATTTTCAATGCGACATAGGGTGAGGGGAAATAGCAACAGAATTACCTCTGTAATGAGGCCTATCCCCTAACAGTAGGCCACGTGACACGACGGAGACACCCCATGCCGAACAGAGAAGCAATTAGACCCCCAACATGTCTTTCCTTTCACCCCCCGTTGGGTTTGAATTAAAAACCGCTTTAAAATAAACTCGTTATTTGGGGTGACAGTCGATTTAGAAATTGATTAACTAACACTTAAAACCGTTTTCGTGGCTGAAGTAAATGGTTTGAATATCCGGATTTTGAACGTGGCACACATACAGAGTTATATGGCTATGATGTTAGGCGTAACTACAATTTGTCATCGTAAGTGATAGGATGCTTTCCCGCCTTTGCACCCAGTGGAAATAAACCTTACAAATTGCAAAGATTTTGTAATCGGATGTGATATTTCAACTTTTACCTTGATGCGCTTGATGCGTCCAACACACATATTCATATGGCAATTAAATCTTATCGATGCAATGCAAATGTTAAAAGGGGCCACCTTTGAAAGCAATGCTTTTAAATCTATCTAAATCAAGATATAAGCACTTACAACCCGACTGTATGTTTGGAGGTCTTTGATCACATTGGAATGGCAGTATGGGTGTGATGTTTTGGCTTTTAACGGCTCGTGTCATGAACATGTGAGTAAAATGTTTCTATAATTGTCCTTTAATTAACGTACGAGATTACCAATTTATATTATGTATGACGAAACAGCTGCCAGGCTTTTGGTGATGGTGAAAAATCGTATCAATTCTGCTGAAAATGTAAATAAACTTACATTTCTTATTCAATTACATTTTATATAAAAAGCACACGCCCCCTGGCTACTTAGTTGTGTGATGTGAGTTGTGAGTGTGTTCAGCTAGCCGCAAATACATGCTGACAGTTGGCGCACTACTTGCAAAATCAACAAAAATCTTCAAATATATAGTACAAGCAGCCACACACAAACACACACACGCACGCACATACGCACACACGCACGCACGCACGCACGCACGCACGCACGCACGCACGCACACACACATACACGTTCATGCACGTCGCTTTATGTGCAATGATCTTGTACGCGAAGTTAAATCCCATTTCACCTCACCTTCAAATATATATTAAAGGTTTTTTTTCCAATTCCCTATATTGAGAACTATTAATACTTATTACCAAGGATTGTAACATTTGTAAAACTGCCGCTTATAAAATGAATTGTATCTTTATCTTTACAGTTTGTGTACAACTCAGTTAGGGATGATGTTTGTGATTTAATACACATCATTAATAACAAGGATTATTATGCTACATACACACGTATCATTGACATCCAAGTTGAACTTTCTTCTGATCTGATCAGGTAGCTATCAATGACTCACTCACCCAAGCTAGATATGAAAGAGACCATTGAAACCGCCTCATCCATCTCATGTTTAGATCCATGTATAAAGATTCACAGTGACAAGAAACTATTCACAAGACTTGTATGGCAAGAAGGATCTTATGATTATGGAAATAGTCTTTGATGCTTTTTATTCAACTTTCCCAAAGAAAACTTACGCTTTATGTAGAGCAATATTTGGTGTCAGCATTTCACAATTTCGAGGTGTATTCGAGCATGCTCTTTCTTATAATATTTCAAAGAGCGTCATACTGCTCTTGCTAAAAAATGTTGTTTGATCGGGATTACAACATTCATAAAGCTTTCAAAAAGATTTATAGTAGACACGTGAAAGAAATTTCTTAGAGAGAGAGACGGGTTGTTACCGGTGGTGAATGATAGGCTCACCTATCCGAGAATATAAGGTATTATTTTTTTCTTTTCTTTATTTCTCTTTTTGGGTGCAGGCACAATCTTTGGATATTGACACAATTCAAAGAGATAATTTCACGGACAACTTAGTTGCCTTGCGTACACCATATTACAAGTGCTGTGGAAACAATGGTCTTTGGATACATCTTACCTATGTAAATACGTTGTACCACGAGGACGAGAATGTACGTAACTTTCCATATTTACATTCTAAATAAGCCTTTAAATTATTGAAATGATACGAACTTGTTAACAACATCTTCAGACCAAGAATATTAGTATTAAATCTATTCGTAAAATTGTTTTTTAACGTCAACCTCGTTGGACTGACACGCTGTCATATAACTGAAGTTCCCTCGGTTAGACGGACACGCTGTCATATACCTGAACTTCCCCCTCGCTAGACTGACACGCTGTCATATAACTAAACTTCCCCCTACTCAGACTGACACGCTGATATATAACTGAACTACCCCCTTGTTAGACTGACACGCTGTCATATAACTGAACTTCCCTTCGTTAGGCTGACACGCTGTCATATGACTATACTTCCCCATCGTTAGACTGATACGCTGCCATATAACTGAACTTCCCCCTCGTTAGGAGGACACGCTGTCATATAACTGAACATCCCCCTCGTTAGACTGACACGCTGTCATATAACTGAACATCCCTCCTCGTTAGGCTGACACGCTGTTATATAACTGAACTTCCCCCTCGTTAGACTGACACGCTGCCATGTAACTGAAGTTCCCCCTCGTTAGACGGACACGCTGTCATATAACTGAACTTCCCCCTCGTTAGACGGACACGCTGTCATGTAACTGAACTTCCCTCCTCGTTAGGCTGACACGCTGTCATATAACTGAACTTCCCCCTCGTTAGACTGACACGCTGTCATATAACTAAACTTCCCCCTACTCAGACTGACACGCTGTCATATAACTGAACTTCCCTTTTAGGCTGACACGCTGTCATATAACTGAACTACCCCCTAGTTAGACTGACACGCTGTCATATAACTGAACGTCCCTTCGTTAGGCTGACACGCTGTCATATGACTATACTTCCCCATCGTTAGACTGATACTCTGTCATATAACTGAACTTCCCACTCGTTAGGAGGACACGTTGTCATATAACTGAACTTCCCCCTCGTTAGACTGATACGCTGTCATATAACTGAACTTCCCACTAGTTAGAAGGACACGTTGTCATATAACTGAACTTCCCCCTCGTTAGACTGACACGCTGTCATATAACTGAACTTCCCACTCGTTAGGAGGACACGTTGTCATATAACTGAACTTCCCCCTCGTTAGGAGGACACGCTGTCATATAACTTAATTGATTGGCATGGTAACTATAAATAATAGCAGTTTATACAAAGTAAGTAACCGTTTTTGAAGGCATTTCGTGATTTCGTGACAAACATATCCGGACACGATATCAATCTTTTGTCCAAAACAGAGATGAGCACTTAACTTGAAGCGTACAGTCTGCTGACAGCGTGGTCGTTGTCGAAAGTGAGGCGCTACTTTATTGAAGTGAGGTGATTATCTCTCTATCTCAAGTCTCTAGAGGGTGCTCCCTTTTCAAACACAAAGCTGGGTATCATTTCTTAGCATCAAACAATAATGGCAGCAGCTTGTTTCAGATATGATCAAATTATGTTGTCAAGGAGATTTGTGAGAGTTTGTTTTAATATCGTTAATATCATTCCATTTCTATCCGATATTGTGCGATTCTGTCTACTGCCAGTGTACGTTGTGTTTCCAGGGAACCCCGTCAATTTGGACCATGTATTTAAAGATGTTTTCAACAGAAATTCCCCTGAAGGCGAAGTGTCCAGATCGCCGAGGTCCGAAAAAACGAGTTTAGCTGCAGCACATCCCTAATTGCAGCACATTCCCTAGCTGCAGCACATTCCCTAGCTGCAGCACATTCCTTAGCTGCAGCACATTCCCTAACTTCAGCACATTCCCTAGCTGCAGCACATTCCCTAACCTCAGCACATTTCCCTAGCTGCAGCACATTCCCTAGCTGCAGCACATTCCTTAGCTGCAGCACATTCACTAACTTCAGCACATTCCCTAGCTGCAGCACATTCCCTAACCTCAGCACATTCCCTAGCTGCAGCACATTCCCTAACCTCAGCACATTCCCTAGCTGCAGCACATTCCCTAGCTGCAGCACATTCCCTAGCTGCAGCACATTCCCTAACCTCAGCACATTCCCTAGCTGCAGTACATTCCCTAGCTGCAGCACATTCCCTAACCTCAGCACATTCCCTAGCTGCAGCACATTCCCTAACCTCAGCACATTCCCTAACTGCAGCACATTCCCTAGCTGCAGCACATTCCCTAGCTGCAGCACATTCCCTAACCTCAGCACATTCCCTAGCTGCAGCACATTCTCCAGATTCAGCACATTCACTAGCTGTAGCACATTCCGTAACTGCAGCACATTCACTAGCTGCAGCACATTCCCTAGCTGCAGCACATTCTCTAGCTGCAGCACATTCCCTAGCTGCAGCACATTCCCCAGATTCAACACATTCCCTAGCTGCAGCACATTCACTAGCTGCAGCACATTCACTAGCTGCAGCACATTCACTAGCTGCAGCACATTCCCAGAAGAAGTTAACGGGTTGTTTATTGTATTCACGCGGTTATGGAATATGGTATCACAAATGTTCACAATGCGCTCTAAGATTGCAAGAAACTTCTTCTTTGCTTTCTTCCCAAAGGGGGTATTTTTAGTGTGAAGGGGATTAATAAAATTCACTATAGTATTGCATTATTCGGAACATATCAACCCCTCCCGGGGCCAAAGGCCCGGCAAACAAACACTGCTCAAGCACGACTGAATTGATATTGCCGGTGTTATGACCTCTATTTGTAATATTAGTTTTCGATTTTCTCGGACTCAAAAATATTTATAATTTAATTAACACTTTCCGTCATTTCAGGAACTTGTAAGAGGTTCTAACAGCATAAGATGCACGACACACTAATATTAAAGCTCCTCGCAGCGCGACAGCAGTTGTACGAGCTCTTCACAGTGTTAAATGTGTTGCATCTGCAATACGAGCTCCTACCAGTGTTACACGCATGTACAGAAACTATACGAAGTCCTCACAGTGTTACATACATGTTACAACAAGTATACGAACTATAAACAGTGTTAGACGCATGTTACAGCATCTATACGAAGTCCTCACAGTGTTACACGCATATTAAAGCAACTATAGGAGCTCCTTACAGTGTTACACGCATGTTACAACTAGAATGGCGATGACTTCACGTTAAAGCATATACACGATCTCTTCACAATGTCAGATGTGTTGCACAAACCATGTGAGCTCCTTTTTACACAGTTTTACACGCATATACAATGCTATACAATAACTATAGACAGGATGCTTACTACTCGAGGCATGTTGAAGAAAATGTATCCTCTCTTCAAATCACAGTGCAACCCACGTGTCAGCAAGTATATGAGCTACTTACAATCATACACATATTTCTGCAAGCATACGAGTTAATCACACCGACACACGTTTCAGCAAGCATACGAGTTAATCACACCGACACACGTTTCAGCAAGCATACGAGTTAATCACACCGACACACGTTTCAGCAAGCATACGAGTTAATCACACCGACACACGTTTCAGCAAACATACGAGTTAATCACACCGACACACGTTTCAGCAAGCATACGAGTTAATCACACCGACACACGTTTCAGCAAGCATACGAGTTAATCACACCGACACACGTTTCAGCAAGCATACGAGTTAATCACACCGAAACAGGTTTCAGCAAGCATACGAGTTAATCACACCGACACACGTTTCAGCAAGCATACGAGTTAATCACACCGACACACGTTTCAGCAAGCATACGAGTTAATCACACCGACACACGTTTCAGCAAGCATACGAGCTCATGACTGCGCTACACGCATGTCTCAAACTCTTAAAGTGTCTGCTTATTTAGAAAGTCTGGAAGAGCCGTACAGAGTTGTGGGCAATGTGCGCTATGTCTCCCTTGTAATTAGCCACTATAATGTTTTTAAAAATATCTTGCTTCTGTCTTTTTTCAGTTTTTTCTCACCACCCTAGTCGATGATTCTGTCTGTCATTCGGGACGTGTACAATTTGCAGAAAACGACATGATTACTAGTTTGAGCAAGGAACGAGGTTTTAATTCAATTAAAGTCTGTACTTGTCGCATCTCACACAACACGTACCGTTACGGGTTTTATCTTAATTCTTGCCGCAGCGAGGAAAGAAGTTTTAACTTTTCTTATTGATGCTTTGAGGGGAAATTGAATTTGCTAAAGTAGGAAGAGGACATGGCTGTTATGACGTGACGCTTGTAATTACATCTTGTCCATATACATATTCGTATTTCTTCGCAAATTCTCCTTACATGCTTGTTGAAACCAGTAATACTTCACATCGACGATGAGTGTGGGCAGGAGGTAGTCTCGTTGTATCTCGTTGACTGAAACACTCGATACACTGACAACATTCTCGAGAGACCTTCATGACAACTTCATAACTTCATGACAAGTTCATGACAAGTTCATGACGAGTTCATGACACCTTCATGACACCATGGCAACTTCATGAAGAGTCCAAATTGATGTGGGACGAAAGCCTGAAGTGATACAAGTCTCAGAAGTTCACCACTTTGAGCACAATTATTGTGCTGACAAACCTAGAAACATAATCAAGGTGAACCGGGATCCGGATTTGTCATTTTATCGAGGCCAGAGAGTTAACAGACTATAAAAGTCCAGTTTCTACCCTTGCCGAACTAGGCTGGAATTCCTGGGCTCGATCGTAGCGCCACCAGTGGTTATTATGAGTTATGTCCCTTTTAAGCCTCTCCTATGGACCAGATTCCATCACTTGCATTTGTTTCAAACAAAATTGCGGCGCCAAGTCAAGACGATCTGATCGATAGTAAAGATCTATATTGTGATTAAACAGGTCTTACATTGCGAAGTGCATCAATTCGCGTGAGCACCTAAATTAAAAACACGAACAGTTTTTGAAAATATCTGTTTACAACGAGTTGGTGGTGCACATGCTTTGCAAATCCTGCAATCGACCGAAATCTACACGACACCGAACCGGATGTCGATTTCGTTGCGCGATTTCGATTGGAATATGGATAGACTCGTTAGTCCAGCCAAAATGTAACTCCATGGTACCAGCCTAGTTCGGCAAAGGTGGAAACTGGACTTTTAAAATCAATTAACGCTCTTGCCTCGCAGTTCCGAGTTTTGAGTGAGCTACACTAAATACTATCAATTGTAATTTTAAGAAACAAAGGATTCTTTATGTGAAAGATACAGCAGAACTTCGCTGATGCTATTGTTACGTTATTAAAAAAAATGTTCGATATCTGACGGTATATTTAACAATGTCCCTCACTCATATTTAACAACTGACCTTTGTTTGAGTTCTTTAGACCATGTATCTTCTTAAAGTCAGGGCCAAATTGGTTGAAAGTCGGCGCTTGCGAAGGTTTATATTCCATTGAGCCGACACAAAGTGTATATCCCTATTTACTACCTCGAATGATGTAAATATTAAATAATATCGTGTTCAGACGAGAAATGTCTGTTGAGAACTGTCTCTAAGCCAGTCACAGTTGCAGCGCGTCGTTATACATACCTCAAGTACAGGACGTCAAAATGGCCGACACGATCAACGTGACGGGAGATGTCGATTAGGTGTTAGTCATCATTGATCAATTGGTCGATCATTGAAATGTGAATATAAAGAGGTGTCAATAGATACGGAAGCAAATTCCTTGGCTGAAGGCGTTCTCCAGGCACGGATGTAGTCCATAGTTTGGGTGTGCATTTCTTCGTTTTGTTCACTAGGATAGCGAGGATATTCGATCTTGAGCATGCAGACAAACCCTGACATTTTCCAATATATGCTAAATACGCTGAGTAAATATGTCTAAATGATCAGAATCAACGCTACTGTATGTATTCTAGCAAGGAATTCCCAGGCTCGTGATGAACATGTGAACGTCAAATTGTGTCCTCATACGCACGCTTATGAACGTGAGTTTCGAGGTCAAGTGAACGGCCCGTGGAAAGACGTAAATAGTGTAAATTTCATATTAGAAAGTGCTTTCGTGCCCTTCACAATACTGCAACAGTATGACTTCATACATAATTAGGGGCGGTCGGGTAGCCTAGTGGTTAAAGCGTTCGCTCGTCACGCCGAAGACCCGGGTTCGATTCCCGACATGGGTACAATGTGTGAAGCCCATTTCTGGAGTCCCCCGCCGTGATATTGCTGAAATATTGCTAAAAGCGGCGTAAAACCATACTCACTCACTCATACATAATTAATGACAGATCTTTTGAAAATCTGTGAAATGCACATAAGGAAACTGTCAACTTTTCAACCTGTTCTTTGTCATCCACTTGATAATGAGCTGGAGTGAGGAGGTCCCCTGTATTGATCAGCACCCCCAGATGCCCACAGTGATCTGATCGCGGAAGCAACCATCAACTTGTATGACGACATTCCGCATGACAGTTATAAGGTCTGTATCCCAACAACAATGAAGTCTGCGTTACGTCACCAATAACGAAGGCACGTCAATCCTTATCATACACGATCTGCGAACATATCTAATTAACCCGGTTGTATTGAGCCTCACCTATCACCAATATCGTTACAATCCGGGGGGTGCCACTAACCCGCACTCATTACGTAGCGACGATTATCAAATATAACACGTCAATGCCAGAGAATAACCAGTCTTGATAATACGAAACAGATTCCTTCAGGGTTAAAAAAAACAAAATTGCGGTGAACATTCTATGAGTGGATCACTGTTATTACACCAGGTGTTCTCGAAAAGGATAAGCATACTACCGGTAGTAACCGCCAGTGACACAATTTACATACAGAAAATGTGATGCCCGACACAGCAGTACCCCTGCCATGCGAAGGCGGCATGTAAACTTACCAGACAATCAAGTGATAAACCAAAAATCCATAATACGAAAGCAAGCGCATTTACACATTTTGTTGAAACTAAAAATGACATTTTGATTTTGAATTACATCTGCTTTGTGTCAGTGAAGAGACTTTACTACTTATAAGTAAAGAAGGAAACTCACTAAAGATACTGAGCAAGTAATGATGATACACCACTAACTATACAATGGCAACCTCAGAGAAGAACCAGTCACATGTACCCGCCGAAACAGACAAAATAGCGGGAAGACGAATGCATCACTCAAACTCAGTGGTGACACCAGGTGTTCGCAAAAAAGGTAACCATGTATTGTCTTATCGGAAGCACTCGCCAATAAAAAGTCACGAGTTGGCCTTCAGACATTTATCTACTTATTTAACAGTCTTATAATGTTTGCATCCCTGTTTTCCTGCTCCATGAACAGCTACAGTCAGGAAACTGTTTATTCCTTTAAGTGTGCCGGAAGTAGGCAACCTGAATTCAACAAGGATTGCTATTTATATGACAAATAATGTTTACAGTCTGAAAAAACTATCCACCTCCAGGTACATGTTCTCAATGAAGATCTCATCAAAACTCTAATATTGCGAAAGGCACAAACACGTTTCTTGTCAAATCATAATTACTATAAAAATGTGCTGTTATTTCCACTGTGTTTTGTTAACACGGAGAGTTTTAGTGGTGAAAACAGGGCGATAATTGCCTTGAGTAGTTAGCACGCTGATCAGTGGCTGGAACTCCAGCAGATATTCCTGGACTCTTTGAACTTCCAAAAACTAATTAAATCGATATCTCACAGGTAAAAACAGTTCAAAGGGATGTAGAAGATATTGTGCCCAAAGCTGCATGAAAACAAACACTTCTATCATTCATATTCTAGAATTAGTCGAATATGTTCGAATGCGGCTTGATAAACCACTTCTGGTTTTTATCGCAGGGCAGATACAATTTTACACAATGGCGAAATAAAGAGACCGAAGGACGCCTTTGTATCACCGTCAATATCTACTCACTGTCCATTTAGGACGCCTTTATATCGCCGTCTATATGTACGCGCTGTCTGTATAGGACGCCTTTGTATCACCGTCAATGTCTACTCACTGTCCATTTAGGACGCCTTTATATCGCCGTTTATATATACGCGCTGTCTGTATAGGACACCTTTATATCACCGTCTATGTCTACTCACTGTCTACATAGGACGCTTTTATATCACGCGTCAATGTCTACTCGCTGTCTATATAGATCGCCTTTATATCACCGTTTATATCTACTCGCTGTCCATATAGATCGCCTTTATATCACCGTTTATCCCTACGCCTTGTCTATATAGGACGCCTTTATATCACCGTCTATGTCTACTCACTGTCTATTTAGGTCGCCTTTATATCACCATCTATATCTACTCGCTTTCTATATAGGACGCCTTTATAACACCGTCTATATCTACTCACTGTCTATATAGGACGCCTTTATACCACCGTCTATATCTACTCGCTGTCTATATAGCACGTCTTTATATCACCGTCAATGTCTACCCACTGTCTATTAAGGACGCCTATATATCACCGTCTGTGTCTACTCATTGTCTATATAGGATGCCTTTATATCACCGTCTATGTTTGTTATAGCGTTCTGTACTCCGTGTCGACACCAGCACACCGTCAGTCAAGTGCTGGAACAATCAATTACTGTCACCACTACAACACTCAGTTTGATATAATCACTTCCGCGTCGTAAAATGTGATTGATCATTTCAACTTTACCTTCCGAGATCGCAGGCATTTTGCAGAGATTTTTCCATCTAGATTTCTTTTACCAAATGCACTACGGAAGCTCGTTACGGGGACGCTAGCGGGAACTACGACACGTCATCAACTGCACATGGGCACCCCACCTTCTGATCATGGACAGTCAACTAGAAAGAATAAATCATGAACAAAGATGTTCCTCCTTACCAAACTATTTTCAATAATATTAACAGCTCTGTTTCCAATTCCAGCCTGGTGTTTCTAGCCACGTAGGACCACACGTGAGTCACGTTGGCCTCCTCTGATCAGTCCTGTGGAGAGTTTGGAAACACTTTATTATGGCAATGTGTTGTTGTCCATATCCATGCAGGCAGGCTGAATCACATGCCTATAGTGATCAAGTTACATCTATTCATTAATCAATCTGGGCTGAGTCACATATTAACGATCAAAAGATGCTTATTGACACATAATTTCCCTCCAGCTTCTCGTAAAATAGCCTGCGTTTGAACTTCGACTGCGTTTTCCCTCGCGTAAATGCTTTTCAAATATGATCAAACCAATTCAACACATTTTATCATGTGCCTATTTTCCACTTTTCTAGTTTTCCTTTTCAAGCAGACTGTATATTGCGGAAAACGACCACCTTTATCTCCGTGTGCTAAACTCTAGCTCGCACATGTGGCCGTGGGCATCAAACGCAGAGGGGATCCACGGGACGACTGTATCCGTTTGGATGAAAACAAATCAGTGCCTGAAGAATTGAGTTCATTATTGGTCTAGTTGCTTGACAAGCCAATCCATGTAAAAAGTCCTTTCTGCCATATCTTCATAGCAGTCGGTGTTCACTATGGTATAACTAATATCCCACATATCCCTATGTGCTAGTGATGCTGACGGTATAGCGCACCTTTTTTAGAAACTTTGATACTGACTGATCCACGGATTGATCAGAGCGGTGATTGGGTTTGACAGCCTAATTACCCGCACTTACGCTTTGTTTCGTGGGAACCAGACGCCACAAAATGAACGTATTTAACATGGCGTCGAATTAGGAATGCCATCGTAACAATTTCATCTTTTGATTGGAGAGAGCGTTTTTTCATGATGATGAAAATGAAGTAAGAGTGTTTCTAGATTGGTGATGATAAATATAGAAATTGCAGTGGATGCAGAGACAGACGTGAAGGAAGCATCCCAGCACTGAGTGTAGTGCACATGACACCACGAGATTGATGCACAGAGTACAAGAGCTGCCTGTCAGCACTGACAAAACAGGGAATTAACGGTTCGGGTACTGTTACTGTACTGTTGACAATGTAAAAGAGGACAGCGTTTCTTTTTTGACATAGCAATTAAATACATATTGATGTGATCAAAGAGATAGAGCCCCGCCCCTTTCAGTTATAATCAATAAAAAAGAGAGAACAGTATTTTTAATGGTCACCCACGTTCGTGTTGGAGGACATTACGTTCTCGGTCTCAGCGGGCAGTGCAGTTGCAGTCTGAGGGAGGTATTGAACATGGAATGTAAGATGTTGTTCGTACGGGAAGGCAAGAGCAACCACGGCAGAATGTCAGTGCATCTCAACAGCCAAGGATAATGAAGATGAATAAGATGTTAGTTTTCCGCTCTGATTATTCCATTGTTCAGTGGTATCAAGCAGCAAATGACGAGTGTGTCCCCAAGTCCCCCACCACTGTGGGTTCATCCTGAACACGCCGGCACGACACGAGTTAACGTGTATTTGTGCTGCCTTTCACAATAGCGGTGGTACTCATAAGGACATTTTTACCACCCTTCCAACGCCAATGAATGAGCGATGGTGTTACAGTGTTACTCAATCTCATTAAAGTCAGACCTTACTTCTCGCTATCGCAAAACAAAGATCTGAGGACATCCCATTACAGGTCACGTCAGAACGAGCCACTATGGTTTCTGGCGTGTCCAAGGCGAATTGCGATGCCTAAGACGACTGGGCCACCCGTGTCATTGTAAGCACGACGAGTATTTTTTTCAAACACAAGAACAGTTGTGGAAGTTATACATATCCTTCATAGTTCAGAACATTTTATCCACAAGCTTCGGATTTCAAGAACACACCATTTCTGTGTGATATTCCTTTGTTGCGTCATGAAGTAAATAAATACAATTTAAACATGCCAGCAATACCAATACATGGAGAAAGCTTTTCCTTTATTTGACATCGCTTGTTTGTAGACAGATAAATATTCTTTATGAAGATTGTCACAATGCAGCGATGGTAAATGAGGTCTGTGTATAGTCATATAGATTTGCGCTTGGCTTAACAGCCAGTGGCACTGCATACAGCCTTTGACAATCGCCACTCAAAGTGAACGAAGTTTTGACTATTTTAGTCTGATCAGTCTGGAAATAAAGATAAAATGACATGTCTTGTGCACATAGACAAACAGTTTACAGTTGTATGTATGCCACGTGTTGCACTGAGGTAACATTAAAAGTTCCTAATTCCCTCAGATGTCTCTCGTCTGACGATGTCACAAAACCAGACTGTTTCCAAGACACGAGCACTCTCTAAGCGATCAGCTGTCGTTTATCCAAGGTATTACGGAATGTTTTGAAATTCCTCTGTTCATTTTCGGAATAATGTTTTTTCTGGCTTCCTCGACCTAGATTGTTGAGGGAACAGGATGCCATCAGCTCTTAGTATTTCGTAACTAAAACGTGACAACCAATATTCTACCATGACACTGAAGAATACTTGATTCTGATTGGTCAAAACAAGCAATTCCATTCAATATCTCAAATCTAAGTTGCCTTTTCACATAAAGGCATATGGAAACATCGATCTATTGAGATCCTAAACATCAATGGATATAAATAACAATGGCTTCCGAAAACCCCTTAGAATTGTATATGTTCGATATCAGAATATTATCAGATATTTTCTTCACTCACTGGTACACCACACAGCACGTGGTCTCAAAGCTGACCGAACATGAAGATATCTATTTCGCAAAACATACAATTAAGTAAACCATACACTAACCACCTTCACAAAAAAATCAGCAGTCCCTTATGTTGAGCAGTCTTCAGCTAAAAAAAACAGAAAATTCAAGGAGTGCAGAAGGTTGCGACATTTCAGGAGCGAGACAAGGAGGACTCAAATTGACGCATCCCCGCATCTGCAAACCTTACGAATTGATTTAGGAGAAAACACTTATATTCTTGACGAGTTCAAGTTCAACGATTACAAAATACATAGTTTTTCAAAACGAATTGAAGAAATAACCCTTCATTTATATATATTTAACTTCACAATTTGTGCATATTTGTTCACCTTGGATCATGGACTCATCAAAGTCATATCTTGGAAATCAATGCTGCAAATTATTTCTTGGCAATCACTGCGAAAAGTCAATTCTTAGAAATCAACATTGTAGGGGGGATAGGTTGTAGAAGTTATAAAAAAAGATATGCTGAACTAATTATTTCTCCAGCAAATTTGATCAAATAACCGGATTTTAGCTATTTTAAAGTTTTGCGAAGAGTTCGAGTTGGTTTGAAATATCTCCCCAACAGTGATACATACTACAAATGACTATCTCTCCACCCGAACTTCAACCTGGCTGGACTTGACATAGTTCCGTTTCTCGTGGCTGTCCATGGCTGCCAAAACAGTTGTTCACAGTGACAGTGCTATTTACAAATCAAATGAAGCCAGAGAACAATCCCGAATTGCAGCTATGTTCAACCTCAATTTGATGATTTATTATGGATATAAGTCTACTGGCACAACCATTGCAAATGGAGACACCCTGATTTTATTGTCCTCACACAGTGGTTAGTGTGTGTTTTGAAATAGATTTCATCATCTTTGAATAGTTGTTCTGATATCCCAGTAAACAATATGTTAATGACTGCTTTTAGTGGCATTTAGAAGTTGGTGTGATGTAGATCCTAACACCTTTATCAAGCAAGTGATGATTGCTTGATAAAGGTGTTAGGATCTACACCGAAACGTTGCACTAATTGTAATAAAGAAGTTGTTCATCCATAGAACTTGTCTTTCTTCAATATGTTAATGGGTTAGCTGCAGCCATGGGTTTCTATGGGTTTCGTTCAATGACAAATCAAACAAATAGGTGATAATTTTCCGACTATCACCACAGGTCAGTTAATGAGTTGGCTTGACACTTGACCAATTACAGTACATAATCGGCCACTTGACGTGATATAACTATGGCATAAAAGCAACCAGACCTTTTCCATATTCATAAGAAATATCTGCCAAAAGCAGACGCGATTTACGATTTTGACTGTCATGGGCATGTGTTTATGAATCACTTTTATATAGTGAGCGTATCCTGCCCACCCGATGGCACCCATCACAAACACATGCAAAAGCAAGTCAATTGGTCACCCGAAAAAAGGGAACACATGATACAAATCAAAATAAGAAATTGCGTCGGACACACCTTTTGTCACTGATTCGTCAGTTTTGGAATGAATTGATTGAATCTTTATTGATGGAAGTTGAGGGACGTTCAGACCTAGTGTTATCATCAAGGCTTGTTCTCCCAGCCTTAAGCATAGCTGCCCAACATTTAACAATGGAGTAGCTAGGGCACTTATTTCCATACACTTGTGACATGCTGTCATGAATTTTGAGGGGAGTGCTTTTTTTTTTTCTTAAGTCAAAAACTCGCTCTTTTCCATTTCTATGTCCATTTGGACTATCACGTTCAACTGTCACGAATGTACAAACTTCCTAGAGAGACCAAATACACTTTAAATGGACTACTCAAACAATGTACTACATTGACTTGTTCACTTTGTTATGGCCCGCAGTTGAAAGTTAGTCAGGCTCAGAACTTTATGACAAGCCTTCGTACTGCTAGGTAAGCTTCAAAACTGTACATGTTATCATAAAGTGGACATAAAGATGTTAATTATAATTATCTAATCTATATTCATATAGAAGGTTAATGATTATTAAAGTTATTGTTATTCAGTTATTGTTTTTCTGATCTCTTTATGTACAGTGTATGATGTCTATCAGCCATACACGTGTTTGAACAGCGAACATGCACAGCATGAAGTAAGTGATGCCTCAGAAGACATCTTTCACATAAAGTCATCCCATCCTTTAGAAGTCGACTTCTTAATGAGTTTTTCAATCCAGCAGATGAATAAGTCGATGTGACGGTGCCACAAAATCTCACCTACTAAGTATCTATTAAGTACTGATGATTATATAGTTGGCCTTCTGACCTGCTCAGTTCATATTCTTATAAACTTTCATCACTGTTATCCTGCTCCCTTAAAAGCTTCAGTTAGGAAAATGGTTATTCCTTTAAGTGTGCAGGAATTGGCTCACTTGAGTTCAACATCAAATGCTATTTGGTATGACAAGTATGATTAATGTCTGAAAAGACTATCCACTTCCTGGGACAGGTTCTCGGTGCAGATCTGATTAAAACTCTAAAATTGCAAAGGGCACAAACACTTTTCTTGTCAAATCATAATTACTATAAAAATGTTCTGCTATTTCTAATGTGTTTTGTTGAGAGAGTATAAATGGTGAAAACAGGGCGAAAACCGATCAGTGGATGAAACTCTAGCAGATATTCCTGGACTCTTTCAACTTCTAAAAACTAATTAACTCGACATCTCACAAGTCATTTTCAACATTTCAAAGGGACGCAGAAGATACTGTGCCCAAAGATTCTTGAAAACAAAGCCCCCTATCATTCATATTCTAGAATCAGTCAAATTTGTTCGAATGCAGCTTGATAAATAAAAGCGACTAAACCCTTTCCATGTACATAAGAAATCAGATGATTGTACGATTCTAACCATATCGTGATCACGTGTATATGAATCACAATCCAATAATGATGATACCAGGTGTTCGCGAAAGGGTGATCGTATCCTGTTCCACAAGTGGCACCTGTCACAAACACATGCAAAGGCAAGTCAATTGTTTACCTGAACTTGAAAACAGGGATTGACATCATTCTTGTAACTGATGCGTCAAATTTTGAAATTTCCTCCACCCGTCTACGTTTGAAAATTTTACTGATGCCTTAAATGATCGATTGTACCTGTAAAGTTGTGAAAGGGCTGTAGCTCCAGGAATATTTCTGGACATTAGAAAGTTGAAGTCATCCCTCTTGTCATACAGTGTTATGGTGTGTTTTGTCTCCTTGAATCTTTATGCATAGATTTAAATATAAACAAGGTGAAGCAGTCTCACTGGTCTTCTTTATTTATTGTTTTGGCTGGGTAAATCAGTGGAAGGGAATGGACTAATTGATGGTTATTTGTACTACAACAGATCATCAATTTCTGAAGCTGAAGTAAAACTGAAGCCAAATTACCTTGTTTTGACTTTACCAATCCGAGAAGAATTCTGATTCATATGCATAAAGAAACACATCAGCAAGATGGGGAGCAAAATTGGTGCCCCTGGGGAGGCCTTCTCCTTGCATAAATGTCTTAAATTGTACATAGAAAAATACCAAGAGGAAGTCCAGCGTTTCACATATTGTTTCCTAAGAAGACTTCAGATGGCATTTGCTTTCATTTTTGACAAATTGACCTGAACCTATCAACATAGAATGTAACTGAACTATGGTCACAACGCTTTGTTACAAAAGTTCGTCAAGTGGCAACGTTTTGACAGAATTAAACCTGGTTCTTCTAGTCTTTTCTGGTATGGCGAATAAAATTCTACCCGATGGCAATATGAATAGTGCAATAACAATATGAATAGATCTTTCGGAGGTTATTGTATCTAAATATTTGCACCAGCGTTTTTTTAAAAATTATGTAATTTATATTTGTATATAGACGGCGCTGATTGCAGTCTATAACAGAAATGGGTGGTTCGGTTATATACGAGAGTTGTGGATGAAACGTTCGGACGTTCATTCGACTTTTGATTTGGCCGTCGTACATAAGGGTATTGGAGGTGTGATCTGCACCGACATGTAGCCGTGGTTGCTGGTTTCAAATAGCTGACTCTTGGCTTCCTGTACGAACACCATCTTACATTCCATGTTCAATACCTCCACCAGACTGCGATTACATGTCCCACCGAAACCAAGAACATTATGTCCTCCAACACGAACGTGGGTGACCATTAAAATACTGTTCCCTACTTTTTTGCATTGATTGGGTATAAATCCAGAGGATGTCATGTGCACAATACTGCGTGGATGCTACTTACACGTCTGTCGCTGCCTCCACTGCAATTTCTATATTTATCATCACCAATCTAGAAGCACTACTACTTCATTTTCATCATCATGAAAAAACGCTCTCTCCAATCAAATGATGAAATTGTTACGGTGGCATTCCTAATTCCCATGTTAAATACATTCATTTTGTGGCGTCTGGTTCCCACGAAACAAAGCGTAAGTGCGGGTAATTAGGCTGTCAAACCCAATCACTGCTCTAATCAATCTGGGGATCAGTCAGTATCAAAGTTCCTAAAAACGGTGCGCTATACCGTCAGCATCACTAGCACATGGGGATATGTGGGATATTAGTTATAACATAGTGAACACTGACTGCTATGAAGATATGGATCTTCGGCAGAAAGGACGTTTTACATGGATTGGCTTGTCAAGCAACTAGACCAATAATGAACTCAATTCTTCAGGCACTGATTTGTTTTCATCCAAACCGATACTGTCGTCCCGTGGATCCCCTCTGCGTTTGATGCCCACGGCCACATGTGCGAGCTAGAGTTTAGCACTCGGAGATGAAGGTGGTCTTTTACCGCAATATACAGTCTGCTTGAAAAGGAAAACTAGAAAAGTGGAAAATAAGCACATGATAAAATGTGTTGAATTGGTTTGATCATAAGTATTTACACGAGGGAAAACTCAGTCGAAGTTCAAACGCAGGCTATTTTACGAGAAGCTGGAGGGAAATTATGTGCCAATAAGCATCTTTTGATCGTTAATATAAAACAACGCATGTGACTCAGCCCAGATTGATTAATGAATAGATGTAACCTGATCACTATAGGCATGTGACTCAGCCTGCCTGCACGGACATGGACAACAACACATTGCCATAATAAAGTGTTTCCAAACTCTCCACAGGACTGATCAGAGGAGGCCAACGTGACTCACGTGTGGACCTACGTGGTCAACAACCTCAGGCTGGAATTGGAAACAGGGCTGTTAATACTACTAAAAACAGGAACATTGTGGGCCATGACCTATTGAAAGACCAGTAAAATTAGTTGACCGTCCATGATCAGAAAGGGATCTCATAAAGTGCGTTTACCTCTAGTATAATGTACAACGAGATCTTGTGATGCGTTTTTTTTATAGGAATCTACATGTAAAAATCTCTGCAAAATGCCACCGAAGGTGAAATTATCAATCACTTTTAACGATGCGGAAGTGATTATATCTCGCTGATTGTTGTAGTGGTGACTGTAATTGATTGTTGTAGCACGTGACTAACGGGTTGCTGGTGTCGACATACACTTCGACAAGATGGAATAACAAATATAGACGGTGATATAAAAGTGTCCTATTGAGGCAGTGGGTAGAGCAAACGGTGATATTATGTGGTTATCTATAGACATTGGGTTAAAGTTGATGCTTGTATGATGGCTCTATTTACAGACATTGGGTAGAAATAGACCTGGGTCAAAGATGGACACTTGGTAGATTTACATTGTACAATTGGGGGTTATTGAAAGACGTGAAGGATGTGTTTGCTGCTTTTAACAAAATTTCCAAAATATGATCTCGTGCTGTGTATAACAGTACTAAAGTACCAAGAAAAAGCAATTTAGAACGAAAAATACATGATATAATACTTTCGGCGCTGATAGGGCCATGGACCAACAACCCAAACTCCACATCGTACATTTGTTGGACAAATCTGTACACGTGGATGTATATGATGCAAATGGATTACCGTGTACACTGCCGGTATAGAACTGACGCATAACTTGCACACTTTCCAATACTAAACTTACATCTGTCTTCATAGCACTTTACAAACGTTATTGTTTTATACCATTCCCAGAATTTCAAGCATCAAAGAGTCTGTTTTTGTGGTTTTCCCTTGAGAGAGCAATGATGCCACCTAATGCCCTGTTACGATCCACATATATGCAGATAGCTTGGTATGGGGGTATGGGTCCTTGCTGATCTGAAGACTCTGTGAAGTACATCAATACCAGGAATCCAAATAAAGTTCTGTATCCATGATCAGCAGCACATGATGTGTGCGGACCCAGGAGAGGGGTACATGCGCTTACCTCTTTACTGTTAAAACTTATTGTGTCCCTTTTACTTAATGCTTAATGTTCCGACATGTTTCATGTATTGTTCCACTTTAAAAGCTATTGTGTAAATCGAGGGAGCTTGCATTTAACTAAAACATAAATTCAATAAGAAGCTATTTCAAATCAAATAATTTCAGTAACATTCGACTTGATATAATGTGTTTTATAATTTATAGTATCTGTACATGTCATTTTTATCATTTATATGTAAATATCAGCGAATATTGCAGACTTTACGAAATAAAAAACATGATACTGTGTTTGAAAATATAATGATTAATGAAAAAAACCAAATAACCAATTGTTTATCTATTTAGTAAGCACATTTTATGTTGCATGCAGATAATCTTTAAAACCGTAGACATTATCTACACAGCAGTGAGCATAAAGACGTTAATTATACTTATCTAATGTATATTGAAGTAAAAAGCCTTTGAGTTACTGCTTAACAAATTTCTTCCACTTCATCTACACTGAAAACATATTTGCTTACATTGTATGGTGTTACCCAGCATTACACTTGTTTAAACAGCGGTCGTGCTGAGCATGGAGTGAGTGGTATCTCTCCATAAAACAACCACATCCAATATAAACCTACTTATATGAACTTAAATGTATGTAATTATCGCTGCTTAATGTGTTTTTCAATACGGCAGATGAATAAGTCGATGTGAATGTGTTACTGGGTATGGCCATGTGTTCCTGGCTAAATGATCACCTCCACAGTTGGAGGAAGGAAGGTTCACCGTTTCTGGGTCAAAGTGAAACTGTATTTATCATTGTTGTCGAAAGGTCTTGTGTAAGATGAGACAACGCGTGGTTTCTCAACGACTTCAAACATCACAATGTCCAAATTACACAACCGTTTTTTCTATAAAATTCATTTAGACATTTATAAAAAGAATCAACGAGGCTCTTCTTGTTATTCAGTTCGAGGACATTTTCTGTTTGTTTTTAGCATCGTGTTGATATTGCAAGTGAGGAACTACTAGCACACTTGAAAGGGGGCCGTCTTGAACAAGGAATTTCTTTGACACATTAAATGTGGGCATCAGCCATTGCAATATCCAGTATTGTGTTTAAAGTATTTCAAGAATGACGTATGTACTCCAGGGTATGAAGAATGATATTTATTCAATAATCTCTACTCTTGGTACAAACAATGACAAACACATCGGGCAACTGGGTCGACTTTGAGGAGCTTGTTCCGCTGAGAAACAGGTTCCACCTGAAACAGCTGGATGATCTGAAAGGAAACTGGCAAAAACAGCAAGAACATACTGGAACAGTTAGACCATGTACTGGTACATACTGGAACAGCTAGACCATGTACAGATACATACTGGAACAGATAGACCATTTACAGATACATACTGGAACAGCTAGACCATGTACAGATACATACTAGAACACCTAGACAATAAACAGATACATACTGGAACATTTTGACGTTGAACAAGGTAGCGAAATGATACTTTCCACTCTGTACACAGCAATGTATTGGTGGTCAAGAAGCATCACCTGTCTGGGGGACACGTTGTCAATACAGCGCCAGGCGCGATGTATTACAAACAAAAAGGTGAGAAAACTAATCGAAATCACTATTGGCATTCACCTCCTTCCATAAGCAATTAACACGTGATGTATTTTATGAAGCTACAAAACGTGACCAGGAATACTGACATAGCAGCAATTCCTAATCTATTACATCTTCAAATGAAACGTTTCCTTTTAATTACAAACGTTGTAAGTAGGACAAGTAGAAATTACGTCTCGCGCAGATTGCAATGATTTTTTAACAGAAATGCTGGTCCTTTGCTTCTTGCTTGTGATGAAGGTTATCAGACGATGTTAGTGCAAGGTCGCCACCCATGGGTGAAGGTTAGCAAAGACGTCAAGCCCAAGCGAAGGTGCAAATTAAATCTGCATACCTTTATTTTGATCTGAAATTGCTAGAATAAGCATCATCCTTGATGTGCCAGTGCCATTGTCTGGAGCGTAATCTTATCAACAGTATCTGTGCCATAAACTCTGATGTAACACAGCTGAATGAGATTTGAGATGACGATTGTGTCATATGCCACGAAGAAAACATTTGATAAGATAATAGGATCTCTAAGGTTGGAGAGTGAAAGTGATGGGTTTAGCAACGATAGGTGGTTAAGGGGTTGTAATATCTATTGATTACTTGTCACTACCACTGGTCAGGAGATGCCACGGGTTAACTGTGTAACTGCAGGTATTTGTGTGTGCAGGTGGCAGGCACCAAGGCAAGCAAACATCAAGGATGGAATCACGGAGATTCGGGTGGCGAGGACAAACAGGAGTATATCCCAGATGTCAACCCACAGCTGACAAGGGAGGGCGAGGCCACTGTTGTGTGAACACGTCCACTGTCAACCCGCAGCTGACTATGGAGGGCGAGGCCACTGTTGTGTGAACACGTCCAATGTCAACCCGCAGCTGACTATGGAGGGCGAGGACACTATTACAGTATATACAGGTGTATATCTCAGATGTCAACCCACAGCTGACTATGGAGGGGAGGTCACTGTTGTGTCAACCCGCACATGCCACATGTTCTTTGGTTAGACAGAATAGTATCCCTCAGTAATTTGATCACATTCGGAATGAATACGAAAATAACACATAATACATAGATGAAACATGACATGGAAACTTTTGCCTATTTCAGTCAGTTTGTACGAGTGAAGGTCCGCTGGTCGCTTTGAAGGCACAAGAGATTGTGGCATTGAAGGCACTTGCGGTTGCTGCCTTGAAGACAGGGAGATCGCATCCGTCATAAACGTCATAAACACATGAAAAGGCAAGTCAATTCTTCACCTGAAAAAATGCGGGTACATGTGTTACAAGACAAAATTGCATCGTTCATCATATTTGCCACTGATGCATCAAATTTGGATATGTCTACCATAAAAGATTTGGAAAGCTTTACTGAGGCCTTGAATGTTGTAACTGTGAACAAACAACAGCTTTTTGAAATCGCCATGGAAAATTTATAAATATCAGGCAGACACATTGTTTATGCATATTTATTTTTAAAGACAAATCTCATGTCACATGCACATATACAAATAGGAAAGCTTTAAAACTGTACATATTTTATTCATATCACTGGGCATAAAGATGTTAATTATAATTTACTGAAAGTATATTCATTTAAAACGTGAATGATTAAACTTATTCAGTTATTGTTTCACAGATAGGCCAAACTCTTGTTTGACAGCGAACGTTCAGAGCATGAAGTAAGTGATGCCTCAGAAGATAGCCCTCCATAAAACAATACCATCCTTTGGAAGTCGACTTATCGCAGCTCAATGTGTTTCTCAATCCAGCAGATGAATAAGTCGATGTGACGCTGCCACAAAACCTCACCTACTAAGTACCTATTAAGTACTGATAATAATAAAGATGGCCTTCTGACCTGTTTAGTTCTAAGTCCTATAATCATTACATCACTGTTTTCCTGTTCCCCGAAAAGCTACAATAAGGGAGATATTCCTTTACATGTGCAGGAATTGGTCCAATTGATTTCATCATCGAATGCTATTTGTTATGACAAGTATGATTAATGTCCGAAAAGACTATCCACTTCCTGGGACAGGTTCTCGGTGCAGATCTGATTAAAAATAAAAAAATGCAAAAGGCACAAACACTTTTCCTGTCAAATCATAATTACTGTAAAAATGTTCTGTTATTTCTATTGGGTTTTGTTGTGTTTGTTGAACAGGGCGAAAATTGCCTTCAGTAGTTAGCACACTGATCAGTGGATGAAACTCCAGCAGATATTCCTGGACTCTTTCAACTTCTAAAAACTAATTAACTCAACATCTCACAAGTCATTTTCAACATTTCAAATCGGCGCAGAAGATACTGTGCCCAAAGATTCTTGAAAACAAAGCCCCCTATCATCCATATTCTAAAATCAGTCAAATATGTTCGAATGCGGCTTGATAAACCTTGTTTTGACTTTACCAAAGCCGAGCAGAATTCTGATTCATATGCACAAAGAAACACATCAGCAAAATGGGTAGCACAATTGATGCGGCCGGGGGATGGGGGGGGGGGGGGGGGGGGGGGGGGGGGGGCTTCTTCTTGCTTAAATGTCTTAAATTGTACATAGAATAAACCAAGAGGAAGTACAGCACTTCACATATTGTTTTCTAAGAAGACTTCAGATGGCATTTGCTTTCATTTTTGACAAATTGACCTGAACCTGTCAACATAGAATGTAACTGAACTATGGTCACAACGCTTTGTAAAAAAAGTTGGTCAAGTGGCAACGTTCTGACAGAATTTAAACTGGTTCTTCAAGTCTTTACTGGTATGACGGATAAAATTCTACCCAATTGCAATATGAATTGTGCAATGGCAATATGAATAGATCTTTCGGAGGTTATTGTAATCTAAATACTTGCACCAAGGTTTTTTAAAAATTATGTAATTTATATTTGTATATAGACGGCGCTGATTTCAGTCTGTAACAGAAATTGATGGTTGGGTTATATACGAGGGTTGTGGATGAAAGGCTCGGATCCTACAAACGAAGGGTCTATTATACTCCCTTAACAGTTTTCATGTATTGAATACAATACTGCCCATGCTTATAGGCTACATTTTAAACAAATACACAACCAGACAGCATATCTATGCAGGCCTAAAAGTCATCTACAAAGTATCTCTAATAGAAAAAGCTCCCATCAACAGCCATGGAGTCAACTTCAGAAGATGCTCCTTCCTTTGCCACTGTTGAGAGGTGGCAGCAGACTTTAAGAGAAGAAAAGAAAGCCTCGATGATGTTTCAAGATCAGGCAGACCTTCAACTGCATTCACTGATACTGATACTGATACTGATACAATGCATGACATGATTATGTGGATTTCTAATCCATCACTTGATTGCCTGGTGATTTCAGTGATCCATTCATAAAATTTTCACCTCAGCTTTGCTTTTACGCCCAATGGAATCTGTTTGGTCAGATAGTCAAGACTGGTATTCTTGAATGTTATTAACTACACACCACAAGTCATACAGTCAATACAGTAAACATCGTTCATGGGGGAGTTGAGAACACTCTGAGGAATGAATTGGACATAACAAGGGTTTCAACATGCTTGTATCCAAGGCTTCTGAATTTTGATCAGAAAAACTCTAGGTTCATCATCTCTCAATTTACGTCGTTTTAAAGCAAACCCAGTTGTATTTTGTAGAATGATTTGTAATCATAGATGTATTATCCAGAGAAAAGGGCCTCATCGTGAATGGCCAATATCATCTTAATCTGCTGAGGCAACTGGTAAACTCACTGAAGGTATGTTATTCCACCAGGACAATGGACCATGTATGCATTATATGACTGTGTCTTTCAACTCTTCATATTCACCTATTTGTCTCCTTCAGATGTCTACCTCTTCCCAAACTATGCACATGATGATGACGTCACTTTTTTATCGGGTACCTTTTAGACCACCAGGAGGAAGCCTTCTCCACCAGTGTGATCCAGGCACTCCAGCATTGTAGTCAGAAGAAATTTTCAAACAACTCATCAGTGCTGTCCTTCATCCTAACTCACGTCGTGGTTGCGTACGAGCACAGTTGTTGGTTTAGTTTGTTGTTTAACGTCGCACTCAGCAATATTCCATCTATATGACATTACACTTGTAGTTATCTCCTTAGTTCTTCAGCAACACCAGATTGAAGTCCTATACTACCCTCTACCAGCTGGCAGTGAATACATACTTTATATATACTCAGTCATGAACGTACGTTATTCCACATATAAAATATACACGATTGCACAGCTCACAAATATTTCGGAGACGATATGACAAAAATAGTCTCCTGTCATTTCTAGTATTGTTAAACAATTAGGCCGTAGGCTAGGTATGACCCACAAGCATCCCCCAGCCTACATCAAATTATGGTGTTTATATATGGTTTCCTTTGGTATATAACACATCAAGGTCTGTGAATAACACACAAGATTACAAGCCAAATCCTTAGCATACATCCAAGCGTTGTTCGGATGTAGCTAAGCCGAGAATGCAATATTGGTATCCTACTCTGATATTATAAGAGTAAATTTGTCCCAAATTGTGCAAACCATTTTCACCTGGTAACATCACATGTTAAGAAGTACTTCAAGAGATGTACTGGAACATGTGTTAGAAGATTATAGTGGAATCAGGCACACGTACCGAGAACATATACCGGATTAAAGGTTTCTGCGAGAAGAATTTGGTTTTGTCGGAATATATGACGTTTGATTTGCCATGAATTGGTCCATATTCACTCAATACTAATTATTGATACCTCATTAGAGAGGTACTTATATATGGCTTCCAGTGGTATATCCCACTCGAAGATCAGTGGATCACTGGTGAGATGACAACCCAAAACGTAATCATACCCCCAAGTGATATACGGCAAAACCGGGCGAAAACGCGATATAGGGTACCACACTTTGAAAGGCTGTAACAACAAGTTCGTCCCAACTTTTTTCTTGTTAACATTCAAAATCATGTTTAGTATGTTTAGTGGGGTTTGGATGTGGGGGCGCACTCGTGGGTCACACCTAGCCCACGGCCTAAATGTTATGTCATGACTATTGTGACGTTAACAATTTTGTAGAGCATGCAGAAGAATTTTCACACGTGTATATCATTTGACTTTTGATGTGGTCGTCATACATAATGGTGTTGGAGGTGTGATCTGCACTGACCTGCAGCCGTGGTTGCTGGTTTCAAATAGCTGACTCTTGGCTTCCTGTACGAACACCATCTAGAAGCACTACTACTTCATTTTCATCATCATGAAAAATCGCTCTCTCCAATCAAATGATGAAATTGTTACGATGACATTCCTAATTCCCATGTTAAATACATTCATTTTGTGGCATATGGTTCCTACGAAACAAGCGAAAGTGCGGGTAGTTAGGCTGTCAAACCCAATCATTGCTCTGATCAATCCGTGGATCAGTCAGTATCAAAGTTCCTAAAAACGGTGCGCTATACCGTCAGCATCACTAGCACTTGGGGATATGAGGGATATTAGTTATAACATACTGAACACTGACTGCTATGAAGATATGATTTGTTTTCATCCAAACCGATACTGTCGTCCCATGGATCCCCTCTGCGTTTGATGCCCACAGCAACATGTGTGAGCTAGAGTTTAGCACACGGAGATGAAGGTGGTCGTTTTCCGCAATATACAGTCTGCTTGAAAAGGAAAACTAGAAAAGTGGAAAATAGGCACATGATAAAATGTGTTAAATTGGTTTCATCATATTTGAAAAGCATTTACGCGAGGGAAAACTCAGTCGAAGTTCAAACGCAGGCTATTTTACGAGAAGCTGGAGAGAAATTATGTGTCAATAAGCATCTTTTGATCGTTAATATAAAACAACGCATGTGACCCAGATTGGTAAATGAATCGATGTAACCTGATCACTTTTGGCATGTGACTCACCTGGACAACAACACTAAGCATTGAAATGAAAACAGAGCTGTCAATGCTACTAAAAACAGGAACATTGTGGGCATGGACTTATTGAAAGACCAGTAAAATTAGTTGACCCTCCATGATGAGAAAAGGAATCTCTTCACTTGCGTTTACCTCTAGTATAACGTATAACGAGCTCTTGTGATGCGTTTATTGAAAGGAATCTAGATGGAAAAATCTCTGCAGAATGCCAGCGAAGGTGAAATGATCAATCACATTTAACGATGCGGAAGTGATTATATCACGCTGATTGTTGTAGTGGTGACTGTAATTGATTGTTGTAGCACGTGACTAACTAGGTGCTGGTGTCGACAAGATGGAATAATAAATATAGACAGTAATATATAGTTGTCCCATAGAGGCAGTGGGTAGAGCAAACGGGGATATTATGACGTTATCTATAGAAATTGGGATAAAAATTATGCTTGTATGATGGCTCTATTTACAGACATTGGTAAGAAAAAGAGCTGGGTCAAAGATGGACACTTGGTAGATTTACACTGTACAATTGGGGGTTATTGTAAGACGTCGCTTAAATGTACACTTTGGCGGTTTAAACTTATTTGTTATTGGCTGTGTTTGCTGCTTTTAACAAAATTTCAAAAATAAGACCTCCGTGCTGAGCACAAAAGTACTAAAGTACCAAGTAAAAGCAATTTAGAACGAAAAATACTTTCGACGCTGATTGGGCCATGGACCAAAAAACCACACTCCACATTGTACATTTGTTGGACAAATCTGTACATGGGGATGTATATGACGCAGATGGATTACCGTGTACACTGCCGGTATACTACTGACACATAACTTGCACATTTTCCAATACTAAACTTACATCTGTCTTCATAGCACTTTACAAAAGTTATTGTTTTTATACCACTCCCAGAATTCCAAGCATCAAAGAGTCTGTTTTTGTGGTTTTCCTTTGAGAGAGCAATGATGCCACAAAATGTGCTGATATGATTCACATATATACAGATAGCTTGGTATGGGGGTATGGATCCTTGCTGATATGAAGTAAATCAATGCCAGGAATCCAAATAAATCTCTGTATCCATGATCAGCAGCACAGGATGTGTGCGATAATAGTTTGAATATAGTTTGCAGATAGATAAAATTTGGAAATTTACCAGAGGCTGATCTAAATTCATGAAAGGATTTCAATATTTCTTAATTATCTTTGCTGTAAGATTTCTTAAAGTAATAGTGTTTAGGTGAAAACCATTTTGTAAAAGTACGTTTACCACTGTAGCTGGAAAAGGATAATAAACGGCATTGCATCTTCATTTCGTAGCCACATGACAAATTTGGATCAGTTGATAAAAACATTTTAAACCTGTCACCTGAGAACACATGAGACACATCTTATTGGATATATTGTTTCAGGGTATGTATGACAGACTACATTAGACCTCTTAACTGCTATACCTTATTGTGGCCCTTTTACTGAAGGCTTAATGTTCCGACATATTTTATATATATTGTTCCACATAATAAGCTATTGCGTAAATACAAGGAAGCTTGCTTTCATGCATATGGCATTTAACTAAAACATGTATTTGATAAGAAGCTGTTTGAAATCAAGGAATTTTAGTAACATTCGACTTCATATAATGTGTTTTATAATTTATAGTATCTGTACATGTCATTTTTATCATTTATATGTAAATATCAGCAAATTTTGCAGACTTTAAGACATAGAAAATATGATACTGTGTTTGAAAATATAATGATTAATGAAAAATACCAAATAACCGAATGTTTATCTATTTTGTAAACACATTTGATGTTGCATGCAGTTAACCTTTAAAGCTGTAGGCATTATCTACACAGCAGTGGGCATAAAGACGTTAATTATATTTATCTAATGTATATTGAAGTAAAAAGCCTTTAACTTATTGCTTAACAAATTTCTTCCACTTCATCTTCAATGAAAACATATTTGCCTACATAGTATGGTGTTACTCAGCATTACACTTGTTTAAACAGCGGTCGTGCTGAGCATGGAGTGAGTGGTATCTCTCCATAAAACAACCACATCCAATATAAATCTACTTATATGAACTTAAATGTATGCAATTATCGCTGCTTAATGTGTTTTTCAATACGGCAGATGAATAAGTCGATGTGAATGTGTTATTGGGTATGGCCATGTGTTCCTGGTTAAATGATCACCTCCACAGTTGGAGAAAGGAAGGTTCACCGTTTCTGGGTCAAAGTGAAACTGTCCTTATCGTTGTTCTCGAAAGGTCTTGCGTAAGATGAGACAACGCATGGTTTCTCGACGACTTCAAAAATCACTCTGTCCAAATTACACGACCATTTTCTCTCTGAAAATTCATTCAGACATTTATAAAAGGAATCAACGAGGCTCTTCTTGTTATTCAATTCGAGGACATTTTCTAATTGTTTTTAGCATCGTGTTGACATGGCAAGTGAGGAACTACTAGCACACTTGAAAGGGGGGCCGTCTTGAACAAGGAATTTCGCTGACACATTATATCTTGGCATCAGCCATTGCAATATCCAGTATTGTGTTTAAAGCATTTCAAGAATGACGTATGTACTCTGGGTATGAAGAATAATATTATTCAATAATCTCTACTCTTGGTACAAACCATGAAAAACACATCGGGCAACTGGGTCGACTTGTGAGGAGATTTTTCCGCTGAGAAGCAGGTTCCGTCTGGATAATCTGAAAGGAAACTGGCTCAAACAGCAAGAACAGCAGACACAGAATGTACAGATAGATATATTGAAACAGTTATACCAAGTACATACCGGGAATCTACAACACCTCAACATACATATTGTACATACTGGAACAGTTAGACCATCTACATATACATACTGGAACAGTTAGAGCATGTACAGATACATACTGGAACAGTTAGACCATGCACAGATACATACTGGAACAGATAAGCCATGCACAGATACATACTGGAACAGATAGACCATGCACAGATACATACTGGAACAGCTAGACCATGTACAGATACATACTGGAACAGCTAGACCATGTACAGATACATACTGGAACAGATAGACTATTTACAGATACATACTGGAACAGCTAAACCATGAACATATACATACTGGAACAGATAGACCATGTACAGATACATACTGGAACATAAAGACCATGTACAGATACATACTGGAACAGATAGACCATTTACAGATACATACTGGAACAGCTAGACAATAAACAGATACATACTGGAACATTTTGACGTTGAACAAGTTAGTGAAATGATACTATCCACTCTGTACACAGCAATATATTGGTGGTCAAGAAGCATCACCTGTCTTGGGGACACGTTGTCAATACAGCGCCAGGCGCGATGTATTATAAACAAAAAGGTGAGAAAACTAATTGAAATCACTATTGGCATTCACCTCCTTCCATAAGCAATTAACCCGTGATGTAATTTATGAAGCTACAAAACGTGACCTGGAATACTGACATAGCAGCAATTCCTAATCTTTAAATGAAACGTTTCCTTTTAATTTCAAACGTTGTAAGTAGGACAAGTAGAAATTACGTCTCACGCAGATTGCAATGATTTTGTAACAGAAATATTGTTCCCTTGCTTCTTGTTTGTGATGAAGGTGATCAGACGATGTTAGTGTGACAGATACAACATTGTACATATTTATTTCACCTTCAGTATCTGCTTTTAAGTGTTCAACTTTAAACATAAATCATTAGTTAAGATAGATTAAATGTAGTTAATATGTTCTTCATGTTGTAAGCCTTAACAAACCCAAGCCATGACGTGCTCAACTGATTGGCCAAGCTAACCCTCAAAGTTGACCCTTTGTCTCACTGCATGTTCTCAGTCTGCACACATTTCTTGCACAGACAAGTTGACAGGTGAAATCATCTAAAATCAGGTTAGTTTAATATGTATGTGTATACTTGTATTGTTGTTATTGCAGTTAAATGTTGCAGTATATTAAACCTATAATACTTAACTTAAACTTAACTAAACGTGTTTAATATTATCATATTCTCAGTTACAATCTATTTAAGTAAATGTGGTAAACAAGACTTATAAATTCCAGCAATAAGTCAACTTCCAAAGGATGGGACTGTTTTATGGAGGGATATCTTCTGAGGTATCACTTAATTACTTTATGCTCTAAACGTTCGCTGTTAAACAAGTGTTTGGCCTATCTGTGAAACAATAACTGAATAACTTTAATCATTTACGTTTTATAAATTATAATTTAAAAGATTTGGAAAGCTTTACTGAGGCCATGAATGTTGTAACTTTGATCAAACAACAGCTCTTTGAAATCGCCATGGAAACATGACACATTGTTTATGCATATTTATTTGTAAAGACAAATCTCATGCACATGCACATATACTAATAGGAAGGCTTTAAAACTGTACATATTTTATCCGTTGCACTGGGCATAAAGATGTGAAGTATAATTTATAAAACGTAAAGGATTAAAGTTATTCAGTTATTGTTTCACAGATAGGCCAAACACTTGTTTAACAGCGAACGTTCAGAGCATGAAGTAAGTGATACCTCAGAAGATATCCCTCCATAAAACAGTCCCATCCTTTAGAAGTGGACTTATTGCTGCTCAATGTGTTTCTCAATCCCGCAGATGAATAAGTCGATGTGAATCTCGTGCCACTAAACCTTCGTACTGATAGGTCAGCTTCAAAACTGTACGTGTTATCATTAAGAGGACATAAAGATGTTAATTATATTTATCTAATCTATATTCATCTAGAAGTTTAATGATTATTAAAGTTATTGTTATTCACTTATTGTTTCCCAGATTTCTTTATGTACTTGTGTATGGTGTCAATCAGCCATATCACGTGTTTGAACAGCGAACATGCACAGCATGAAGTGATTGATGCCTCAGAAGACATCTTTCACATAAAGTCTTATCATCCTTTAGAGGTCGACTTCTAAATGAGTTTTTCAATCCAGCAGATGAATAAGTCGATGTGAATATCGTGCCACAAAATCTCACCTACTTAGTACCTATTAAGTACTGATAATAATAAAGATGGCCTTCTGACCTGGTTAGTTTCTAGTCCTATAATCTTTACATCACTGTTTTCCTGCTCCCTAAAAAGCTACAATAAGGGAGATGTTTATTCCTTTAAGTGTGCAGGAATTGGTCCAATTGATTTCAACATCGAATGCTATGTGTTATGACAAGTATGATTAATGTCCGAAAAGACTATCCACTTCCTGGGACAGGTTCTCGGTGCAGATCTGATTAAAACTAAAAAAATGCAAAAGGCAAAAACACTTTTCTTGTCAAATCATAATAACTGTAAAAATGTTCTGCTATTTCTAATGTGTTCTGTTGAGAGTATAAATGGTGAAAACAGGGCGAAAACCGATCAGTGGATGAAACTCTAGCAGATATTCCTCGACTCTTTCAACTTCTAAAAACTAATTAACTCTACATCTCACAAGTCATTTTCAACATTTCAAAGGGTACCCAGAAGATACCGTGCCCAAAACAAAACCCCCTATCATTCATATTCTAGAATCAGTCAAATATGCTTGAATGCAGCTTGATAAATATAAGCAACGAAACCCTTTCCATGTTTATAAGAAATCAGAGACGATTGTACGATTCCAACCATATCGTGATCACGTGTTTATGAATCACTATCTAATGATGATGATACTGGGGGTTCGCGAAAGGGTGATCGTATCCTGCTCTACAAGTGGCACACATCACAAACACACGCAAAAGCAAGTCAATTGTTTACCTGAACTTTAAAACAGGGAATTGCATCAGACATCATTCTTGTCACTCATGCGTCAAATTTTGAAATTTCCTCCACCTGTCTACGTTTGAAAGCTTTACTGATGCCTTAAATGATCGATTGTACCGGTAAAGTTGTGAAAGGGCTGTAGCTCCAGGAATGTTTCTGGACATTGGAAAGTCGAAGTCATACCTCTTGTCAAACAGTCTAATGGTATGTTTTGTCTCCTTGAATCTTTATGCACTGGTCTTCTTTATTTCTCGTTTGGGTGGGTAAATCAGTGGAAGGGAATGGGCTAATTGATGATTATTTGTACTAAATCAGATCATCAATATACCTGAAGCTTAAGTAAAACTTCTTGGCCAAATTACCTTGTTTTGACTTTGCCAATCCGAGAAGAAGTTTGATTCATATGCATAAAGAAATACATCAGCAAGATGGGGAGCACAATTGATGCCCCTGGGGGCTTAAATGTCTTAAATTGTACATAGAAAAATACCAATAGGAAGTCCAGCGTTTCACATATTGTTATCTCAGTAGACTTCAGATGGCATTTGCTTTCATTTCTGACAAATTCTTGATAAATTTCTACCCAATGGCAATATGAATAGATCGTGGAAGGAGTTTATGAGGTTGTTGTAATCTAAATATTTGCACCAACGTTTTTTAAAGATGATGTAATTTAAATTATCATGCGGTCAGTGACCCCAATATACATTCGTATATAGAGGGCGCTGATCGCAGTCTATAATAGAAATGAGTGGTTGGGTTATATACGAGGGTTGTGGATAAAACGTACGAAGTGTCTTTAATACTCCCTTAACAGTTTGCATTTTCCATGTATTGAGTACAATTCTGCTACATTTTAACCAAATACACAACCAGACAGCATATTTATGCAGCCCCGAAATTAATCTGCAAAGTATCTTTAACAGAAAGAAAGGGCTCCCTTCAACAGTCATGGAGTCACTGTTGAGAGGTGGCAGCAGACTTGAAGAGAAGAAGAAGAGAAAGCCTCGATGATGTTTCAAGATCAAGCAGACCTCAACTGCATTCACAGAAGGAAAATACTGATACAATGCATGACATGAGTATGTGGATTTCTAGTCCATCACTTGATTGCCTGGTTTGTTCACATGCCGCCGTTGTATGACAGGAGTACAGCTGTGCGGCGTGTGGCAACAAACACATGCTTTTTATGGAAATTGTGTGAATGGTTGGTGCTACCGGTAGGGCAGGACATGCTTACCCTTTTCGAGAACACCTGACACCCTCAATGATTTTTAGTGAATCAATTTGTACAATTTTCACCTCTGTTTTGCTTTTACGCCCAATGGAATCTGTTTTGTCAGATAGTCAAGACTGGTATTCTCGGATGTTGTTTTATATCTATATGGATAATCAACTTCACCACACGCCATACAGTCAATACAGTAAACGTCGTTCATGGGGGAGTTGAGAACACTCTGAGGAATGAATTGGACATAACAAGGGTTTCAACATGCCTGCGTCCAAGGCTTCTGAATTTTGATCAGAAAAAACTCTAGGTTCATCATCTCTCAATTTACGTCGTTTTAAAGCAAACCCAGTTGTATTTTGTAGAATGATTTGTAATCATAGATGTATTATCCAGAGAAAAGGGCCTCATCGTGAATGGCCAATATTATCTTAATCTGCTGAGGCAACTGGTAAACTCACTGAAGGTATGTTATTCCAACAGGACAATGGACCATGTATGCATTATATGACTGTGTCTTTGAACTCTTCGTATTCACATATTTGTCTCCTTCAGATTTCTACCTCTTCCCAAACTATGCACATGATGATGATGTCATTTTTTTATGGGGTTCCTTATAGACCACCAGGAGGAAGCCTTCTCCACCAGTGAGACCAAGGCACTCCAGCATCGTAGGCAGAAGCATGTAGACATCAGAGAGTAGTGTGTAAAAGATAATTACCAACAACTCATCAGCGCAGTCCGTCATCCTAACTCACGTCGTGGTTGCGTATGAGCACACTTGTTTGTTTAGTTTGTTGTTTAACGCCGCACTCAGCCCATCTATATGACATCACACTTGTAGTTATCTCCTTAGTTCTTCAGCAACACCACATTGAAGTCCTATACTACCCTCTACCAGCTAGCAGTGAATACATACTTTATTTATATACTCAGTCATGAACGTACGTTATTCCACATATAAAATATACACGATTGCACAGCTAACAAATATACTGAACAACAAAAGTTCCTGTGACATTGAATAAGATTTAATGCAAAGTTATGTTTTTTACCAAATATGTTTGCAAAAGATAAAAGACTTCATAATAAAACATGAACATGCCAAAATGTCAGTTTACAAATCAATAGCGTGTGTGTCCACCTCTGGTTGCGATGCAAGCAACACATCTTCGTCGTCGTGGAATGGACCCGGCGTCGCCCAAAGTCCTGTGGGATATCTGTCCATATCTGCTGGAGCATGTTTCGAAGTTCCTGGAGTGTCTGTGGAACACGTGGTTGACGTCGAAGGCACCGATCTATCTCATCCCACATGTGCTCGATTGGTGAGAGATCAGGGGAGCGAGCCGGCCAGGGGATGACATTCACGTTGTTTTGTCGAAGAGAATCCTGTACAAGTCGAGCAATATGAGGCCGGGAGTTGTCATGTTGAAAGGTAACGCCTGGGCCATGACGACACAAAAACGGTAGAACAACAGGGCCGATGATCTCGTCGCGGTAGCGCTGTCCATTGAGATTTCCCTCTACCACTATAAAACGGGTCCTCTGTCTTGCTGTAATCCAATCCCATAACCATAACCCGAACCGATCGTCTTCCATGACACAATGATGTAACGTTCACCTCGACGTCGGTACACTCGAATCCGTCCATCGCTGTGGCTAAGGTGAAAACGAGACACGTCAGTGTATAGAACTTGTCCCCACTGCATTGCCGTCCATCGTAGACGCTGTCAGCACCACTGTAGACGTGCTTGACAGTGGTTTCCTGTCAAAATTGGACGTCTGGCGGGTCTTCTGGCGACAATCCCTGCACATCTGAGGCGACGACGTACGGTTTGTGAAGATATTCGTCGAAGGCCAGGGATGCTTCTTGCAGTCATTGTTGATGGCTGGAATCGATTTCGTAGGTGTGTTGTTCGAATCCAGCTGCCTGCCACTCAGAGGATAGTCTCTGACTGCATTCGTCTGTTGCCAACGTTGCCATAAACACCAAATGGTGTTTCTGTGGACGTTATATATTGTCTTGCAACATCACGTTGACTCGATCCTGCTTCAAACATACCAATGGCTCGCAGACGCTCATTTTCGGACAGGCGAGGCATTTCGTAATGTTGATTAATTGCGTAATATTGTTGTTTTTCCGAGTGGCTGTTGTCAGCACGATGCTAAACAATGCATATGGAATCCCGTTCACGCACATGTTTTTATATCCATTCTTGGGTAGTGAAATGCATGGGGCTTGCATAAAAGTCAACTTTTGCATGGAATGGATGTTTTCTGTAGCAGTTGCGTTTTTTATGACTTTATTCCATACATGTACTACAATATTGAAAACCAAACTATACTTGTTTGAAAAATACACTAAAATATTGGTGTCACAGGAACTTTTGTTGTTGGGTATATTTCGGAGACGATATAACAAAAATAGTCTCCTGTCATTTCTAGTATTGTTAAACAATGTGATGTCATGACTATTGTGACGTTAATAATTCTGTAGAGCATGCAGAAAAACATTCACACGTGTATTTCATTCGACTTTTGATGTTGTCGTCGTACATAATGGTGTTGGAGGTGTGATCTGCACCGACATGTAGCTGTGGTTGCTGGTTTCAAATAGCTGACTCTTGGCTTCCTGTACGAACACCATCTTACATTCCATGTTCAATACCTCCACCAGACTGCGATTACATGTCCCACCGAAACCAAGAACATTATGTCCTCCCAACACGAACGTGGGTGACCATTAAAAATACTGTTCCCTACTTTTTTTATTGATTGGGTATAAATCCAGGGGATGTCATGTGCACAAAACTGCGTGGATGCTACTTGCACGTCTGTCGCTGCCTCCACTGCAATTTCTATATTTATCATCACCAATCTAGAAGCACTACTACTTCATTTTCATCATCATGAAAAAAAGCTCTCTCCAATCAAATGATGAAATTGTTACAGTGGCATTCCTAATTCCCATGTTAAATACATTCATTTTGTGGCGTCTGGTTCCCGAGAAACAAAGCGTAAGTGCGGGTAATTAGGCTGTCAAACCCAATCACCGCTCTGATCAATCCGTGGATCAGTCAGTATCAAAGTTCCTGGAAAAGGTGCGCTATACCGTCAGCATCTCTAGCACATGGGGATATGTGGGATATTAGTTATACCATACTGCTATGTGCAACACCGACTGCTAGGAAGATATGGATCTTCGGCAGAAAGGACTTTTTACATGGATTGGCTTGTCAAGCAACAAGACCAATAATAAACTCAGTTCTTCAGGCACTGATTTGTTTTCATCCAAACGGATACTGTCGTCCCGTGTATCCCCTCTGCGTTTGATACCCACGACCACATGTGCGAGCTAGAGTTTAGCACACGGAGATGAAGGTGGTCGTTTTCCGCAGTATACAGTCTGCTTGAAAAGGAAAACTAGAAAAGTGGAAAATAGGCACATGATAAAATGTGTTGAATTGGTTTGATCATATTTGAAAAGCATTTACGCGAGGGAAAACTCAGTCGAAGTTCAAACGCAGGCTATTTTACGAGAAGCTGGGGGGAAATTATGTGTCAATAAGCATCTTTTGATCGTTAATATAAAACAACGCATGTGACTCAGCCCAGATTGATTAATGAATAGATGTAACCTGATCACTATAGGCATGTGATTCAGCCTGCCTGCACGGACATGGACAACAACACATTGCCATAATAAAGTGTTTCCAAACTCTCCACAGGACTGATCACGGGAGGCCAATTTGACTCACGTGTGGACCTACGTGGTCAACAACCTCAGGCTGGAATTGGAAACAGGTCTGTTAATACTACTAAAAACAGGAACATTGTGGGCCATGACTTATTGAAAGACCAGTCACCTCAGTTGAACGTCCGGGATCAGAAAGGGGTCTCTCAACGTGCGTTTACCTAAAACGAGCTTCCGTGGTGCGTTTATTGAAAGGAATCTAGATGGAAAAATCCCTGCAAAATGACCACTATTTCGGAAGGTAAAGGTGAAATGATCAATCACATTTAACGATGCGAAAATGATTATAACACGCTGATTGTTGTAGTGGTGAGTGTAATTGACTGCTGTAGCACGTGACTGACAACGTGCTTGTGTCGACATACACTACGACAAGATGGAATAACAGATATAGACGGTGATATAAAGGCTCCACAAGAGGCAGCGGGTAGAGCAAACGGTGATATTATGACGTTATCTATAGAAATTGGGTTAGAAATGAAGCTGGTATGTGGGCACTATTTACAGACATTAGGTAGAAATAAAGCTGGGACAAAGTTGGACACTTGGTAGATTTACACTGTACTACAGAGGGTCATTTAAGGAGGTCTCTTAAATTTACACTTATTTGTAATTGCCTGTTTATGCTGCATTTAACAACATTTCAAAAATAAGACCTCCGTGCTGTGCACAACAGTACTAAAGTACCAAGTAAAAACAATTTAGAAAGAAAAATACATATTATAATATTTTCGGCACTCATGGACCAACTGTCACTGGTAATTACAAACCAAACTCCACATCGTACATATGTTGGACACATCTATACACGGGGATGTATATGACGCAGATGGATACCGTGTACACTGCCGGTATACAACTGACACATAACTTGCACACTTTCCAATGCTAAACTTACATCTGTCTTCATAGCACTTTACCAAAAGTTATTGTTTTTATACCACTCCTAGAATTTCAAGCATCAAAGAGTAGGCGTGATGGCCACCTAATGCCCTGATATGATCCACGTACATGCAGATAGCTTGGTATGGGGGTATGGGTCCTTGCTGATTTGAAGACTCTGTGAAGTACATCAATACCAGGAATCCAAATAAAGCTCTGTATCCATGATCAGCAGCACATGATGTGTGCGATTCCAGGACAGTGTCACGTGCGCTTACATCTTTTCGGTTAAACCTTATTGTGGCCCTTTTACTTAACGCTAAGACATGTTTCATATAATGATCTACTAAATATAGCTATCGTGTAAATACAAGGGAGTTTGCTTTCATGGCAATAACGTACATTCAAAATTGTTTGAAAATTAAAGTATTTTAGTAACATTCGAATTGATATATCATGTGTTTAGAAATTATAGGATTTATGGATGTCCTTTATATTTTTTTTATATTTAAAAGTCTGTAAATAATGCACACTTTACGAAATAAAAAATATTACAGTGCGTTTGAAAATAGAATTGTTAATGAATAATACGTAGTAACCAATTGTTTATCTATTTTGTAAGCACATCTAATGTTACGTGCAGTTAACCTTTAAAGCTGTAGGCACTATCTACACAGCAGTGGACATAAAGACGTTAATTATATTTATCTAATGCCTTTAACTTATTGCTTTACAAATCTCTTCCACTTCATCTTCAATGAAAACATATTTGCTTACATTGTATGCTGTTACTCAGCATTACACTTGTTTAAACAGCGGTCGTGCTGAGCATGGAGTGAGTGGTATCTCTCCATAAAACAACCACATCCAATATAAATCTACTTATATGAACTTAAATGTATGCAATTATCGCTGCTTGATGTGTTTTTCAATACGGCAGATAAATAAGTCGATGTGTTACTGGGTATGGCCATGTGTTCCTGGCTAGATGATTACCTCCACAGTTGGAGGAAGGAAGGTTCACCGTTTCTGGGTCAAAGTGAAACTGTCCTTATCATTGTTCTCGAAAGGTCTTGCGTACGATGGTTTCTCGACGACTTCAAAAATCACTCTGTCCAAATTACACGATCATTTTCTCTCTGAAATTTATTCAGACATTTATAAAAGGAATCAACGAGGCTCTTCTTGTTATTCAATTCGAGGACATTTTTTGCTTGTTTTTAGCATCGTGTTGACATGGCAAGCCTGTAGTGAGGAATTGCTAGCACGCTTTAAAGGGGGGCTTGTCTTGAACAAGTTATTAGGCTGACACATAAAATGTGGGCATCAGTCATTTGAATATCTATTATTGTGTACAAAGCATTTCGAGAAAGACGTATATAATCTGAGGTATTAAGAACAATATTTATTCAATAATCTCTACTCTTGGTACTTTTCAAACCAAAAGAAACACATCGGGCAACTGGGTCGACCTGTGAAGAGCTTGTTCCCCTGAGAAGCAGGTTCCGTCTGAAACAGCTGGATGATCTGAAAGCAAACTGACTAAAACAGAGAATATGTACAGACAGATACAGTATGTACAGATAGATATATTGAAACAATTATACCAAGTACATACAGGGAAACTACAACACCTACACCATACTTGAACAGGAAGACCATGTACAGATACATACTGGAACAGGTAAACCATGTACAGATACATACTGGAACAGGTAAACCATGTACAGATACATACTGGAACAGATAGACAATGTACAGATACATACTGGAACAGCTAGACAATAATCAGATACATACTTGAACAGTTAGACCATGCACAGATACATATTGGAACAGTTAGACCATGTACAGATACATACTGGAACAGTTAGACCATGTACAGATACATACTGGAACAGATAGACCATGCACAGATACATACTGGAACAGATAGACCATGCACAGATACATACTGGAACAGCTAGACCATGCACAGATACATACTGGAACAGCTAGACCATGTACAGATACATACTGGAACAGATAGACCATTTACAGATACATACTGGAACAGATAGACCATTTACAGATACATACTGGAACAGATAGACCATTTACAGATACATACTGGAACAGATAGACCATTTACAGATACATACTGGAACAGCTAGACCATGTACAGATACATACTGGAACAGATAGACCATGCACAGATACTTACTGGAACAGCTAGACCATGTACAGATACATACTTGAACAGATAGACCATGCACAGACACATACTGGAACAGATAGACCATGTACAGATACATACTGGAACAGATAGACCATGCACAGACACATACTGGAACATAAAGATTTGGTTGGTTGGTATGCACTCAGCATTATTCCAGCTATATGACGGCGGTCTGTAAATAATCGAGTCTGGACCAGACAATCCAGTGATTGATATCATGAGCATCGATCCACGCAATTGGAATCGACGACATGCATCAACCAAGTCAGCGAGCCTGACCACCCGATCCCGTTAGTCGCCTTTTACGACAAGCATAGTCACCTTTTACGACAAGCATGGGTTGCTGAGGACCTATTCTACCCCGGAATCTTCACGCGTCGGAACACATAGACCATGTACAGATGCATACTTGAACAGCTAGACAATAAACAGATACATACTGCAACACCTAGACAATGAACAGATACATACTGGAACAGGTAGACAATAAACAGATACATACTTGAACAGCTAAACAATAAACAGATACATATTGGAACAGCTAGACCATGTACAGATACATACTGGAAAAGGTAGACAATAAACAGATACATACTTGAACAGCTAAACAATAAACAGATACATATTGGAACATCTAGACCATGTATAGATACATACTGAAACAGTTAGACGTTGAACAAGTTAGTGAAATGATACTATCCACTCTGTACACAGCAATGTATTGGTGGTCAAGCATCACCTGTCTGGGGGACACGTTGCCAGGCTAGATGTATTACAAACAAAAAGGTGAGAAACCTAATTGAAATCACTATTTACATTCACCTCTTTCCATAAGCAATTAACCCGTGATGTATTTTATGAAGCTACAAAACGTGACGAGGAATACCGACATAGCAGCAATTCCTAATCTATTACATCTTCAAATGAAACGTTTCCTTTTAATTACAAACGATGTCGGTAGGAGAAGCAGTACAAAGTACGTCTCACGCAGATTGTAATGATTTTTAAAAGAAATGTTGTTCCCTTGCTTCTTGCTTGTGATGAAGGTTATCAGACGATGTTAGTGCAAGGTCGCCACCCATGGGTGAAGGTTATCAAAGACGTCAAGCCCAAGCGAAGGTGCAAATTAAATCTGCATACCTTTATTTCGATCTGAAATTGCTAGAATAAGAATCATCCTTGATGTGCCGGTGCCATTGTCTGGAGCGAAATCTTATCAACAGTATCTGTGCCATAAACTCTGATGTAACACAGCTGAATGAGATTTGAGAAAGAACGAAATAAGATTCCGTACAACTGAAAGAAAAAAGGAATTGAGATGACGATTGTGTCATACGCCACGAAGAAAACATTTGATAAGATAATAGGATCTCTAAGGTTGGAGAGTGAAAGTGATGGGTTTTAGCAACGATAGGTGGTTAAGGGGATGTGCTGTCTATTGATTACTTGTCATTACCGCTGGTCAGGAGAGACGCAGCGGGTTAACTGTGTAACTGCAGCTATTTGTGTGTGCAGGTGGCAGGCACCAAGGCAAGCAAACATCAAGAACGGATGGTGAGGACAAACAGGAGTATATCCTAGATGTCAACCCACAGCTGACAAGGGAGGGCGAGGACACGACTACAGTAAGGTGAATATCCCAGATATCAACCCACAGCTGACAAGGGAGGGCGAGGCCACTGTTGTGAGAACACGTCCCTTGTCAACCCGCAGCTGACTAAAGGGGGCGCGGACACTATTACAGTATATACAGGTGTATATCTCAGATGTCAACCCACAGATGACAAGGGAGGGCGAGGCCACTGTTGTGAGAACACGTCCCATGTCAATCCGCAGATGTTCTTTTGTTAGAGGGAATATTATCTGTCAGTTATCGGATCACATTCGGAATACGTACGAATGTGCTTATCATAAATTTTGTAGATGGAACATGACATGGAAAATGTTTGCTATTTCAGTAAGTGTGGACGGGTTTGGACGGTTAAAGGCACGGGAGATCGAAGCATGGTCATTATAAAAGCGACAAAAACATTTGTATGTTCATAATATATATAAGCACGCAACATTTTCAAGTGCCACAAGTCCACTGTACGATTCCGACCGTAATATGTGTTTTTGAATCAAAATCAAATAGTGATGATACCAGATGGTCTCGAAAGGGTGAGCATATCCTGCCCCACTGGTGGCATCCGTCATACAAACAAGGAAAGGAAAGGCAATTCTTCACCTGAAAAAACACGGGAGAATATGGGACAAGCTAAAATGGCATCGGACTTCATTTTAGTCACTGATACGTCCAATGTAGCTGCAGGAATATTGTTCGGCATAAAGGGAAAGCTGATTAATGGAAAGATGAAGTCATCCCTCTTGTCACAAAGTCTTGTGGAGAGTTTTTTGTCCCTCTGAATTTTTATGCATGTATCAAAGTAAGAAAGTATGAAACAGATGAGGCGGTCTCACGGGTCTCCTTTATGTCTCGTTACGATAGGGAAATCATAGGAAGGGAATTGTCTTTTTGATATTGTTTTAACGATATCAGATCATCGATATACTTGAAGCGTTAAATTTCTCGGCCAAAATACTTTGTTTTGATTCTGCCAGTCCGAGCATATGCAAAGAGGAACAGTTCAGCAAGAAAGGGAGCAATCGGTGGCCATGGGGATGCCTAGCTCTTGCCTAAATGTCTTACCCTCAAATGTTACATAGATAGTATCAATGAGAACGTCAAACATTTCACATAGCGTAGATCGATGGTCACGATATCAATCACGGGATTGTCCGATTCAGATTCGATTTTTTACATACCGCCGCCATATAGCTGGAATATTGGTGAGGGCGTAAAACAACAAACAAACGGAAACACCCTGGTTTCCATCCACTGTACTGGATGACCCCAGGGCCGCCTGCTGCGCGCTCCTCTGCACACAATATGCTCACATCCAACCCATGTCTCAACGCATGCTTGACATCCTTCCAATCACTACTACCATGCGAGTCAGTCAGTTTCATAAATCAACGATGAGCAAGAATCAATTGAGTAATGAAATATGCATTGTCATAATTATGTCTTGGTATAAACCAAGGTGCCCATGTCGACCAAGTTCAAGAGAAAGCTATATTGGATGTCGTGCTGTTGCAGTACATTCTCAGTCTTCTAATCAAACAGCCTTTATCTGATCCCATAGTGTTTTCCTAACAACTCCATCACAACAGGGCATACAACATCACGCACATTTTTTTTATTTGTGTTATGCAGTGCCGCCATCAACGACATGGCAGCGACCTGCAAATAATGAACTCAATCCAGTGATTGGTATTGTGAGCATCGATCCACGCCATTGGGTGTCTCCTGGCGCCCAATCCACCAAATCACCGAGTGTGACCAGCCAATCCCTTGGTAGTCCTTTACGATGATCTTTTGATGGGGATCACTTCTAATCTATGATCCCTTCTGATCGCTGTTACATACTGTCAAATGAGTATCTAAAATTTCCGGACCGGGTTACACAACATAACATTAACAATTTCATCGACCTGAGGGGCAGCGGGATAGCCTAGAGGTTAAAGCATTAGCTCGTCTCGCCGAAGGGCCGCGTTCGATTCCACACATGGGTACAATGTGAGAAGCCCATTTCTGGTGTCCCCCGCCGTGATATTGCTGGTATATTGCTTAAAGCGGCGTAAAACCTCACTCACTCACTCACTCACTCACTCACTCATTCACTCACTCACTGAATTTAACACGTCAGTACCTTGGTGTTTTAGAAACGTTGAGGTAGCCTAGTGGTTAAAACCTTCTCTCATTGTGCCGTAGGATCGGGCTCGATTCTCCAGAAGAGTACAAGGTGGGAAGGTGTTGGTGTCCCCCGCCGTGATATTGCAAAAATCCGCCTAAAACCAAACATACTCACTAACCTATATTCGTATATCAAAAGCAACGAGTTGAAAGTAGATAGAAGCGACAAATTCAGGCAGCACACTTGACATAACATCACCGAAAATAACACACCTAACGCATTCCCTAAAAATATCACATCATCACAAACGCCGTATCGCCTAACCATCTCGCTGCCGAGAAGGTATGGCACTGTAACCGTCAAGCCAGAGTAGTGTGCCAACATATAGCTACCACACAGTCTTGTAATATCGTCTTCTTGTACACTGGTACACTTCGCGGATACCGTTATGTCGTTTCTGCGCAGATAAAACAAGACATGATGACTAGATGTCTTGCAATGATTTATAATATAATAATGAGTAATATAGCATTTCATACCATTATACAGCCAACCCCAATTACATAAAAAAATAACCTTAGAGTACGGCATATGTAAAATAGCGATAAGCTGATAAGATGTTTCTGGAGACAATGCCAACATCAGAGATCTGAATGCTGCTGATATCGCGGTGTGATCCAACAAAAAGTGCCTTCAAGTATTTATTTCTCAGAAAGGATATGCATGCAAATGTTTCTCCTACAAGAATACATAGATAAGCGAAGATTCAACTCGTCATTAGTTTTCAAATAAAAACAGCAATGAAAAAGCCCAACATAAACTAAAGGTTAAGAGGTGTATCAAACCACCCACGCCGATATTGAAAGCGCCAAAGCCAAGGCCCACAACATATGTTTGAAGTACCAGGGAAATTGCAATCAGTTTAGTTAGAACCGACAGAGCGTTAGCATCCCACCTTCTATTTTGAGGTCTGTTACAAAGTGTCAAAACATATTAAGTTTAGAGCTCCCCTTTGGTGCTTAGTTCCATCTGCACCTGTTGAAATAGGATCTAAACACCCCACTCAAACCATGATGAGTGTTGTTTGCTGCGCTCGCCTTTCTTGCTTCCTTATAGTGTAGATAAGGGTTGTAAATACCGGCGAAAAAAAGCCAGAGTCACATCGTTGGATGGGATCCCGTTAGCTTTACGTAGGCTTGGGGCATTGTATAAAAATAAATATCACTCTATGAATATTTTTTCATCTTGACAGAAAGCGAAAGTTGAAATGTTTGTAGGCTGATCATGGACGTGTTTGTTTCTGAGTTGATGATTTGATAGACGGAAATAAAATGAAGATCTGAATAGGGTGTGAAAAAGGCGTGCTATCTGTCAAACGAGGAATTACTAGGGTTTCTTTTCGATAAAGTATTCGCTGAGGTTATTAACATTCCAACTCACGTTCATGATTGATTAAACTATCTTGGCACTTCCAGAAGTATTTTCGTCTTCCAGAAAAGGTTTCTTGTAAGGTAAGGATCTGAATGTCATGTGAGATGGTAAAGGATACAGGCAGAAGGAAAACGAATCATACTAAATCAAACATATCGAAAAAATAGTATTTCTGCTCCAAACTCAAGTGTGTGCTTGCTGATAATGCCTGTTACAATGGTAATGTTTCCCGCCCATCATATTAACGAGTTTGGCTTGTTTGACTTGATGTTGGCACATTTGAAAACCTTTAACATCGACCAGCTTGCGGTGAAAGATTTTTTTATTCTTACGGCAATATTCCTTTGTCACTGAATCATGGCGGCACGTTGTGGCATTCCTAGTTTTGTGTGTACTCCACTCCATTACACACTTTTTCTGACTTCATGGTTCCCAGGTTTATGTGGAGACAGTTTTATAGTTGGAATACAAATAGTACATTCTTATCATCGCTAAGTTACCGATTCCAGCCCACCACGGTTGACGTATGCGACACCGAGATAAGAAGCAATCAAACCTGTTACCTTCTCCGCACTGACCACGAAGGGATACTTTAAATTACCAGTGTCCGTGACTCTCCATGGCTAAGTGTCGCCCAGAGAGGTCGATAGGCACAAGGTAATGCAACGATATTGCCGCGAAAATTAACGCAAGCCTCGGCGAATCCCCTTAATCCCTTGGGAGACAGAACCCTTTATTCATTTCTTTGATTGCGCCCATGGTTGGTATTGGTCAAGTACGACTACTGTCCAGTAAGTGGCCACAAGAGACCACTGTCCTTGTTTATATACAGCCGGGTTACGATGTACAGATCAACTGGAGTGTTTTCAAAATTATTACAGTCTTAAAGTTGTTGGTTGGCAAAAAGCAGTAATTGACTAAGGTCATAAGAATCTGTTGCAGATGTTCCCTCCAGGACCATAGATTCATTTGAACCATCGTGTTTTGTGTGAGGGTGTGAATACTTCTAGACAACCAGCTCACCCGGTTCCTATAAAAGACAAATTTGCCCTATTCTACAGAGTGAATCACTAGATAAGGGACCCAGGCGCCAGCGGAATGTCCAACGTGTTAACCCTTTTTTCCACCTGCAACTGACGAGGGCAGGTGCTGCTGACAATAGGAGCAATGGCAGCCACAGGCTGACTCATATAAAATGCTGTGTCCAAGGCGAGTGTAAAATATAGTCTACCATGAGCTTGAATTCACCACAGTTCCTTCATTAACCTTACGTGGCTTGTGTGCTGATGGGAGTAATCCACCGTGAGTGACTGCTACTGCTGCATCTGCTGGGATGAACTCGGGAGGAAAGCTACACATCGCAAAGCGGAGTGAGCACTGATTAAAGTTGAATGTAGATACATGTTGCAGGACCGCGTAACACTAGATCTGACATCACCGGAGATCGTATTGCTTCCATTCTCACCGCCAGACACTGTTTGACATCGTCTTTCTGTTCGGGATCACTTACAACCGATATCATTATTTAAACCGCCTTGTTACATCCTGCGTTGCATATATCAGTAAACACCATCGTGCTCACATGGTCTTGCATCATTTGAAACCGCCCTGCTACGCCAAACATGTGATCATCTCACACCGTCTACTTTCATCTGTTATTGCCTGTCACCAAGTAATTTCATCTGGAATCGTATTACACAATTTGAAACTTGTTCTGGAGCAGTCTGGGATCATTTGGCACCAATGTGCAACATCCCGCATCGCAGATATCAGATAACACCATCTTAACACCTCGTATTGCATATATCATTTGGCATCGCCTTACTATATTTGGCATGGTCTGAGATCACTTGGCATCTCCTTACTTCGTCTGGAGTTGTCAGGCATCATTAAACACAATCCGACTTTAATTGGAATGGTATTATACTGTTTGAAACTGTTCATGTTCTTGAGGGGGCACGGGTGGCCCAGTCGTCTGAGGTGCCGCGATTTGCTGTGCAGAGTTGCGTCCAGTGGGTACGCCAGAAACCTTTAATTGTGGGCTCGAATCCCGGTTAGCCCCGATTATGTTTCTAGGTTTGTCAGCACCATGCCCGTGCTCGTTGGTTTCATCGAAGTGGTAAACGTCTGAGACCTGCATCACTTCGGACTTTCCTCCCACATTAAGCTGACACACCGTAATATTACTGAAATACGGTTAACTCACTCACTCACGTTCTTCAACAGTCTCTTCGGAACATCTGACTTGCTACAAGATTACATCATCTTGCTCCTCCTGGCTTCACCTGACAAGGAAAAAGAACTAGCTATATTTTAGTTTATTGAGCGCGATGAATATTGCATGTATTTATTTTCTGATAAACGGTTTCGATTGTATTGCATAACTTCTTATGAATATGGAAAGGGTGTTGTCGTTTCTGTAATATGGACTCTTAAAAAGCAGTTGGTTTTGCAACATTCAAGGCCCAGGTAAAGCTTTCAAAAACGTTTATGGTTGACATGTGGAGAACGTTTCCATTTTGACGCATCAGTGACTAAAATGATGTGCGATACAAGTCCCTGTTTTCAGTCCCTGTGTTGACTTGTTCCCATGTTTATTTCAGATGAACAAGTGACTTGCCTTTGCATGCATTTGTGGCGGATACAACCGGTGGGGCAGGATAAGCTCACCTTTTCGCGAACACCTGGTATCATTACTTTTTTATAGTGATTCACAAACACATGCTCATGATACAGCCGGAATTATACAATCGACTCTGCTTTATGCAGATATTTCTATTGGAAAGGGTTTTGTCGATTTATTTTAAAAAACTATTTACAAAGCACCAATCTTTCGATAAAAGTAACATGAATTATTTTCTCTTTCACAACTCCCTTCAACTGATTGAAGACAATACCAATATCAACACCCACTTTTTCTTGTTCAGCTGTAGTAGAGTCTTCTTTGTTGAACCTGTGTCTGAAAGCGAGCAGTGTCAGCGTGACCTCAACAGTGATAGGCAGTGACCCTGCTGTCTGCGATGATGTCATAGGACACGTCATCCATATTGTCTTGAGTAAATCAACATGAAAATATGGATGGTCAAATCATCATTCAACGGGTGCTGTACAGTAGTTGAAATCTGTATGCAACGCTTGCGATAAGGCTGGTGAAGCTAATATTCAACGGGTGCTGCTGGGCTGGTGACGTTAATATTCAACGGGTGCTGCTGGTCTGGGGAAGCAAATATTCAACGGGTGTTGCTGGGCTGGTGAAGCTAATATTCAACGGGTGCTGCTGGGGTTGTGAAGCTAATATTCAACGGGTGCTGCTGATCTGGTGAAGTTATTACTTCATGGTAGTTGTAAGGCTGGTGAATTTATTAATGTATTATTGCTATGGGGTTGGTAAAAGGATAATTTCATGGTTGCTGTAAGGATGGTGAACATATTTAATTATTGCTGTGAGCTGGTGGAATCATCATATAATGGTAGCTGTAAGGATGGTGAAATCATTATTTAATGGTTGCTGTGGGGCTGATAAAATCATTATTCAATGGATGCTGTAAGGATGGTGAAACCATTATTCAATGGTTGCTGTATGGCTGGTGAAATCATGATTTAGTGGATCCTGTAAGGCTGGTGAAATCAAGATTCAATGGGTGCTGTACGGCTGGTGAAATCAAGATTCAATTGGTGCTGTAAGGCTGGTGAAATTTAGATTCAATGGTTGCTGTATGGCTGGTGAAATCATTATTTAATGGTTGCTGTGGGGCTGGTGAAATCATGATTCAGTGGATGCTGTAAGGCTGGTGAAATCAAGATTCAATGGTTGCTGTATGGCTTGTGAACGTAATATTTAATGGTTTCTGTGGGGCCCGTGAAATCATGATTCAGTGGATGCTGTAAGGCTGGTGAAATCATTATTGAATGGTTGCTGTGGGGCTGGTGAAATCATGATTCAGTGGATGCTGTAAGGCTGGTGAAATCAAGATTCAATTGGTGCTGTATGGCTGGTGAAATCAGGATTCAATGGTTGCTGTATGGCTGGTGAAATCAGGATTCAATGGTTGCTGTATGGCTGGTGAAATCATTATTTAATGGTTGCTGTGGGGCTGGTGAAATCATCATTTTACACATATGCTTCACTTTGCTCTAATTAGTTTGCTGACCTTGCACCACGCGGAAAATGAATTTGTGTATGCATCCGTTTCTATTTACTCGAGATATGAAGTCTGAACAGCTGAACATGTTCTTCACCTTATACATTCTTGTCTGTACATTGACGCGGACCACCTCAACACGGGCGTTGATTGACAGATGTGACCCCCTCCCAGCCCCGTGTATCAATCCGCTCATCAGTTAAGGCTTAAAGTGTATGGGGAATTAAGAGAACAATCGCTCTCCATCGCTGCCACCCCGAGAACCTACCTGTGTTTATCATCCAGATGGTTTTACCGCTGATTTTATCAAGGCTAACCTGTCGCTCTTCTTCTCACCTCCATCTCGGCATCCCCGTGCACTCGCCACATGCCCCAGGAGGTGGAAAACGCTAATTACCTCCCATACATTCGTGTGAGTCAACACTGCCTGCACGATGGAAATAATATGCTTACTTCGGACTCTTTGCGGTGTCATAAATCATATTTATGGTGCCTTTAAACGATCTAAATCAATTGAATGTGATGATTTACACATTTCAATCGAGATTAACAGAAACCCTAAGCACTTAAGGAAGTGGGATGGCACCAACCTTCATACAATTAGTTTGGACGTAATAAAAGCGGCATCATCGACCGAGTCTCAGCCATGCATCTCCATCGCGATTGTTGGAGACAGTGTGGCCAGATGGTTAGAGTCGTGGTGTTTTCGATTCGACACATCGAGGAGTGTAACTAGATATGTTCAGCAGCGCAGTTGAAACAGGGTCGAAGACAATCGGTGCAAGACTATTGCAGCCGTTGATACTCATATATGCTCTCGAAGACGGCTAAAGCTTGCTAAATGTTTTGGAAGACAAACGTAGTGAATGTAAATGTAAATGGATAGATGATAGTGAAGACGATTGTAAATGGCCGGATGATAATGAAGACGATTGTTAATGGTTGGATGATAGTGGAGACGATTGTTAATGGTTGGATGATAGTAAAGACGATTGTTAATGGTTGGATGATAGTGAAGACGATTGTTACTGGTTGGATGATAATGAAGACGATTGTTAATGGTTGGATGATAGTAAAGACGATTGTTAATGGTTGGATGATAGTGAAGACGATTGTTAATGGTTGGATGGTAGTGAAGACGATTGTTAATGGTTGGATGATAGTAAAGACGATTGTTAATGGTTGGATGATAGTGAAGACGATTGTTAATGGTTTGATGGCAGTGAAGATGATTGTTAATGGTTGGATGATAGTAAAGACGATTGTTAATGGTTGGATGATAATGAAGATGATTGTTAATGGCCGGATGATAGTGAAGACGATTGTTAATGGTTGGATGATAATGAAGACGATTGTTACTGGTTGGATGATAATGAAGACGATTGTTAATGGTTGGATGATAATGAAGACGATTGTTAATGGTTGGATGATAATGAAGACGATTGTTACTGGTTGGATGATAATGAAGACGATTGTTAATGGCTGGATGACAGTGAAGACGATTGTTAAAGGTTGGATGATAATGAAGATGATTGTTAATGGTTGGATGATAATGAAGATGATTGTTAATGGTTGGATGATAATGAAGATGATTGTTAATGGTTGGATGATAATAAAGATGATTGTTAATGGCTGGATGACAGTGAAGACGATCAATGGGGAAGAGTAGAGTACGTGTCAAGAAAGGTTGAAGCTTGTTACGTGACCCCGAAGCATGAAACTGGTTACGTGTCAAGCTTGAAATTTGATAGATGTTTCCTGAAGTTTGAAACTTGGTGTTTCCGAAGCATAACCTGAATTCCGAAGAGGCATAAAAAGAAGGTAGGTTCCAGCATGAAAGTTCGTACGGCTCAGCAAGAAAGTGGTAGGGTTCAGATTAAAGTCATGTCCCCAAAGACGTTTGAAACAATGTTTGTGTTTCCCTAGTTCGAAAATGAAAATCACTCTATTCCCACTTGAGGGTCAAATTACCATACTCGCGCCCAGCCCTCGTGTTTAACACAACAATGCAATTGTATAGTTAACCAAGACTACACGCGTCCAACCGAACACAGCAAAGGGTCCAATGTGTCAGTCAATCGACGGCGCCTTCGATTGTTTTAACACGATCACTGGACATGGAGCCCCTAGTCGATGAGACTTTATTGTTACTCGTATCACGCTTTGTTTTCATTCCGCTACAGGTTTCCAATGTATGACGAAGGAGATCTCTGCGCGATTTATTGTATTCTATAAAACCGTTTCCTTTATGGCATTGTAGACATTTGTAAGGATTTTTGGTCTGAGATATGATAGTTACGTATCTCTGAGGTGATTATGATTAAACTGAAAATTTTGGCCACTATCCAAATCCCTGAGACATTCAGCATTCAAAAGAGTTGTGCAAATTCCATTCTAGATGTTATATTGCATCTGAGTAATTATTTTAGTATTTTTCACCGATCAACCGAATATGATTTAGTTTTACAATCAGTTTGCATTATAACAGTATCTGTACTTATTTCGAAATCATCCGTTTAACGGTAAAAATGTTCAGATATAGTCACGTTGAAGGGATTTTTACATCGTGGAATAGAAAAGGACTATTAAAAATAGCGAACCGCCCCAGATGCAATATCTTTTTCAGATTTGTGGTGTGTTGAGTATTTGCTGCCGAGACAATTTCTTTGAAAGCGCGTCAGTTTTGTAAAGCATCCCGAGTAATGAATCCAGGTATTGTTGTCTGCGAGTGAGGCCAGGGGAGTGGAAGTTTAATCGTTCAAATGGTGATTAAAATACTGAAATGTTGGTCTAAGTTAGTCATCAGTGTTTCTTTAGCATGTTCAAAATCTGTCTGTGATATCATCTTCGGGGATCGCAGTAATAGTTTTGTCCACGTGCAGAAACACCGTCATTTTGAACAAGTATAACCCACACAAAGGTATTATCTGGGTAAGAATAGGTCTTCACCAACCCATGCTTGCCGTAAGAGGCGACTATGCTTGTCGTAAGAGGCGACTAACGGGATCCGGTGGTCAGGCTCACTGACTTGGTTGATGTATGTCATCGTACCCCTATTGTCTAGATCGATGCTCATGATGTCGGTCACTAAATTGTCTGGCCCAGACTCCATTTTTTACAGACCACCATCATATGGCTGGAATATTGCGGACTGCGGTGTTAAACAACAAGCAAACAAACAATAGTGATATTATTCTGAGTTGTAGCTGGATCACGGGGTTTACATGGGGTTTTATGCGACCCTCGTTAGGTTTTATACCACGAGGCGGAGGGACGCATGAAAGCCCATATACCCCGAGAGATCCTGCGACAACGAATTTCTCTAACGGACATTGTTTTAATCTGCTATTGTGAAACAACTTAAACAAATTCAAAATTGATAGAAAACAGCTGTTCGAATGCGCTGAGGTTAAATTGTGCCATTTCACGTGACTTTATTGACTCGTGCCCCTTCTTTTCGAAGCTGGGTATAAAGGATTTATTCTTCTGCTGAGAAATCCACGTGTAGTCTTTTCTTAGTGGCGGGGTATAAGGGATCATTCTCCCTCTCAGAAATATATTCCCATCGCAGGCGGGACACAAAGTATTGTATCAAGGTCGCGTGAACCAATCAGATCTCGACATTCTGAAATGGAGCATGATACATACAGTTGTAACAGCCGCCATGGTCTGGTGGTAGAGCGCCCGGAGAGCGAAAGGTCAGAGATACGATCCAAAAGACGTTAACAATGTTATTTGCTGTTACCCTGCCTTGCGTTCGACATTTAGGGGCTGAAACAAGGCCAGGTCTGACCTTCAAACGCACACGTCTCTCCATAAGAGCAATAATGTTGAACGAGACATTGAAACCAATGGCACCTCATCTATGTAGGTGGGTACTTTTTTTAAACTTATACGTGTTTCAAAAATATTTGAGAACGTATGTCTGTGGCGTGTCGCAATAAACAACATTGAAAGAAATCACTGAAGCTATGAAAATCAGGATACAATACTACGTTAGGTGGTATAAAATTACATTCTGAATATGAAGACTGTTTTTATCCTGGCTTGTCGCTAGAATATTCCACTTGCCGCACGCTAAACCTCTTCTTTATTATGCGAACTGAGGGAATAACGTGACAGCGTTCACAATAACACAACCCATCCGGCCTAATAATCATAATAAACAGTCATGTCAAATATTTATGAGGAAACGTCGATACGGGAAACTCAATATGCGTGTATGCATATGCAACGCTTCAAATAGGAAACCCCCAGAGCGGAAGCATATACATTAATCAGTCTTTGGAGAGTCATTCTAAATATTGCAATACTCCTAAAATACATGTGATGTTTAACTTGATCTGTTTCTGTTTATGCAATGATTATATTTGGAGGGTTGGTGTTAACTGGGCGTTGTTCTCCCTATCGCTCTTCGCCTTGTATTTGATTTGACCTGTTAAAGTGTGTGCGGGTTCAAGCCACATGCAGCATGTTATTTGGGTAGGATTACATGGATTAGAAATAAATCTGCCAATTTGAAAAAAAAATGAAAACAGGTGTCTAGATTCTGGATCTGTGTCGACAAGTCGTTATATCACGCGCAGAATGACGAGAAGTTTTAACATCATGTGAGTTGGATTTTACGCCGTTTTAGCAACATCACGGCAGAGGACACAACACTTGGCTGATAAGTGACGAGAAGTTATGACAAGAAGGTGACGAGAAGTTGTAACAGTGCGTGCGTAATGGCAAGAAGGTGACGAGAAGTTGTAACAGTGCGTGCGTAATGGCAAGAAGGTGACGAGAAGTTGTAACAGTGCGTGCGTAATGGCAAGAATGTGACGAGAAGTTGTAACAGTGCGTGCGTAATGGCAAGAAGGTGACGAGAAGTTGTAACAGTGCGTGCGTAATGGCAAGAATGTGACGAGAAGTTGTAACAGTGCGTGCGTAATGGAAAGAAGGTGTTGTATATCTGCCAGCTATCATTTCAGCTATATCTGCCAAACCAAACATTTATTTTATTAAAACCATGAGCCTGAATATGATTTACACAAAAACAACTTGCAAAAATGTTGTTGTTTTTGTGGTTGATAACAGTATGAAGCACAATTATTTTTTCAAACATTTTCTAGGACAAAATTCCATCTTGAAAAAAGTGTTTTAGTCATGTTTTTTGGAAAGGTCTTCGTCTGTAGAACTGACATCTGTTTTATCGGTGACAAATAAGCGAAGCTGTGTATATACTGACGCTTTTGTTAATCATAAACGTAGAAATACGTGCAGCCTAAACAAAGACCGAAAGCTGTTGTCAATTATGAATTGTTTACTCCATGTTTATCATGCTATGTTTGTGTGCATGCTTTCTTTAGGTATCGTTTTAAAGTTGTCTGACGCTATACTATCAAGTGTTGTTTTCAAATCAAACAGTAAATCTATACTCTGTCAGATATCAGGTATCGTGTAAATGTCGCTCATTTGTATACCAGATCGTCGAGGCACCACCTATTGCTGAGACCATCTCGAAATTTTGGGCCAGTGTGTGTTTGTCAATCTGGTCACGTGTACTTGTCAACAGGGTTACCCAATTAATCATTGTTGAAAATCTATGTACGATCACGTCGCTAACAGTAACCTAAAGTAATCAATACTGCACGTCTCTACACGACCCCGGTGCCAGCGCTTACCTGAAGTAAGCGTTGACGCAAATGTACACCTCTGACCATCAAGCTGGCCGTTACCGACGATAAGACGTGACTCAAATTTCTGTATACACCCCGCACTGCCGGCTACCTAATCCTATCAAATATCTGTATGTACCCCAAACTGACGGTTACATAACCCTATCAAATCTCTGTTTTAATTCCACACTGACGGTTACCTAGCCCTGTCAAATCTTTGTAGCAATTCCAGACTGACGGTTATCTAACCCTATCAAATCTTTGTATCAAATCCACATTGATGGTTACCTAGCCTGATCAAATCTTTGTAGTAATTCCACACTGACGGTTACATATCCCTATCAAATCTCTGTATGTACCCAACACTGACGGTAACCTAACCCTATCAAATCTTTGTATCAATTCCACATTGACGGTAACCTAGCCCGATCAAATCTCTGTATGTACCCAACACTGACGGTTACCTAACCCTATCAAATCTCTGTGTGTTCCCCACATTGACGGTTACCTAACCCTATCAAATCTCTGTATGTTCCCCACATTGACGGTTACCTAACTCTATCAAATCTCTGTATGTTCCCCACACTGACGGTTACCTAACTCTATCAAATCTCTGTGTGTTCCCCACATTGACGGTTACCTAACCCTATCAAATCTCTGTATGTACCCAACACTGACGGTTACCTAACCCTATCAAATCTCTGTATGTACCCAACACTGACGGTAACCTAACCCTATCAAATCTCTGTATGTACCCAACACTGACGGTTACTTAACCCTGTCAAATCTTTGTATCAATTCCACACTGACGGTTACCTAACTCTATCAAATCTTTGTATCAATTCCATATTGACGGTTACCTAACCCTATCAAATTTCTGTATGTACCCAACACTGACGGTAACCTAACCCTATCAAATCTCTGTATGTACCCAAAACTGACGGTTACCTAACCCTGTCAAATTTTTGTATCAATTCCACATTGACGGTTACCTAGCCCTATCAAATCTTTGTATCAATTCCACATTGACGGTAACCTAACCCTATCAAATCTTTGTATCAATTCCACATTGACGGTTACCGAACCCTCTCAAATATTTGTATGTACCCAACACTGACGGTAACCTAACCCTATCAAATCTCTGTGTGTTCCCCACATTGACGGTTACCTAACTCTATCAAATTCCTGTATGTTCCCCACATTGACGGTTACCTAACTCTATCAAATCTCTGTATGTTCCCCACATTGACGGTTACCTAACCCTATCAAATCTCTGTATGTTCCCGACATTGACGGTTACCTAACTCTATCAAATCCCTGTATGTTCCCCACACTGACGGTTACCTAACCCTATCAAATCTCTGTATGTTCCCCACATTGACGGTTATCTAACTCTATGAAATATCTGTACATGTATGTTCCCCACACTGACGGTTACCTAACTCTATCAAATCTCTGTGTGTTCCCCACATTGACGGTTACCTAACTCTATCAAATATCTGTATGTTCCCCACACTGACGGTTACCTAACTCTATCAAATCTCTGTGTGTTCCCCACACTGACGGTTACCTAACTCTATCAAATCTCTGTGTGTTCCCCACACTGACGGTTACCTAACTCTATCAAATCTCTGTGTGTTCCCCACACTGACGGTTACCTAACTCTATCAAATCTCTGTATGTTCCCCACACTGACGGTTACCTAACTCTATCAAATCTCTGTGTGTTCCCGACATTGACGGTTACCTAACTCTATCAAATCTCTGTGTGTTCCCCACATTGACGGTTACCTAACTCTATCAAATCTCTGTATGTTCCCCACATTGACGGTTACCTAACTCTATCAAATCTCTGTGTGTTCCCCACACTGACGGTTACCTAACTCTATCAAATCTGTGTAAGTTCCCCACATTGACGGTTACCTAACTCTATCAAATCTCTGTATGTTCCCCACATTGACGGTTACCTAACTCTATCAAATCTCTGTATGTTCCCCACATTGACGGTTACCTAACTCTATCAAATCTCTGTATGTTCCCAAAACTGACGGTTACCTAACCCTATCAAATCTCTGTATGTTCCCCACATTGACGGTTACCTAACTCTATCAAATCCTTGTATGTACCCACACTGACGGTTACCTAACTCTATCAAATCCCTGTATGTTCCCCACATTGACGGTTACCTAACTCTATCAAATCTCTGTGTGTTCCCCACACTGACGGTTACCTAACTCTATCAAATCTCTGTGTGTTCCCCACACTGACGGTTACCTAACTCTATCAAATCTCTGTATGTTCCCCACACTGACGGTTACCTAACTCTATCAAATCTCTGTGTGTTCCCCACATTGACGGTTACCTAACTCTATCAAATCTCTGTATGTTCCCCACATTGACGGTTACCTAACTCTATCAAATCTCTGTGTGTTCCCGACATTGACGGTTACCTAACTCTATCAAATCTCTGTGTGTTCCCCACATTGACGGTTACCTAACTCTATCAAATCTCTGTATGTTCCCCACATTGACGGTTACCTAACTCTATCAAATCTCTGTGTGTTCCCCACACTGACGGTTACCTAACTCTATCAAATCTGTGTAAGTTCCCCACATTGACGGTTACCTAACTCTATCAAATCTCTGTATGTTCCCCACATTGACGGTTACCTAACTCTATCAAATCTCTGTATGTTCCCCACATTGACGGTTACCTAACTCTATCAAATCTCTGTATGTTCCCAAAACTGACGGTTACCTAACCCTATCAAATCTCTGTATGTTCCCCACATTGACGGTTACCTAACTCTATCAAATCCTTGTATGTACCCACACTGACGGTTACCTAACTCTATCAAATCCCTGTATGTTCCCCACATTGACGGTTACCTAACTCTATCAAATCTCTGTATGTTCCCCACTTTGACTGTTACCTAACTCTATCAAATCTCTGTGAGTTCCCCACACTGACGGTTACCTAACTCTATCAAATCCTTGTATGTACCCACACTGACGGTTACCTAACTCTATCAAATCCCTGTATGTTCCCCACACTGACGGTTACCTAACTCTATCAAATCTCTGTATGTTCCCCACATTGACGGTTACCTAACTCTATCAAATCTCTGTGTTCCCCACATTGACGGTTACCTAACTCTATCAAATCTCTGTGTGTTCCCCACACTGACGGTTACCTAACTCTATCAAATCCCTGTATGTTCCCCACATTGACGGTTACCTAACTCTATCAAATCTCTGTATGTTCCCCACTTTGACGGTTACCTAACTCTATCAAATCTCTGTGTGTTCCCCACACTGACGGTTACCTAACTCTATCAAATCTCTGTATGTTCCCCACATTGACGTTACCTAACTCTATCAAATCTCTGTATGTTCCCCACATTGACGGTTACTTAACTTTATCAAATCTCTGTATGTTCCCCACATTGACGGTTACCTAACTCTATCAAATCTCTGTATGTTCCCGACATTGACGTTACCTAACTCTATCAAATCTCTGTATGTTCCCCACATTGACGTTACCTAACTCTATCAAATCTCTGTATGTTCCCCACATTGACGGTTACCTAACTCTATCAAATCCTTGTATGTACCCACACTGACGGTTACCTAACTCTATCAAATCCCTGTATGTTCCCCACATTGACGGTTACCTAACTCTATCAAATCTCTGTATGTTCCCCACTTTGACTGTTACCTAACTCTATCAAATCTCTGTGTGTTCCCCACACTGACGGTTACCTAACTCTATCAAATCCCTGTATGTTCCCCACACTGACGGTTACCTAACTCTATCAAATCTCTGTATGTTCCCCACATTGACGGTTACCTAACTCTATCAAATCTCTGTGTTCCCCACATTGACGGTTACCTAACTCTATCAAATCTCTGTATGTTCCCCACATTGACGTCACCTAACTCTATCAAATCTCTGTATGTTCCCCACATTGACGGTTACCTAACTCTATCAAATCTCTGTATGTTCCCCACATTGACGGTTACCTAACTCTATCAAATCTCTATATGTTCCCCACATTGACGGTTACCTAACTCTATCAAATCTCTGTATGTTCCCCACATTGACGGTTACCTAACTCTATCAAATCTCTGTATGTTCCCCACATTGACGGTTACCTAACTCTATCAAATCTCTGTATGTTCTCCACACTGACGGTTACCTAACTCTATCAAATCTCTATATGTTCCCCACACTGACGGTTACCTAACTCTATCAAATCCCATGACAAGCACCTACTCCATGCTAACCTAGGGGGCGCTATTGCGCACGCGGGCGTTATCTTAATACCAGCCTTGGAAGACAATGTTAAGAGGTACTAAATGCTGAGATCCATAGGTGATGTGATGACGTGTAACGTGGATAAACATAACACTTGAGTTTGTCTTGAGTGCACTTTGTTGCCATGTAAGAAGTCCCTTAACTGGAAATACAGCAACGATTCCAGAGGAAAAGACTCACTAACAGGTGCTTTGACGATCAACTGATTTTATTTTGAATAGATATATAAACCCTTTGTGTAATAACAGTCCTCTATCCATGTGGAATATAGATCTCGAAAGGTACTAGTGTTTTCCTAATGACTAATACTCTTTTTATGTAGTGTTCGCTTACATCTGCTGTAATGTGCTGAACAGTTTGGTAGTTCCATTGTGTGTTGACGTATTTCAGAAAAAGTGGCTTCCAAAGGTACAGGAATACATTTGAAGAAACACCCTGCTGCAAAGTGTGGGAGTGTTTTTTCTGTTGTATAAGTAAAACTGACAGTCAACCGACGCCATCGATCGATCCAAAGTCCATATAAACCAGATAATTGAGTCTATATTGTCTGTATGTTTTGTCTTGTTTAGAATACAGGTGTTCACCTCGAAGACGAGACCTATAAAAGTGACGAGTTTTATTGTGTGTAAGTGTCATGGTTAAAAAGTGATGACATAATCAGGGAAATGACGAACCCACACGAACAGAAACTAATGACTACACTGAATAACTTCACGTTGTTATGCATTAGACCTTACATGTAGATGGGCAGTCAGGAGGCCATTAGTCCTTGAGTTTGCCTTGCAGTGTATCAACCAATCTTTGTTCATGATACTGATGAGGCCAAAGGCCTATAGGTCATTGTATGGGGCGTGTTACAAATTCATACATTTTCCTAGTTTCAGAGCATGAAAAAGACACAGATACATTTCTCTTAATTTCTGTACAATCACATGCCACTTATGTACAAAATTTATTACCATTTGGGTTGTGGTAGAAACAGTTATTTAGATATTTAGCTCTCAATGCCGAGCTCTATGAACGTCAGTTGGTCTGACGCGACGGGGAATCGAATCGCGACCTTCCGCTCTCTGTGCACGATGCTAAAATGAATTTTGTTCAGCTGTTCATAGTAAACGGAACTAAGTGAGAAAAACTTCATACAAATTCTCTTGCGACGCAAAGTATACGTAGCACCTGACTTGGAGTAATTCCGCGTGAAGGGCTGTTCACGTGGGTGAGATACGATATGGAAGGCACTGACAACACGGCCTGGAATTCCACAGCCGTCGACTGAAGGAGTCATCCTACTTCACAAGATCGGCGCTACATTCAGTGTTGAGACTGCACAAATCTGTATGAATGATAGTCTGGAACAAAGTTATTATCTGATAATAGAATTTTTCATTATTTGATTACATGGATATCGAAGTTCATCGGAATACCACGGACACACAAAACTATATCAATTATGTTTCGTCAATAATTGACGAGATTCTGTCCGGAAGCCGTGATGAATGTACAATATCCGTTTGTCTGCAACTCAGACAGGGAAGAAGAATGGTATCGAATGCGGACAGAGGCGATACAATAGTGTCTACCTAAATCGCCATCATCAAATCACATCGAGCCCTGTCACCAGATGGGTATCGCGCTGCGTCAGAGCCACGGGTCTGTATCGGTAACACAGACGATGACAAGAGGAATAGGACATACAGAAAACTGTACTTTCTACCTAACCTTTTTTAACCAAATGAAACAGTTCACATCATAAATAATGATTACCACTGTGTTGGCCAAACAAGCGTTTCATTCAATGTATAATGTGCATGATAAAACTATATAAAAATAACACTTGCTTGTCTTGGTCTTCCCGTGGTAATACCACCGCATACAATATGGCGTCAAATCTAAAACATCCAGTAAAGAGGAGGTTGTGTGGCCATAAATGCGATAAACTCACTCCGAGAAACCCCCTGAAGTGCTTCAAGCATATCTATCATTTTTATTGCCATATTTTTTCGCATCACCGTATTGATCACTTAATCTTTACTGCACAAGCCGTTTTAAATTAAATGCTATTGGACCTATCGCCCTGGATAAAACATCTATATAGCAAGGGAAGGCAGGCGCTAATGAGACAATATTTTAGCGAGTAAAAACAGCAGGGCATGACTAATGGACGTTTTTATTCTTAAATGAAGTCAGTTTGCAAACCAACGTTATTGACTGTCTCATATTTGGCCCAACATTTGGGCCTTACTTTATCAAATGTATTTTGCCACATGCTATCCAACTAACTTTGACACTCTGAAAGTACACTGAGGGTACTACCGTGAACGTGAACAGTCGGGAGGGGGTGTTGACGGATGTGGTGTGGACATACCCTCTACCTCATCCCTACGCCAGCGATGTCGTAATCGTGTCCAGAGACCAAGGTGTCATTGAACAAGAATGAAGTAATAATGAAAACGAGGAAATGGGCTCTCAGGTTTATTATTATCAGCTTGTTGTAAGCATAGATGACAAGAAAAAAATCCCAATTTACGCTAACAAAGAACACTGATTAATAAAACTAGAACAAGTATACAAGCTAAGCAACTGTACAACAGTAATAAAAAGAGAGTTGCTAAATCAACACGTTGACATGATGCATAGACAGCCAATCGAGTTTCGACCTGACCAAACCAGTAGCAAGACGACCCGTAAACGGCCTAGCCATACCTGGAGGTAAAGACACATCATATTGCCAAAGGTTATATGAGTGTGCGCGGACCTCGGAGAGGCCAACCTACCCATGTCAGCCGGGGGAATGCAATAGCCTTGTGAGGAAACCAAAGTGTGTTTTCCCGAATAACAAACTAAGTACTAAACCGATACGGACGATGCAAGTACCGAAATAAAGCGCTGAACACCAGCTTTCCAACGACACAACTAAATATTTACAACCAGATATGTACAATTATCAAGGTGGCAAATATGACAATAAATACGTGAGAAATATCTACAAGTACTGGATAATCCCGCTTCTCCTAGAAAATCAATGTTAATGAAACACTTCCATACATGAGTAAGGTAGTAAACACATATGAGATAACATGAATCAATACATGATAAAAGTACGCTATTAAACCGCTAGAGAATAAATTTTACGGGTTATCAATTCTCTAACAATGAATTGAAGACACCGGACAACGACGACCGCCGGACTTTGCCGAATGGTGACGGAAGCCGGACAATTAAGGGAGAAATGAATTTAAAAAGCACCCGATTCTTTTATGTAACTATTGTTACATGACAGATTGACAACAATAATACGGAATAATCGTATGTTTTTTAACTAATTTTAAAGATAATATGACACTTAGAGTTCAATGTTAAACATACACTTAGAATTCAGTGTTTAACATATCATGAAAGTTAAATGTTTACGATATAGTTTTCATACTTTGAGTTCGATGTTATACATACATTAACGGTTCAGGGTTATCTTGCACTCTCAGTTCAGGGCCCTCTTACATGTTACAACAGTCACAATAGGAAATAAATGTTAACCCTTCCCCAAAACCGCTTAATTGGTGATGTGTATAGGAAGAGGGGGTTTAATTTACCGCCATACCAACAAGCAGTTAGAGACCTTGTGACAGGCATCTGCAGAGTTGCGTCCCTTAGATGTGGCAGAAACCTATTTTCGTGGGTTCGAATCCCAGATTCGTTTTATCAGCAGAATACCTTGCTCTGTAGTTTCACTGAAGTGCTAAACCTAAACCACGTCAGTTTTATCCCACTGAAGCTGACACTCTGTGATATTACTGAAATACTGTTTAAAGCGTTGTTAAGCCGAATTCATACACTAGCTGCCTTGAGAGCTGATCTTGAAAAAATCGAAATACGAAAGTATAAACGTGAATTTTTGTAGCGCCTCTGTTTGCTTCCCCCGGGTAACATGGACAATTCAGCATTCTACGCTGGCAATTATACCTCAGAGGAGATCCCGTAAATCAGGAAATTAATGTGAGCAGGAAATTAATGCGAGTGTGCCTGTTTATCAGGGCATATTGGAGTATATTATATGGGCAGGTTCACGGTACGTGGTCAGAGACGATGACACACATACCACCACTCATCATATACCATGCATTTGAACGCCAGCTTTAGACAGTGTTTCTCACCAAGGTCGACATTCGCATTAATTTGGTGACGCATTAATTACATGATTTACCGGATTTGGACATCCATTGGCTACCACCCAGACAGGTTTATAGACATGGCTTGACCCACCTGAGGAAACAGATCACTTGTTCCTTTCAAATCACGTGATCCCTACCAAATATTTGACTAAATGCTTCTTTTGTTGTTCACTTTCAGATCCGATTTCATAAAACGGAAGCGTTTTATTTCATTGGAAGCAACTCAAAACTACCTTAATTAGTTATCCTAAAACAGTCAGTGGCTTGGCGACAGCTGGACATGGTAGCTGGTTTAGCGAAGATTGTGCCAATCGGCCAGGTCAGGGGTGCTCTTGCCATTCAAGGTAACCTTTCGTTGGGGAAATAATCATTCAAGTTGATCATTCCAATCAGTGTCTCAGTCATCGCCTTGACTGTCAGCAACGTCTTACTTGCCCGGGGTAGACATAACACTCTAACACCATAACACTATTACTAACTTGTCTACTCGTCAGACATGACACCCTTACACTATTACTAAACTGGTCTACTCGTCAGACATGACACCCTAACACTATTACTAACTTGTCTACTCGTCAGACATGACACCTTAACACTATTACTAACGTGTCTACTCGTCAGACATGACACCCTAACACTATTACTAACTTGTCTACTCGTTAGACATGACACCCTAACACTATTACTAACTTGTCTACTCGTCAGACATGACACCTTAACACTATTACTAACGTGTCTACTCGTCAGACATGACACCCTAACACTATTACTAACTTGTCTACTCGTTAGACATGACACCCTAACACTATTACTAACTTGTCTACTTGTCAGACATGACACCCTAACAATATTACTAACTTGTCTACTTGTCAGACACGACTCCCGAACACTATTACTAACTTGTCTACTTGTCAGACATGACACCCTAACGCTATTACTAACTTGTCTACTTGTCAGACATGACTCCCTAACACTATTACTAACTTGTCTACTCGTCAGACATGACACCCTCACACTATTACTAACTTGTCTACTCGTTAGACATGACACCCTAACACTACTACTAACTTGTCTTCTTGTCAGACATGACACCCTTACACTATTACTAACTTGTCCACTCGTCAGACATGACACCCTAACACTAGTACTAACTTGTCTACTTGTCAGACATGACACCCTAACACTATTACTAACTTGTCCACTCGTTAGACAACTAATACTACGGACAAAAACAACGAAGCAACTTCGTAAAGTTTGCAAGCAGCTTATGCAAAGCATATGTTTTCAGTGACACCGAAAAAAAATTCGCGATATCAGTGCCCATATTAAGATCATATCTGTCAGCTTTCTGAAAACAGTATTCAACTCTAGATATGAAAGAAACGCAAGCATAATGACAATTTGTGTTCTATTCTTGTTTTATTAAGGCATTTCGTAACACGCCAGTTGACCGACCTGCCAGAGAACTTTAAACGCGTCTATGTACAAAGTACAAGGAAGCATGGAATAAACTTACTTTTAAAAAAGAAAATCTTGTGCCGAATCAGGTTTTGTGTTCAACCACTTGGCTGTTCCATTCCTTTGAGCTTTCTTGCGGTGCAAGGTAACTTTTTACATTTTAAGCGATTTTAAAGATTGGGAAGAATAATTCCTGGCAACGTTTTCACCCCAACATGTTTTTTTTAAAAGGTTGAACGCAGCTGCGTCGGTAGAATGGCAGATTTAAGTCAATGTGACACATTTCGTAAAACCTTCACACCTAAAGTAACACGTCTTGCCTAATAACTATAATTAACTTCTTCAATACTGAAGTGCGTCTATAGAAGTCTGGAGGTAAATATGATACGAAAGCTTAGGAAAGCAGTAAAGCTTTCATTTACCAGAATTTCCGAAACCGCAAACGTATTACCTGCAAATGTAGATCTCCCTGAAGAACTGACTGGATATTCGGGTGTTTGGGAACTTTCTTTACAATGCAATGGTGTCCTGTGCTCGTCTCAATGAATGTTTTATAATTGAACCGTCTAAGAAATAAGCGTCCGATGGCGCCAGAGGGTTTCCGATGTGCCAAAACGAATGTCCCCTCATTTGCAATTCGGTAACCCTGAACTCCAAATGCTCTTTAATTCCGTCAGTCAGGGAAAGGATATAGATCCAGTGCTACCTTCTGATGTCAAGGGAAACGCTAGTGTAAGATCTACTAGAAAAAAATCACATCGCAAGAAAAAGAAAAGTTGGTTATTCTTCGAAGGATATACTTGGGAGACGCATGTGGGATGGGAGAAATCTAATTTAAACTTCATCAGTGTTAAAGGCAGTGGTTAGTCCCGAGCGTTCACTAGTAAGTGTGTGATCTCCAGGGGACAGTGTTATTGGCCAGTACCCACAGGTTACTTGTTAATGATACCGCAGTGGGACATAAACATGGCTGCGGTGTGGTCACTGCCAAGCCCGTCCATGCTGGATATGACGAATAGCAGCAGGAGACTGAGGTCGAATGGCTTCCTCATGCTAATGTCACCTAATCGTGTTCGCAAGGCACGTTAATCCCATTTAATCGGTACGAAAATCTACACGTGGCATGTAATTGAAAATGGGGATAAGTTCTCTCTTTTGGCTTTCCGGTTATTGGGTCAAGGTCGTGGAAGGTCTCCGGGACTTTGGGAAGTGTGGGCTGCGTAAACCGAGGCAACGGAAGAAACTGACATGAACATAAACAGTTACGATTGTGTTTTCTAGTCCGCGGCGGGCACATGCAAGCAGATTATGCATGGGGATTCCGAGTAAGAATACATTTCCCCAGCAACCTTTGCTTGACTCCCCGTGGGGATTCCGGGTTAGAATACATTTCCCCAGCAACCTATGCGTTAGAATACATTTCCCCAGCAACCTATGCTTGTCTCCCCGTGGGGATTCCGGGTTAGAATACATTTCCCCAGCAACCTATGCGTTAGAATACATTTCCCCAGCAACCTATGCTTGTCTCCCCGTGGGGATTCCGAGTTAGAATACAGGTCCCCAGCAACCTATGCTTGTCTCCCCGTGGGGATTCTGGGTTAGAATACATATCCCCAGCAACCTATGCGTTAGAATACATTTCCCCAGCAACCTATGCTTGTCTCCCCGTGGGGATTCCGAGTTAGAATACAGGTCCCCAGCAACCTATGCGTTAGAATACATTTCCCCAGCAACCTATGCTTGTCTCCCCGTGGGGATTCCGAGTAAGAATACAGGTCCCCAGCAACCTATGCTTGTCTCCCCGTGGGGATTCTGGGTTAGAATACATATCCCCAGCAACCTATGCGTTAGAATACATTCCCCAGCAACCTATGCGTTAGAATACATTTCCCCAGCAACCTATGCTTGTCTCCCCGTGGGGATTCCAGGTTAGAATACAGGTCCCCAGCAACCTATGCTGGTCTCCTTTGCCGCAAAACACAGATCTGAGGACATCCCATTTCGGGTCATGTCAGAACGACCTTTCGTGAAATCTAACCGACCACTGAAATGACTATCAAGAAGTCGACATCAGCCAATTAAAAAGCAGCTTTCTCAAGCCTCACGGCACTCGTTTCAACCTGGCGATTTCCATTTCAGACTATGCTTGAAAAATAGGTTGACACTATTCTCGATTAAGATTTTGAAAACTGAACAAACGAATATTCAAGAATGTCTAATATGGTTGAGATTGTATTGCAGTGCTTCCCGCGTACTGTGCAACGCCTCCTCCGTTCAAATGTTTATCCCAACGTAAGCGAGAGATAGACGATAATTTTGATGGAATGAATCGTACGGGCCGTAACTGTCGTTCGGAATACCCCGTATTAACGTTTTCGAAGTTTGATAATTAGAAAAAAAATTCCGACTGTCACTTTCACGATCTGGTAAGCGACGCTTGATTGTTCGGGAGAAAGGTGGTTCTTACCTTGACCCGTAATGGGATGTCCTCAGATCTTTGTTTAGCGATACATTCGCACGCACGCACGCACGCACGGACACACACACACATACATACACAGAATCATTTACTTGCTATTAAATTGGTGAAATAACAATAACATTTTTTGAAAGCATTTCCGTCTCAGAGAAGCAAACTTTTCCAATTGTGCCCTTGAATATAAAGTGAAATCTGGGATTCTTTGCACTGGACGCTGTTCACTAGCTACCAGCGTACAGCATCTAATGATACACATCTGAAATGTACTGCGGGAAATACCCAATGAGAGAACACGGGAAAAGGGGTGTGGTCCGTGATACACCCACGTGTCTCCCTGCGTCGTCGTCGCAATCGCAGGTGCTTCCGCGGAATGACGTTGTTGACGAACCATCCCATTCATCAGGCACCTGTATATACACGGGGCAGTTGTTGCACCAGATAACTTCACTGGTTATTTTTTTATCACATATTTGCTCCAACATATGCCTGACAACTTTAACACGATGACGATAGTTGCACAAGATATGGGGACGCTGAAGGTTAAATTTGCATCAGAAATGTTTTCATAATACTTCTATTTCAAACGCTTCGGAAATCAATGCAAAGAAATCAAATTATATTTTCCTCGAAAAAATTTTTTGTAATTAATCTCCTTATAAAATTCAAATTTGGTATTGATTTGTCACAGAACACAGAACATACATGCGAATATGGTATGTGTATGGTTGCGAGCTCGTCATGCATGCGCCTCTAAGGCATATGCGATATACATGGGTTCCTAAACACGTAGACAATATGGCATGTTCTGAATGCAGGCCATGTGTCGCATGTGTGCTTTGCAGTCTGAAGAGAAATATTGACAAATAACACGGGTGATTGACAGACACAATAGGAATCACTGTATACCTAATTCCGGCGGGAGGCTTCTATTTTATGACGTGTCAATCAACCCATGTATGCAATTATCGTGAATGTAAGGGGATAGGACTTACTGTATTGATTCGTGTGCTTGTGATAACCATGTGGAATAGACATGTAAAGAGGTATATTCAGGATAGTGGTGGTGACAGGCATGTATTTCACAGCTGGGATCACGGGTATCGTAATGCACAGCCGTCACGCACAGCTCGGTGATGATTGAGACAGAGCTGGCAGGTATCACACATCAACAGTCAGTGAGATTTGTCCGTCAAACATATGACAGCAGTACCATCGATCATCACACATCAGTACTGGCGTTGGATGGTTGGATCTTTCAGCAAGGAAGATTGCCACATACATTATGGGGCGAACACCTTGACCTATCGGAGGGGGCCCGTGAAGATCCGGGTTAGAATAGGTCTTCAGCAACCCCTCCTTGACATAAAAGGCGACTATGCTTGTCGTAGAAGGCGACTAACGGGATTGGGTGGTCAGGCTCACTGCCTTGGTTGATGCATTTCGTCGTATCCCAATTGCGAGGATCGATGCTCATGATGTTAATCACTGGATTGTCTGCTCCAGACTCGATTACTTCCAGACCACGGTCATATAGCTGGAATATTTCTGAGTAGGGCGTAAACAACAAACAAACAAACAAAAACTATCAGCAATGGAGATTGCCAGATGCATTACTGGGTTGAAAGTCTTGTCGAGTTTCAGCAGTGGCTTAAAACCAGACAAGGGGGCACGGGTGGCCCATTCGCTGTGCAGAGTTGCGTCCCTTGGGCACGCCAGAAACCTATGATTGTGGGTTCGAATCCCGGTTCGCCCCGATTATGTTTCTAGGTTTGTTAGCACCATACCCGTGCTCGTGGGTTTCACCGAAGTGGTAAACGTCTGAGACCTGCATCACTTCGGGCTTTCCTCCCACATTAAGCTGACACGCCGTGATATAACTGTAATACTGTTAAAAACGGCGTAAAACCAAACTCACTCACTCACTCACTCACTAAAACCAGACAAACCAGTGATTGTTATGTAAGCAACGTCCCCCGCTGTCGGGGTACGATGACACGCAATCAACAACAAAAACGGTCCTTACCCTCCGATCCACGTAGTCACCCCGCACAAGGACAGGTTGCCTGGGACCAATTTCAATCAGGAATACCACTGGGCCTTTGTAAGCAATAACATATTCAAAGACACGGATATGCATGTGGTCGCAATTCGATATTCAGCCTTCGCCTGTAGTTCATTTGTGAACATTAGAAGTGCTATAATTACACCTAACAAAGGTAGCCCATAAAATGTCGGATTCGCACAGTGCCAACCACAGGTCTCTTTGAAGTCGAAATACTCTTCAGTAGGTTTTTGCATAGCATTCTTCATAACGGTTTTAGTGACATTGATCATTCAAGATAATATTGGTTTCGTTTTCATCAAATGGGAGCTTCAAAAGGCACGCTCTGTCGTAATGTCAAGAACGGCACAAACGTAATTTTAAACTGTTTAAGTTCACTCCATGACGGATCTCATTCATCCACTAAACTGCTTCGGGAAATTTTACTGTTATTACTTTCCCGTGAACAGCTGACCCAATTTGCACGTGGAGGCAATATCACCTGCTGCAGCAGGCCCTTGGACACAGGCGTCAACTGTTGCAGACTTTGTCGTCGTCGTCCTGTCACTGAAGTGCTGTCTGACTGAGATTGTGGTTTCACTGAGTTTGACACGGTAATATTGTTAGCTCAATTGGTCAAACAGTCTGCCGTCCAAACATCGGTTAGAAACCACTGGACAAAATAACACTTAAACGCTACATAGGGCGTGTGTGAAAGACACCGTACCGTTATATCGCAGACCTAGGGCTTTCAAAGGACACCGTACAGTTATATCGCAGACCTAGGGCTTTTAAAGGACACCGTACAGTTATATCGCAGACATAGGGCGTGTGTGAAAGACACCGTACCGTTATATCGCAGACCTGGGGTGTGTTGAAGGACATCATACCATTATATCGCAGACCCAGAACGTGTAGTAGGAGATCGTACCTTTATATCGCAGACCTGGGGTGTGTTGAAGGACATCATACCATTATATCGCAGACCTAGAACGTGTAGTAGGAGATCGTACCGTTATATCGCAGACCTCGGGTGTGTTGAACAACATCGTACCATTATATCGCAGACCTGGGGTGTGTTGAAGAACATCGTACCGTTATATCGCAGACCTAGAACGTGTAGTAAGAGACTGTTCCGTTATATCGTAGACCTTGGACGTGAAGTAGTAGATCGTACCGTTATGCACCTGTCAGATGCATCGTTTCTTTACATCACCTGGCTAGGACATGTAACCGTTATATTACCGAGCCAGGACGTGTTGTACGGCATTTTAACACTATATCGGCGAGGTAGGTCACTATATCTGCCCGACACGGAACAGTACGGGGCTCCTTCCAGATGTATACCGAACCATCGATCACGAAGACGGCCATTGATGTATCTGTGTTGTCTGTGATTAAAAGGGGTGAATCTAATGTCACAACTACCTGCCAGTAAGACAAATGTAGCTCATCCCTGGACAGGGGGACAATGATGGAGAGGCTGCGAATGAGACTGAGGGAGACCACTATGCCTATGTCATTAGATTACACCCCTGCCCCAATCGCTCTCACAACCACCAGGTCGGACAAGCAATCCAACCCCAACCAGATTTATGTGTTTAATCACGGTTTAGATGATTGCGCGGTATATAATCAACTGTCGTTGTCCCTGGTCTGTGTTTCAGGCAGTTCCAGGCGTGGGTCAGTGGACAGGACACTGTTCAAAGCGCAGGCACTCGCTATGCTAAGTTGTGTTCGATTTGCCCTGATTATGATCCTTGGTCCGTCAGGACGGGTGGCACAATGGTTTAAAGCACTCCCGCTCGACATACATTTGAGTTCGAATCATAGAATTGCCTTGGATATAATTTATTGGTCTGTCAGGACGGGTGGCACAGTGGTTTAGGGCGCTACCATTCGCTATGCACACTTGTGTTCGAATCCCAGAATTGTCCTGAGTGGGATCCTGAGTGTTACTACATCACGTAGATCACCTTCGGCCTGTTACACCATCACGTAGATCACCCTCGGCCCGTTACACCATCACATAGATCACCCTCGGCCTTTTACAACATCACGTAGATCACCCTCGGCCTTTTACAACATCACGTAGATCACCCTCGGCCTGTTACAACATCACGTAGATCACCCTCGGCCTTTTACTACATCACGTAGATCACCCTCGGCCTGTTACAACATCACGTAGATCACCCTCGGGATGTTACTACATCACGTAGATCACCTTCAGCCTGTTACACCATCACGTAGATCACCCTCGGCCCGTTACTACATCACGTAGATCACCCTCGGCCTGTTACAACATCACGTAGACCACCCTCGGCCTGTTGCTATACCGCGCAGATCACACCCGGTTCGTTACTATACCACGTCGATCACTGTCGGCTCGTAACTATACCACGAAGATCATCCTCGGCTCGTTACTACACCACGTCGATCACTCTCGGCTCGTTACTATACCACGTAGATCTCTCTCGGCTCGTTACTATACCCCGATCATCCTCGGCTCGTTACTATATCACGTCGATCACTCTCGGCTCGTAACTATACCACGTAGATCTCTCTCGGCTCGTTACTATACCACGTTGATCACTCTCGGCTCGTTACTATACCACGTCGATCACTCTCGGCTCGTTACTAAACCACGTCGATCACTCTCGGCTCGTTACTATACCACGAAGATCACCGCTCGGCGTCACTATACCATCATGGATATAATGTTTTGCATATAGATCAAGTAATTATACTTTTTGTCAAAAACTAAACAAAATTTGTTCCAGAAACATAATCTCTCCAGTAACCACCACGAACAGAGTCGGCTGTCATGACATATGATTTAATATTCCAAAACAAGACATGCCTGAATATCCATGCCATGTGCCAGACGCACAATTATCCGTTCGCCACCCCACTGGGAGGAAATTACCAACGCCATTGGAAGCTAGCCCATGTAGAAAAGAATGAAGTCACTATTTCATTTTAAGTGTGTTGGTAAAGTTAAAACGTCAATACATCACAGTGATAAACAGCTGGAGGCTCCCTTGTTATCGACCAGTCTATTCCAATTGCTGTTCCAAGAAGAGTCACTTACCATAAGCACTTTACATGGAAATGGTCCATTGTGCAACAGACATGTTTGGAGGAAAATGGCTGAAAATGTCATTATAACTGATATAATGAGATATCAATTGAATTGACCCTCACATCACATGTCCATGGAAGTACTGCATCCATAATCTCATCTGTCAGGAAAATATAGTCTGGGGTTCGAATCCTACCTAGGGGATGATACTTGGTCTGTCAGTAACATCAAAGCACTCACGTGTTCATCAGAACACCACTTTTGTCTGCTACCCGTGAAGATCAGGGTCAGAATAGGTCTTCAACAACCCATGCTTGTCGTAAGAGGCGACTATACATGTCGTAAGAGAGACGACTGACGGAATCGGGTGGTCAGGCTCGCTGACTTGGTTGATGCATGTCATCGTATCCCAAATGCGATGCTCATGATGTCAATCACTAGATTATCTGGTTCCAGAGTGCGGCGGCGTTAAACAAAAAACAAACAAACACTTTCATCTTTGTCTTCAAATGGCAGGTGACAACCATGGTGGATTTGTTTTGTCGTTTTACGCCACAGTAAGCAACATTCCAGTTATACCACTACGGCCTGTAAATAGTCATGTCTGGGACAGACAAACCAGTGGTTGATATGATGAGCAACGTCCATCACTGTCGTAATATAACGCAATCAACCAAATCACCAAACCAGACCATTCCATCTAATTAAGTGACCGCTTACAAGCAACATAGCTGTGGGGAATCCTACCAAGTGGCCACCACGAGATACAGTTCACAGTGACGTTATAACCTCCCTAAATCAATTCCTCAAACTTTGAGTCGTCTTTTGCTTCTGAATAACCAGGAGAACATGCTTACAAATGTTTGCAGAACAGAAAAGGTTCTGTCTAAGTGGAAATGCAATATCTAAGACACTCAGTGAAAAGGATGTCAATGACGGAGATGTAGACGTCATTAATCGAGGTGGAGGCGTCGGTGACGTCGTAACAACTGCTGTTTACAGCTGTACAAAAACTGTCCAAATACCTGAACTGCATAAAAAGTAAATAACTATTTGTTAGTCTCAATCTAGTTTACTACCAGTGTGAGGATGGTCTGTGGGCCGTTGTGCTCCATGATGTCATAACTACAGAACGTTGTGCTCCAACCCGTTTTCAGTCTTGCCGAAAGTAATTCGCGACCGGTCATATAACGACAGTTAATTATCTTGTTTTATATGAAACGCCGTATCTGTGACGTTGTGACTGTAATCTATCATTCCTAGCTGCGTCTAGAAGATCAGCGTTAGATTGACTTTCTATGCGCAAAATTTCGAGTTGTGCACTGAACGCAATAACAGACCAGCAATACACTTAAGACCAGTGATGCATACAAACACACTGACACACGCATGGCCTGCTGGAACTCATATTGTCAACGTACGTTGCGGCCAACGATGAGCCAACGTGGGTTGACCACTGGGTTCATGTCTATAATGATTAATTGGAGATCAGATAAAAATTGTTTAAAACTATATAACATATCCCATTTTAATACTGGAAACCCATTTGTCCAGAAACTTTCCATGCTGTGGCCACTCCCTGACAAAGGTATTTCCAAAATTTAACCTGCTGTTTTCATAAGAACATACTAAGGAAGAAAAAACGAAAAAAACGAATCAACCTGCCCACTGGCGACATAGTTTAAGTTTTGAGGGTTTTTTCATTTTTTATTCCTTAGTATGTTCCCACTAAAACAACATGTTGAATTTTGGAAATACCTTTCAAAAAATGTTAAGTGCCACCCGATTCTTTCATAGTACTATTGTTGATGTGTTTGTTGTGTAACGCCGTACTCAGCAATATTCCAACTGTATGACGGCGGTCTGTTAATAACCGAGTTTGGACCAAACAATCCAGTGATTGACATCATGACCATCGATCTACGTAATTTGGATACGATGACATGCATCAACCACTACCAAGTCAGCAAGCCTGACCACGCGATCCCGTTAGTCGCCTCGTACTACCAGTCGCCTTTTGCCACAAGGACCTAACACTGTCAACACCGGTGTTACATAAAGCCTGGTTGTTCAGGCGATACATTTGACTTTCTTAGTAGGACTATTTATGGACTTCGAAAAAAAGTGATGACGCAGATTTTATATCATACCAAAACAATTTCAAATAATGTCTTGTGGAAAGTTTTGTCAACTGCAGTTTTGACATTAACTTGATCGTTCATAATACTATTTATTATAGTCCAGTAATAAAGTTATCTGACAACGGCAGGCTGTCAGTTGTGTTTGTGTATGTGTAAAGTTTGTATGTTAATCAAATCAGATGTTGATAATCTTCTGTGCTTGAACATATCAAAGTGTTATTTATAAATTGATAAAAATGTTAACTTGCTATGTTACATACAGACAGCCAGCTGGCTCGCCGTATTTTAACCATATGAGCTGTAGTATTGATCACCTTGAAGAGGTTGTATCAGACAATCAGTCGGAGTTTAGGGATTCTTTTAGCGTAGTCTGTGGAGATATGAACAAACAATCTTCTAGTCGATCTACAAAACGTAGATCTACTGTTAGATATGTTGTATACATTTCAGCCGTTCATTTTCAATTTGAGAGTGCATGTGGATACCCTTGGAGAATTGTGGAAACCAAGGTGCTAGCGTTATAATTAATGATTAGTTCAAATGTTCTCCCGACCTTTTTCATTATATTCACATGACATTGAACAGTGACGATCGCTTAGAGTCTGACCAGTTACCATTGAAATTTACTTGTACGTTACCCTAAATGAATCAAATATATAACAACATTAAAAAATGAGAGTGTCATTGTGAAGAAATTTATAGGGAATTTCCCAACAATTTTCTGAGCAAGTGGAGTGGAGTGAGTATGGTTTTACGCCGCTTTTAGCAATATTCCAGCAATATTCCAGCAATATCACGGCGGGGGACACCAGAAATGGGCTTCACACATTGTACCCATGTCAGGAATCGAACCCGGGTCTTCGGCGTGACGAGCGAACGCTTTAACCACTAGGCTACCCGACCGCCCCTTTCAGAGCAAGATACAAGAAAGGATTTATTACATATTTTAAACATTTACCTCTCGATAAAGTTGATATTAATATTGAGGGGGCAAGTGGTGACTTTTTTCATTTTTCATCATTTTGTATTAGAAAGGAATTAAAACATGAGCATGGAAAAAAAGCTTTTAATACTGGGATGTAGAACTGACAGACGTAACGCCTACAAGGCACAAAGGATTTAGAACTGCTCGTTCTAGTTGTGACGGACATAAATATTACGAAAGTAGTAATAAATATTCAATACGGCAGTTGATCAAAGCAGTTTTAGATAAAAATACTTATTCTACCTCAGATGATATATTTACACTTTATGCACTTATTCCAAAAGCTTTGTCACGGCGTAGCACAATTTTTATGGTGCATTTGTAGATTTCAAAACGTTAAACTTTGTGAAACTCTCTCAACAACAAGCTGATTTACGAGGTAAAATGTTCACTGATCTAAATCAAACGGATTCTAATGTGAGATCATGTGTTCATGGTGGGGATTGTGTAACATATTACTTTAATTCTCCTTTGGTCTTATTACAAGAGTGTATTTGGAGTCAAATCGTATTTGCATCCTTTCCTTAGTGAATTATATGTTTTTACGACAAAGCTTCTTATGGTAAACGTGTTATTGAAATTGTTCCAGATTTGATAAAAATGTTGATGGTACATTTTGCAGACGGTGTCAGTTTAGTGTCTGTCAGATAGTGTTGTTTGTCTACAAAGAGAATTAAGTGTTTTAGATATATACACAAAAGAATATACATTATCAGGGAAAAAACACTAATATTGTGATCTTTAGAAAATGAGGTCCAATAGCGTCTAAAGAAGGATGGCTATTCACTGGTTCGCTGATCAGCATAGAAGAATACTATTCATATTTAGGAATCTTCTTCTTGCATACAATGCATTTGAAAAATTGTGCCCAAGGCATATGTGCGTGCAAAGCAAGCTCTAATAAGTGCAATGTCTATTGTTCAAAAAGTTGGAATAATGTCACCTTATGCTCTCTCTCTATATATATAAAAACATGCATCAGACAAAAGAAATGAACAATGAAACAACGTGTATATCCCAATGTGTAACATATCTCATGTTTATATAATTCTCTCTTGTATATGGTTCGGAGGTCTTTTGTTCAATGAAGTTCTTTTGACATTTGACGGGTAACACCATATTGTTCTTAAATGTCATTGTTAAAGTAAGTATAAATACCTAGAAAAAGGTTACAAGTGAGTAAAAACAAACAATGGCGATATCTGATACTTATTTACGGTTGCTTAGAGTAAAGTGTATCAATGTGGAAGGGGTCAGGGTGAAAAAACTCAGTTTAATGTCTTGAGGTGAAGTCGGCCTGTGAGAGGTGAGATCATTTCACTCAATCCTCGCATTTCAAGTGAAAGCCATGGAACAGGATTGGTCAGTTTTTGGTTGAAGGAGAATTACCCACAATAGAGATTTGTTTGCAACACTGACATTGCAACAGTCCCTTAGCTCATTCTGTAAAGTTATGAACATTAGATACGACTTTGGAGAATATTTAACTTAAGTGAGCACAATGGTAACATACCGAGTCCCGTCTATCGTAGGTAACATCAGACACTTTCGTTGCGGTTACTGCGTTTGACGGTGTCACTGACGAGCTTAAACATGACTACCATCAGAGGAGCAATAGCCGTCTCCGGCGACCTGTACTCTCGATAGAGGGCGCGCTGTGATGACGAAGGCCGGGAATCCCTTCATCAGAACAGCAATATAAAGTGAGACACATTATCTGAAGACTCCACGTGAATGATCGGACCTATGACTCAGAAGCGATATGTCACAGCGAGGCCACTCGGCATGACCTTGTGTGCGTGTACTTCCACGCCAAGGGGAGATAACCGATTACGTTCTGTCGTGTCAATACAGCCGGTAGACAAAAAGTAATTATTAAGGCTTCACACCAATGATTTCAAAATGGTGAAGTATTGCGATCAGCCAGGTTGTGGGATAGCAGTCTAATATGTATTGGCAGACTACTTAAATGCCTTTATTCAATGCTGATTTGTTACAGTGTCTGTGTGTTCTTCGTGTGCTGAGAAGTCAATAGCGTTAAGACGTGATAAGTGCCTACCTTGCTAGACTAAGTTGTAGCGTGTTTCCTCTTAAGGTCTGCCTTAATTACTCGCAAATTACTGCATATTGTATCTGTATCATAATTTGGTGTACAGCTGTATAGAAAGGTTGGGTGCACAGCTCTATGGAAAGGTGAGTTGCACAGCTCTATGGAAAGGTGAGTTGCACAGCTGTATTTAAAGGTGAGGTGCACAGCTGTATGGAAAGGTGGGGCGCATAACTGTATGGAAAGGTGGGGTGCACAACTGCATGGAAAGGTTGGGTGCACAGCTGTATGGAAAGGTGGGGTGCACAGCTGTATGAAAAGGTGGGGTGCACAGCTGTATGGAAAGGTGGGGCGCATAACTGTATGGAAAGGTGGGGTACACAGCTGCATGGAAAGGTTGGGTGCACAGCTGTATGGAAAGGTGGGGTGCACAGCTGTATGAAAAGGTGAGGTGCACAGCTGTATGGAAAGGTGGGGCGCATAACTGTATTGAAAGGTGGGACGCATAACTGTATGGAAAGGTGGGATGCATAGCTGTATGGAAAGGTGGGGTGCACAGCTGTATGGAAAGGTGGGGCGCATAACTGTATTGAAAGGTGGGACGCATTACTGTATGGAAAGGTGGGATTCATAGCTGTATGGAAAGGTGGGGTGCACAGCTGTATGGAAAGGTGGGGCGCACAGCTGTATGAATAGGTGGGGTACACAGCTGTATGGAGGTGGGGTGCACAGCTGTATGGAAAGGTTGGGTGCACAGCTGTATCGAAAGGTGGGGTGCACAGCTGTATGAAAAGGTGAGGTGCACAGCTGTATGGAAAAGTGGGGCGCATAACTGTATGGAAAGGTGGGATTCATAGCTGTATGAAAAGGTGGGGTGCACAGCTGTATGGAAAGGTGGGGCGCATAACTGTATGGAAAGGTGGGGTGCACAGCTGTATGGAAAGGTGAGGTGCACAGCTGTATGAAAAGGTGGGGTGCACAGCTGTATGGAAAGGTGAGGTGCACAGCTGTATGAAAAGGTGGGGTGCACAGGTGTATGAAAAGGTGAGGTGCACAGCTGTATGGAAAGGTGGGATGCATAACTGTATGGAAAGGTGGTGAGCACAGCTGTATGGAAAGGTGAGGTGCACAGCTCTACGGAAAGGTGGGGTGCACAGCTGTATGGAAAGGTGAGGTGCACAGCTCTACGGAAAGGTGGGGTGCACAGCTGTATGGAAAGGTGAGGTGCACAGCTCTATGGAAAGGTGGGGTGCACAGTTGTATGGAAAGGTTGGGTGCACAGCTGTATCGAAAGGTGGGGTGCACAGCTGTACGAAAAGGTGAGGTGCACAGCTGTATGGAAAGGTGGGATGCATAACTGTATGGAAAGGTGGGATTCATAGCTGTATGGAAAGGTGGGGTGCACAGCTGTATGAAAAGGTGGGGTGCACAGCTGTATGGAAAGATGGGGTGCACAGCGACATAGGAAGGTGGGGTACACAACTTTATGGAAAGATGGGTGTGCAGATGAAAAGAAAGGTTGGGCGCACAGCTGTATAGAAAGGTGGAGTGCACTGCTAGAAAGATGGAGTGCAGAGCTGTATGGAAAGTCGGGGAGCACAGCTGTATGGAAAGGTTGGGTGTACAGATAAACAAAAAGGTGGAGTGCAGCTTTGACTAGAAAGTTTGGGCGCACAGATGTATGGAAAGGTGGGGTGCACAGCTGTATGGAAAGGTTGGGTGCACAACTGTGTGGAAAGGTGGGACGCACAGCTGTATGGAAAGGTGGGGCGTATAGTTGTATGGGAAGGTGGGGTGCACAGCTGTGTGGAAAGGTGGGACGCACAGCTGTATGGAAAGGTGGGGCGTATAGTTGTATGGGAAGGTGAGGTACAAAGCTGTATGGAAAGGTGTGGTGCACAACTGTATGTAAAGGTGGGGTGTACAGTTGAATGAAAGGTGGGGTGTAAACCTATACGGAAAGGTGGGATGGACAGCAAAACTGTATGGAAAGGTGGGGTGTACAGTTGAATGGAACGTGGGTGCAAAGCTAAATGGAAAAGTGGGGTGTACAGTTGAATGTGAAGGTGGGGTGCACAGCTATATTGAAAGGTGGGTTGTAAGCCTATATGGAAAGGTGGGGTGGACAGCTGTGTGGAAAGGTGGGGCGGAAAATTGTATAGAAAGGTGGGGTGTACAGTTGAATGGAAGGTGGGGTGTAAACCTATATGGAAAGGTGGGGTGGACAGCTGTGTGGAAAGATTTGGGCGGAAAACTGTATGAAAAGGTGGGGTGTACAGCTGTATGAAAAGGTGGGGTGTACAGTTGAATGGAAGGTGCGGTGTACAGCTAAATGGAAAAGTGGGGTATACAACTCTATGAAAAGGTGGGGAGTACAGCTGCATGAAAAGGTGGGGTGTACAGTTGAATGTAAAGGAGGGTGCGCAGCTGTATGGAAAAGAGGGAGTGCCACAGCTGTTTGAAAGGGGCATGACACTTTAAATACAAAACATGCTTGCATTGTTGGCCAAAAATCAATTAATTGATGTTTTTTGTTGAAAACATGTCACCAAATGAGTGTTTCACATAATTCTATTTCTGTAGTTCAATGTGATTAGTTCGCTTCAAAATGCTTCTGAAACAAATTATCTTTTCAAAATAGAATTTTCCTTCTATCTCTGGAAATGCATAAAGACAACATCACTCTTTTACTCACCAACTCCTTCAAAACCATTCCATAAATCCGATGTGAAGGGAGCATTTGCACTGTGCTGGGAATCAGATCAAATGACAGGATTTCTAAGAGTCTTTTAAAAGAAGGATTATAAAACTAAGATACACACGCAGATCAAATGTTGATATTGCCTCATCTCTGAGAACGCAGAAAAAAAGTCGCTTCCGCTTCCTCTGATGCCTCAGTGAATGAAGATGGGTTGTTATTACACCTTTGTCGGTATACAGCGATACAGACCCGGGGAACATGGTCGCTTTTAGAGATGAGCCCATCAAGCCAATGTACAGCCTTGGTAATGGCACAGGCTAGACATTTGTCAAACAATATCTAGGGATTGAACACACCAAACATGGAGGTGTAATTACATTCTTTACCCCCGCCCTGCCAAGTTGTTTCTGTGTGGGATTGTTGGTACACTTTTGAATACAATTCGCTCTGTGCAACAATTGTCAGAAAGACATTTGGAATTGATTTCTTTCGCGTTTGAAAGTTTCAGTTAAATACCGTCTGGTCGCCAGCAAGGCAATCATTTCTGGAAGAAACTTCTAAAAAGACGCAATAACGACTACCCAACAAAGCAAGTCTACCCAACGGGGGCAGATCCAGCCAATCGACCAGACAACTGTTCGCCTAAATGATGCCATTTCCCCAAATCAAAGTACTATAGGGTGCAGATTCCCACTATCTTTGCATCTGCGAATGACTTAAGTCTTTCTTCGTGCTATTGATTCAAGTACATGTTGTGGATACAATACCAGCCTCAACATTTCATGTGGTTTCATTACATGTGAGCTGTTTGAGGTAGCCCCATGGACATAGGTGCGTCGTGATGTAACCTGCATTCCGTGTTGCTGATATGACCACTCACATGTTGTGCACGTGCATTTTGTGTTTGACCCCTGGTCACATGCATTCATTACTGGGTGTGTGGCTACTCATGTGTTGTGCACGTGCATGTTGTGGTCACGTCGTGTCACATGCGTTCCGTGATGGACATGTGAGTTTGTTTTCACGTCATCACCACTTTTATTATATATTTGAAATATATTCACAAGCTTTCAGTATTGTACTGTTGACGTGTGTTGTGTTGACCATGTTGGACACGTGTATGCTAAGGTTTTTTAAACATATGGAGGATTGTCGTCGTGTCATCACCATGTCTCCTTTATCAATGGTGACGTTGAAGGGACATTCGTTCTCCTGTCTGCAGTATGTTTCTGGAGTGACATGACAGCGCTGTGACAAGTGTTTCAGGTATATCACGGTGTATGTTGGAAAGGCACCACGGGTGGCCCAGTCATCTACCACGCCGTCCCAGGAGTTACGTCCCTTTAGTCCATGGTCGTGGGTTCGGACGCCAGATTCGCCCTGATTATTTTTCTAGGTTTGTCAGCATCAACCAATTAAGAGTCACTGCATCACCACCTTTCCTTCTACATCACGCTGGCATGCCCTGGTATGAAGGAAGTACTGTTCACTCTACCCATGACAATCTGCGGTAGAATAGGTCTTCAGCAACCCATGCTTGCTGTACGAGTTGACTATACTTGTCGTAAGAGGCGACTAACGGGATCGGGGGAACAGGCTCTCTGACTTGGTTGATGCATATCATCGTATCCCAATTGCGTGGATCGATGCTCGTGATGTCAATTACTGGATTATCTTGTCCAGACTCGAATATTTACAGACCGCCACCAAAAAACTCGAATATTGCTGAGTGAGGCGTTTAACAACAAACAAGCAAGCAAAATGTTCACTCACACACAAATCACGGAAGATAGTGTCGCCCTTAGCCGTTGATTCGATGTGAACACACGAGATCCTCGCTTGTGAGAACCTAGAGGACAAACCTCGGACCAAGGATCAGCAACAAGTAGTATTAAAAATACGCCCGGCGGCTAGGAGATGCATTTCTGTTCAGTCAGAATGATTCATAAACAATTATTATGGATTAATAATCATCATATATATTGATGTGTGCCAATAGCTGAGAGGATGAACAGGCCCGATGATCTCAGCCTTTGAACAATGAGACAGATGAATCCAGATGTTGGGTACGACCTCTCAGCGCCTCCTGTCCTTACATCTGGTTGACGTCAATACCGAGAGCCTGCGTATGTTGTATTCAGGTCTGTAATAACTGTCGTGCAGGACATTTTGTTAACCTTTTGAAAATGTCTGTTGTTAAAAAGTCTTTTTCATCGCTTGCTGATTGTGTTTAAATAGTTAATAAGCTGAGTCTCGTAGTACGCCATGTTTACAACGGGCACCGGGATCTCACTTATCAACTTATTAGTTGGAAGAGGAAAAGAGCTCGTACGAAAATCATTACTAATTTCCGTTTCGGTTCTTTCTATTCAACTCCATGAATAAGCCGACTATTTTTGGTGAGATAATGACACCCGAGTCCACCAAGTTCTTTCACACCCTCATGAACCATGTGCGCCCACACGTTTATGATCCACGTCCTTACACACCTTCATGATGCACGTCCTTACACACCTTCATGATCCACGTCCTTACACACCTTCATGACCCACGTCCTTACACACCTTCATGTCCCACGTCCTTACACACCTTCATGACCCACTTCCTTACACACCTTCATGACCCACGTCCTTACACACCTTCATGATGCATGTCCTTACACACATTCATGATGCACGTCCTTACACACCTTCATGATGCACGTCCTTACACACTTTCATGATGCACGTCCTTACATACTTTCAAGCACCACGTCCAAACTGTATATATAGATCATCCGTTCTTAAATATGACCACTTATTATAAGCCTGTTTGTATTACCAGATATGAAATATGACCCCATATATAACACCTGTTTGTATTACCCGACGTGAGATAAGACCACTCACTTTACACTCCGTATGTATTACCCTAATATACCACACGGTCATTTACGACACCCCTTATGTCTTACCCGATGTGAATCAAGGCTATCTGTGTGGCAGCCTGAATGTAGAACCCGATGTGAATCAAGGCTATCTGTGTGGCACCCTGAATGTAGAACCCGATGTGAATCAAGGTTATCTGTGTGGCACCCTGAATGTAGAACCCGATGTGAATCAAGGTTATCTGTGTGGCACCCTGAATGTAGAACCCGTTGTGAATCAAGGCTATCTGTGTGGCAGCCTGAATGTAGAACCCGATGTGAATCAAGGCTATCTGTGTGGCACCCTGAATGTAGAACCCGATGTGAATCAAGGTTATCTGTGTGGCACCCTGAATGTAGAACCCGATGTGAATCAAGGTTATCTGTGTGGCACCCTGAATGTAGAACCCGATGTGAATCAAGGTTATCTGTGTGGCACCCTGAATGTAGAACCCGATGTGAATCAAGGCTATCTGTGTGGCAGCCTGAATGTAGAACCCGATGTGAATCAAGGCTATCTGTGTGGCACCCTGAATGTAGAACCCGATGTGAATCAAGGCTATCTGTGTGGCAGCCTGAATGTAGAACCCGATGTGAATCAAGGCTATCTGTGTGGCACCCTGAATGTAGAACCCGATGTGAATCAAGGCTATCTGTGTGGCACCCTGAATGTAGAACCCGATGTGAATCAAGGTTATCTGTGTGGCAGCCTGAATGTAGAACCCGATGTGAATCAAGGTTATCTGTGTGGCACCCTGAATGTAGAACCCGATGTGAATCAAGGCTATCTGTGTGGCACCCTGAATGTAGAACCCGATGTGAATCAAGGTTATCTGTGTGGCACCCTGAATGTAGAACCCGATGTGAATCAAGGTTATCTGTGTGGCAGCCTGAATGTAGAACCCGATGTGAATCAAGGCTATCTGTGTGGCAGCCTGAATGTAGAACCCGATGTGAATCAAGGTTATCTGTGTGGCAGCCTGAATGTAGAACCCGATGTGAATCAAGGCTATCTGTGTGGCAGCCTGAATGTAGAACCCGATGTGAATCAAGGTTATCTGTGTGGCACCCTGAATGTAGAACCCGATGTGAATCAAGGTTATCTGTGTGGCAGCCTGAATGTAGAACCCGATGTGAATCAAGGTTATCTGTGTGGCACCCTGAATGTAGAACCCGATGTGAATCAAGGTTATCTGTGTGGCAGCCTGAATGTAGAACCCGATGTGAATCAAGGCTATCTGTGTGGCACCCTGAATGTAGAACCCGATGTGAATCAAGGTTATCTGTGTGGCAGCCTGAATGTAGAACCCGATGTGAATCAAGGCTATCTGTGTGGCACCCTGAATGTAGAACCCGATGTGAATCAAGGTTATCTGTGTGGCACCCTGAATGTAGAACCCGATGTGAATCAAGGTTATCTGTGTGGCACCCTGATTGTAGAACCCGATGTGAATCAAGGTTATCTGTGTGGCACCCTGAATGTAGAACCCGATGTGATTCAAGGTTATCTGTGTGGCAGCCTGAATGTAGAACCCGATGTGAATCAAGGTTATCTGTGTGGCACCCTGAAAGTAGAACCCGATGTGAATCAAGGTTATCTGTGTGGCACCCTGAATGTAGAACCCGATGTGAATCAAGGTTATCTGTGTGGCACCCTGAATGTAGAACCCGATGTGAATCAAGGTTATCTGTGTGGCACCCTGAATGTAGAACCCGATGTGAATCAAGGTTATCTGTGTGGCACCCTGATTGTAGAACCCGATGTGAATCAAGGCTATCTGTGTGGCACCCTGAATGTAGAACCCGATGTGAATCAAGGTTATCTGTGTGGCAGCCTGAATGTAGAACCCGATGTGAATCAAGGCTATCTGTGTGGCACCCTGAATGTAGAACCCGATGTGAATCAAGGTTATCTGTGTGGCACCCTGATTGTAGAACCCGATGTGAATCAAGGTTATCTTGTGGCACCCTGAAAGTAGAACCCGATGTGAAATACTGCCATTTATATGATCACATGTTGGAGATAAGGTCTCCTAGTGAACCTTCCCCAGTTTGCTTCTCGGACAACAAAGGTGTTTCCTGATGATTATCCTCTAGAAGGTCGAATGTGTTATAAAAATAATATACGAGGTACGTTCATGCTTATCAATCACATGAAGAGGAAGCTAATATTGTTGATGTTCGGTGGTTTTCTTCTTCTATAGACTTTGTGGTTTATCTTTGTCATGCAATAACAATTATGTCTCGACTGACGATGTACTTCCTAAGTAAACCTGGCTACACCTTGAGGCAGGACAAAGGGGTAATCAAGTTGAGTGCTGAATAATATACTTAGTTTGACGAAATGATATTCCATCATCGGCTGTGGAACTATTAAAGTTTTACAATAGAGCACTCCGTTGCGTCTATGTGGGGCTCGGACTCGGCATATCTGAAGTCGGTGTCGGGACAGTAGTATCATGTATTTGGCCCAGTCTAATCCAACTAGCACCGTCCCCCCTCCACGCCTTCACTGAACGAACAAGAGGAATTAGCTTGTTTAGAAAAGGAATTAGGAAATACGTCTAACTGCTGGAATAATATAGTTGGAATGAAAGGCTGAGAGGACACATGTCTCGAAATACAGGAGGTACTAATATACAAATAATTACTTTTGACGATGTCAATATACGAAAACAAGGACCCGAGGACCTGAGGACCCGACCAATGAAGACGTCTGACCACCTCTGTCCGGTCATATCGCCCGAAGGGGTCGGGTTCTTGTTTTCTCATATTGACATCGTCAAGCGTAATCATTAGGTTTTTTTATACCGATATTCCCTTTAATGTTTATGAAGTCTTTAAACCGTCTTCAGTTTCATTACAGCAAAGACGTAAATATCTATGATTACAGCAACTTAGCTAGGAACCGTAAAATGTTAGTATCGGACGCCATCTTGTTTTCTTGCAGACGAGTCAATATTCCTCACGTGACAGGTCAATACTGATCCTGTGACGAGTCAATATTTGAGGTCAGTATCAGTCACATGATTTAGGGTCTACATTGTGATGTATTGTTTCGTCACGTGGTACGGAATGACTAATAGATTTGCACGGTTCATAATAGAGGTATAACAAAGGTAAATATTGTATTGAGACACCCGAGTCCCGTCATAATCCGTAGCTGACTTTAGCGGTAAATATTGTATTGAGACACCCGAGTCCCGTCATAATCCGTAGCTGACTTTAGCGGTAAATATTCTATTGAGACACCCGAGTCCCGTCATAATCCGTAGCTGGCTTTAGCTGTAAATATTGTATTGAGACACCCGAGTCCCGTCATAATCCGTAGCTGACTTTAGCGGTAAATATTGTATTGAGACACCCGAGTCCCGTCATAATCCGTAGCTGACTTTAGCGGTAAATATTGTATTGAGACACCCGAGTCCCGTCATAATCCGTAGCTGACTTTAGCGGTAAATATTCTATTGAGACACCCGAGTCCCGTCATAACCTGTGGCTGGCTTTAGCTGTAAATATTGTATTGAGACACCCGAGTCCCGTCATAACCTGTGGCTGACTTTAGCTGTAAATATTGTATCGAGACACCCGAGTCCCGTCATAATCCGTAGCTGACTTTAGCGGTAAACATTGTATTGAGACAACTGAGCACTGTCATAATCTGCGACTGACTTTAGCTGTAAATATTGTATTGAAACACCCGAGCCCTGCCATAATTTGTGGCTGACTTTAGCGGAAAATATTGTATTGAGACACCCGAGTCCCGTCATAATCCGTAGCTGACTTTAGCGGTAAACATTGTATTGAAACAACTGAGCACTGTCATAATCTGCGACTGACTTTAGCTGTAAATATTGTATTGAAACACCCGAGTCCCGTCATAACCTGTGGCTGACTTTAGCTGTAAATATTGTATTGAAACACCCGAGCCCCGCCATAATTTGTGGCTGACTTTAGACGTGAATATTGTATTTTTACCGCTTTCTATGCAACTATCCATCTGGTCTTCTCACATCCTCCCCTGTTGTTTCAGAACCCAACGCAATACACAGTTACATGTATCGATAATTCTTTATGAACAGACATGCAAGGAATAAACATTAATGCTTTTGATGGTCACGTGATTACGGCTTCGTGAGTATGCACATTTCACGTGACCTCTGAATGTATATGTGTCATTGATTCGGACTAAAAGGTCAGGTTATAATGGTGTTCTTGTCATTAGATTATATTGGCCACTTAAAAGCACTTGTTGAGATTGTGCCCTAACTCTATCGCCATACACCGGCTTCATCCAAAGCAACAAGGCAATTTGCCTAGCACCAAGGGGAGTCTCTGTCTGGAGACCGCTGTTCACTAATGACATTTTCTGATTACCTGACTGTTTTTGTGCCCAAATGAGCAATTTACGTGATTTTTATGTGTCAGCCATTTCTGTACTTACTTTAAATCGATCATAAATCTAGTCGGGCAGTAATTTAGTTGAGCTGATTCTATGTGTTGGAAGACAAAATTATATTATACTAATCAACGATTTCGTGTTGTAAATGCATTTTAAATTGCAATAACTTACTTTCAAAGGATCGTACTTAATTCTACCTATGTCGCGACTCGTCGCGACAGGTTTAAATCAGAGAGGAAACTAATAAATATTTACTACAAGTCTCGAAATGTCCTTTTTGGAGCCACTAGTCTACAGGAGCGGAACACGCCTTTGATTCAGGTTCTCATGAACAACATTCCATAGCGCAATTACCGAAATGAAGCTGGACAAAATAATCCAAAGGAGCCAAAAAATAATCGGATGATGAATGACTGAGCAGCTGATGTTCCAACGGAATAAAGCATCACACTAAATGATCGATCGTATATGAACAATATCAGTCGGACATATTACAACTGAGACCATTTGGCATGACGTGCTGATCTGATTAAAGTGACGATTATTGGACATGGATCTTGATTGCTTCATGATAATGCATGGGGAAGAAATGCCTACATCACTCTCGGTATTGTATTACAGAGATGATGCATTAAAGAGTGACTGGAGTAGAGACCTCTCAGATAATAGAGTGACTGGAATACAGAGAGTGCCGGAATGTAGAGAGAGCGGAGTAGAGAGCCCCCGGATTATAGAGTGACTGGAATACAGAGAGTGCCGGAATGTAGAGAGAGCGGAGTACAGAGCTCTCAGATTATAGAGTGACTGGAATACAGAGAGTGCCGGAATATAGAGAGAGCTGAGTAGACAGTTATCAGATTATAGAGTGACTGGAATACAGAGAGTGCCGGAATGTAGAGAGAGCGAAGTAGAGAGCTCTCAGATAATAGAGTGACTGGAATATAGAGAGTGACGGAATGTAGAGAGAGCGGAGTAGAAAACTCTCAGATTATAGAGTGACTGGAATACAGAGAGTGCCGGAATGTAGAAAGAATTGAGTAGAGAGCCCCCGGATTATGGAGTGACTGGAATACAGAGAGTGGCGGAATATAGAGAGAGCTGAGTAGAGAGCTCTCAGATTATAGAGTGACTGGAATACAGAGAGTGACGGAATATAGAGAGAGCTGAGTAGACAGTTCTCAGATTATAGAATGACTGGAATACAAAGAGTGCTGGAATGTAGAGGGAGCTGAGTAGAGAGCTCTCAGATTATAGAGTGACCCCGACCTTCAGCTCTACGGGCAGGCGCTCTACCACAAGACCACGGAGGCGGTCGATCATAGAGAGAGCAGAGTAGGGAATTACCAGATTATAGAGAGAGCGGAGTATGGAGCTTCCAGATTATAGAGAGAGGGGAGTACGGAGCTCACAGGTTATAGGGAGAGTGGAGTACGGAGCTCTCAGATTATGGGGAGAGGAGTAGGGAGCTCCCAGATTATATAGAGAGAGGAGTAGGGAGCTCCCAGATTATAGGGAGAGTGGAGTACGGAGCTCCCAGATTATAGAGAGAGAGGAGTACGGAGCTCCCAGATGATAGGGAGAGAGGAGTACGGAGCTCCCAGATGATAGGGAGAGTGGAGCACGGAGCTCCCAGATTATAGGGAGAGTGGAGTACGGATTTCCCAGATTATAGGTGAAGTGAGGTAAAATTGGGTTTAACGTCGCGTCCAAGATTATTGCACTTATATAGCGACGTGCATGCACGTGCGTGTGTGTGTGTGTGTGTGTGTGTGTGTGTGTGTGTGTGTGTGTGTGTGTGTGTGTGTGTGTGTGTGTGTGTGTGTGTGTGTACTAGTCCGGACTGGAGCCGATTTATAGTGCTAGCTCACTGAGATACCATGTCGCACTTTAACATGAATACCCCACTCAGACACAGCATACTGACTCCGAGCCGACCAGTCCTTGTTTTAGCCCCTCAATGCCGAGCGCCAGACAGGGTAACAACAAGTACCATCTTTTAACGTCTTTTGGTATGACGCGGCCGGAGATCGAACCCCGGACCTTCCGCTCTCCGGGCGGACACTCTACCACTAGACCACGGAGGCGGTCCCCAGATTATAGCGAGAGTAGAGAAGAGATTCCCCATATTATAGAGAGAGTGGAGTGTTGAGCTCCCAGAAATAGAGAGAGTGGAGGGTTGAGCTCCCAGATATAGAGAGAGTGGAGTGTTGAGCTCCCAGATATAGAGAGAGTGGAGTGTTGAGCTCCCAGATATAGAGAGAGCGGAGTACAGGTAATGTTGGCTTGCTTGAAAGGATGGAGTAGAGAGAATGGCGGATTATAGAGGGTGAGTTACAACGAATTCCAGATTACAAAGGTGCCGTATTATATCAGGTATATAGAGATGGGGAGTACAGATTGTCGGATTACAGAAAGATGGATTAGAATGAAGTACAACGAAGTTCAGACGTACGGAATACAGAGATTCCGGATTAAGAGAATGACAGAGAATGTTTGGTTATTGGGACGATGGATTATAGAGAATGCCGGATCATACAGATACATCATGTCGGATAACAGAGGTTACAAGATCACAGAGAGCGGAGAATATGAGGCTGGGGTACAGACATCGATGGATAAGTGACGAGTATTGCAAATGTGTCTTGATATTGTACTGCAGAGATAACGGAATGTAGAGAGTGAAGTGTACAGAGAATGGTGGAATGAGTAAGCTGGGGATGTCGGATTATAAAGGGTGCCGGATTATAAAGTGATGTAAAGGTGTTTTTAGTGAGTTGTGTTAAACTCCAGAATATCATTAACGTAATTAACTATTGAAGGTTCTAATGTTCTGCTTAGCCTGGCACAAGTTCAGCAGCGTTATTAATGTGGTTGCCAGAGACTACTTTACTAGCATACGCTATTGAAACACTAAGTCACATTATAACGTATGCGAAAACGGCCATTAGAATAATGTCTTTTGACAGGAACAGTCCTATTGACACGACTTATGGGCATTTAGGAACCTCTGTCACACATGTTCGTCATAAGTTCCTAATTATACAACTAAGGTTCAATTACATTGAAAATCGTTAACTTCACAAATCGTCATAAAAGCACGTTTCAATATTTTTTTAATTTCATTTATATAGAAATAGATCGACGTATGGACACTTTCCAACTTAAGTACAAAATTAGAAAAAAAAATATGCTCAAATTGATGAACGATTAGACTGCATAGACAGTAACAGTGGGCTTGAGCGATCACCACAGCGCCGGAAGGCTCATCTCAGCTTAGATTGCACAAAGGAAACTTCCAGGCCTAGACTTAACCACCTTTTTAATGAAATTGGCTCAGAATATTTTTCAAGCAATATCTGGAAATGCAGTAGATTATTCCCTCTATTTAATTACAATATAACGGGCTTCGGTGTGTACTCGTTTCAGCCTCGCGATGCTGCCTCTCATTTGAAGGTAATTTCTAATTTGGGGAAGTTAGACACAGATTTAGAATTGATTTCTTCAGTACTGCAAAGGTTTCTGTTAAATATGGTCTGTTCGCTAGCCAAGCAATGATCCCTAATAACAGGTTCACATACCTACGACTTCGAGATCGACACAAGGGCCGACGGAAATATCTCCCCTCTATGGCCTTGCGCGTTAATGGGTTAAGCGTGTTCTAACGTTGGACAAACACGGACTGAAACTTCCCTATCGTGCGCCGAGAAGAAGACGCCCTGTGTTTCTGTGTTACGTGGTAACTGGTGTCTACAGTGGCTTCATCGACAGGCCTGGGGTGGGGGCAACATTTATGGACACTGGCGGACCATCAGAGCGGACCAACAGGGCATACTGTCAGAGCAGACAATCAGGGCAGACCGTCAGAGCAGACCATCAGGGCATACCGTCAGGTCATACCATCAGGGCAGACCATCAGGGCATACCATCAGGTAATAACACCAGGGCAGACCATCAGGACAGACTACCACCACAGACCATCAGAGCAGACCACCAAGTCATCTGTCAGAGCAGACCATCAGGGAAGACCACCGCGGCAGACCATAAGGGCAGACCATCATGACTGGCGACTTGGGGTGATCATCAGGGCAGACTACCAGGGCAGACCATTAGGGCAGACCATCAGGGCAGACCACCATGTCATACCGTCAGTGCAGACCATCAGGGAAGACCACCGCGGCAGACCATAAGGGCAGACCATCAGGACTGACGACTTGGGGTGATCATCAGGGCAGACCATTAGGGCAGACCATCAGGGCAGACCACCATGTCATACCGTCAGAGCAGACCATCAGGGCAGACCATCAGGACAAAACGTCAGGGCAGACTTTTAGAGCAGACCATCAGGGCATATCACTAGGGCGGACCGTCAGGGCAGACCACCATGTCATACCGTACGGGCAGACCACCATGTCATACCGTACGAGCAGACCATCAGGACATACCATCAGGACAAAGCGTCAGGGCAGACTATTAGAGCAGACCATCATGGCATATCACCAAGGCGGACCGTCAGGGCAGACCATCAGAGCAGACCATCAGGTCATACCATCATGGCATACCATCAGGGCATACTATCAGAGCAGACCATCCGGGCATACCGTCAGAGCAGACCATCAGGGCATACCATCAGGACAAAGCGTCAGAGCAGACCATCAGGGCATACCATCAGGGCGGACCGTCAGGGTGGACCATCAGGGCAGACCACCAGAGCAGACCATCAGGGCATACCATCAGGGCGTACCATCAGGGCATACCATCAGGGCTTACCATCAGGGCAGACTACTACAGCAGACCATCAGGGCGTACCATCAGGGCATACCATCAGGGCATACCATCAGGGCATACCATCAGGGCGTACCATCAGGGCGGACCACCGGGGCAGACCACTACAGCAGACCATCAGGGCATACCATCAGAGCAGACCGTGGTGATATAGCTAACAACGGGCAGTGGTGATGGCTACTTTTGTCTATCGGCACCAGACACTTGTCTGTTTTATGAGACAAACGTCCATAAAGTCGCGCGGGCTTTCCTCGCATGTTGACAAACTGGTAAAAGTGGTATACCGGATGTAGTCACTCACTCATGTTAGACATCAATGACATCAGGCACGGAAATATATTATAACGATTGTCTGCTATAAATCTTTTAATGTATGACCATATCACTAGCTCACCGAGCGTCGGATAAAATCGCCCACATCGACGCTAAAATCTATCCACTCAAATAGTAGCTCATCTAAAACTAAGCTTTACATTCAAAACCAAACTATGTAATCATGATACAACGCCCTAAAGCCCAGTCTCAGTCAAAATTAATGTTTATTGGTACAAACAATATGAAACCACTTACTCATTAGAACATTTCTATTCTTAAAGGGTGCAGTTGCTGCAGGCATTTCTAGCCGTTTCAACGTCATTAGATCAAATTACATCAGACATTAAGACAGACACACCATGCTCATTAACTGGGACGTATGGCCCGTGGGTCTGACGGTACTGTGTGATCGGTTCTCAGTGCCGAGAGAACGCTGTATGGAGTATCAGACGCATTGGCTCAACATAACACAGTGTAAAGTAATTCGCTTTCTCTTACACTCATTTAAATGCTGATTAGATTGTGGTATTATGTCTTAAGGCTGTTTGCGTCTGTCAAGTATTTTTGATCTGTATGATATATGTATGTGCCAGCTGCTGTCTAGAATCTTCCAAAGAATTTTAACTTCAGGGCTTCTCGCACATAGGACAGTGTTAAACTAAACCTTGATGGAACCATTAGGTAGCTGCAGAAAGTTTTCGTTATAGAAATAGCATTATTATTATTATTATTATTATTATTATTTACAGATCAAAATAAAAAATGCAGCAAAGAGGGTTTGGGTAATCCTGGCACTCAGGCTGGTTTGGCTCATCATCAGCTCAGGGCCCTTGCCCTCCCCACACGCAGCCCAGACAGCAAATGGGACTTGTCCCAGGAAGCGCTGCCAAGTCAAACCCACCCAGAACTTTTTCGGAGAATGTGAAGACTCCCCAACACCGCAGCCTTCTGCATTACCAAGGTTGTCAGAAGGGCTGTATTCCTGGTAGCAAGCATGAGTACTCTCCCAATGTCAGTCAACAGATTGGGAGGTACCAAACCTAAGGCACCGAGAACAATGGGGAGTCGGACAACTTGGTACTTGGGATGCAAGCCTGACATTTCAAAAGTGACATTTCAAAAGTGAGGTCCGCATATTTGCCATGTTTTTCCTCAATCTTGTCAATCACATTAGTGTCAAAGGGGAAAGAAAATTCAATGATATAAATTATTTCATTGGATTTATCAAAAAGGACAAGATAAGGTTTGTTGGCCTGGATCCGTCTAAAGCTGTAAATGGGCCTATTCCAAAGAATTTTGTATTTATCATTTTCCATAAGGCCCTCTACATATTCCGGGTCGTACCATGGGTGGACCACTGTGTCAAAACCATAAGCATGGCGAAGGCGGTAATAAAATGATCGAGCTTTACCATCATGTCGTTTAAGATACTGTGTTTGTGCCAAAGGTGGGCATCCACTGACAATGTGTTGGACAGTCCCATTAAATTCATTACATAATCTACATTTCATATTTACATTTTGATGTAAAATCACACATAGTTTCACTTTTCAGGCCAGACGACTTCATCCAAGCGAAGAAGTATGCAGGATTGCTGATCTTCTCAACACACTGCACATAAACTCGATGCAGTGGTCTTTCAGATAGCCTCGCCTTGAAAAATATGGCACTTCGCTTGGTTGACACTCATTTCTGTACCGTCCAGGAGTACAGAACAACAAAATCAACACCGACGTTGAGATTATGTCCCACATCCATGGCTCGTTTAAGAAAACTGTGAAATGACTTGTTTTAATCATGAGTCTTGACATGCTTCACAAGAGGATCATCAGACAAATAAATGTGTGCAAAAGTGCACAATACAATTCTATCACCAAGAGCCCCAACGCTAATCAAACCACGTCCTCCCATCATAATTGGTAAATATATGCGATTGAGAGAAGAGCTAGGGTGGTTGGATCTATTGTAATAGATCCATAAGTGGTAGAGCTGCGAATGCTCTTGAATCGTACTAATTAGATAGCCCATAGTTCCATGTCAACCACCTTTACTTACTTCCAACACAACCATTACTGCCACTACCTCGGCTTCCCTGCCGCTAACACTACGTGTAACCACTAGACCATGATAACTACCTTCAACCCACCATGAACACACTCGCCAGCATCAGCTGTATCATCTACAACATCGTCCTTACCACCATCTCCGTCGTCATAAGCAGCATCCCGGTCGCCACATCACCTGCACCAACAAAATCAACAGAATCATCACCTTTACTATCACCACGAATGCTGTCATAATCACCAAGAAACCAAACCCAGCCATAACCACGAAAAGTGTCCTAGTTTCCTATAACAGCGTGTTCCTGAAGCTAACAGTTCCCCATTACAATGCTGGTACACCAGCCAGAACAGCGTGTTCCTGAAGACTGTCCACGTGGTTGCTTCTGTCATTGCTAACAAAAACCAAATCGGTGAATCGCAGTTGTATAACCCTAGTGTGTTTTTTATATTTACAAAAAGCTGTTAAATCGATGTGGTAGACCAATATGGACAATGGATGACAATCCCATTGTCCCGAGAAAAAAATCTGTAAGGCTATTATATGTGGCTTGAAGACATCCGACCACAGGTAATGGAACCTTTCATCGTATAAATATTGCACGTGTCTCCTGTTTTAAATCCGTAACGCCGGAATAAATGTTATTAGCGAAAAAATACAACCTTCCACACACTGTCTTCTCTTTATTTGTGGGGCTTTATCCGGAGACTGCGTTCCCCGAAATCCCTCGCTTGACAGGCTTTGCCTGAGCTCACGCTCATCATGTATGTCTACCTCATCAATGCCCCCCAATTATCAACAAATTGAGGAAAAAACTCCCCCAGTGTTATCCCGTAACAGTGAAACACAGGTGCAACGCCAATAGCGTCTAAGTCGGTCTGATCACCACTTGAAATACCGCCTGTTTTTATGGGCTCGTCCTTTGAGAATGCAACTTACATTATATTGAATGTTCCTCAGGAAACTATATACTGCTAACCGATAAAGCTTTACGAGTGAACACTGATTGTGGAAGAGTTCCAAGGTTGAGAGCGCTATAGAAGTAGGGTGAGAGCATGGGAGATGCATGCCCGCTACGTGTCGAGAGAGGAGGGGAATGATTGTCTCGGGCAAGTTGGAACTTCCGGGGTTATAGCAAATAACAACCTTGCCCCTAATCCTAAGCTCATAATATGGAATGATCGTAAATCGTAAAACTTCTGGTTGAATGTGTGGGCGGGTGAGGCAGCCTTATGTTCGATCGTTCATCAGTCTGTATAATTGTAATAATAATAATCACCACCATCATCGTCATCGTGTATATTTATCAATTATAATGGGAGGGCGTGGTTTGATTAACGTGGAGGCTCTTTGTGATAGAATTGTATTGTGCACTTTTGCACACATTGATTTGTCTGATGATCCTCTTGTGAAGCATGCCAAGACTCATGATTAAAACAAGTCATTTCACAGTTTTCTTAAACGAGCCAAGGATGAGTGACACAATCTCAGTGTCAGTGTTGATTTTGTTGATGGTTCTGTACTCCTGGACGGTACAGATATGAGTGTCAACCAAGCCATATCAAATTGGCCCAGACTTAGTATTTCAAGGAGAGGCAATCTGAACGGCAACTGCATCGCGTTTATCTGCAGTGTGCTAAGAAGAACAGTAACCCTACAGAGTCCTTCGCTTGGATCATGTCGGCAGGCCTAAAAACTGAAACAGAAAGCTTTCTGTTTGCTGCTCAAGACCAGTCACTTCCCACTCGTAACTGTCAATGTGTGACTGTGCATCAAAATGTAAATATGAAATGTAGATTATGCAATGGATTTAATGAGACTGTCCAACACATCTTCAGTGGATGCCCAGCTTTGGCACAAACACAGTATCTTAAGCGACATGATGGAGTGGCTCGATCATTTTATTACCGTCTTCGTCGTGCTTGTGGTTTTGACAAAGAGGTCCATCCATGGTACAACCCAGAATATGTAGAGGGCGTCATAGAAAAAGATAAATAAAATATTCTTTGGAATAGGTTTGTATACAGCCTCGGACCTACCATGGCCAACAAACCTAATCGTGTCCTTTTTGATCCAATGAAATAATTTATGTCATTGAATTTACTGTCCCTTTAAACACTAATGACATTGACAAAATTCAGGGAAAACATGGCAAATATGCGAACCTCGCTTTCGAAATGTCACGCTTGCATCCCAAGTACCAAGTTGTCCGACTCTCCATTGTTCTCAGTGCCCTCAGTTTGTAGAGGGGGCAAGGGCCCTGAGCTGATGATGAGTCTAACCAGCCTGACTGTGCCAGGATAACCCAAACCCTCTTTGCTGCATTTTTTATTTTAATCTGTACATAATAAAATAATGGGAGTGTACATCCTAATCTGCTGGTGCGCTAGTAGGTTTACCTCTTCTCCTACCGGGTAGCCATTCAACATAATGAGTAACAAGCAGAATTTTTCTTTTTGGTATTTAATTTCATGAAGTTTTAGGAGTAAATTTAGATTCTATCTACACGGCTATTGTGCTCTACGTGCAACAGGAACTCTCCATGAAGTGCATCAGTGTTTTTAATGATTGATTATCAGCTTAAAACGAAAGACCCCCTAACTTTAACCCTCGATCTGTCGCCTCATAGCGTTGTACTGATGCTATACTCTGCAAAAAAAAGAAACGTAAAAGTAGTAAAATCGTAAATGTCTGTCATAGTGTTGCCGATATCCGTACAAAATTAATACCGAAAATCCATTCGACATATCTGCATGGATTGGGATTGATTTGTGTGGATATAATGAAGTACTGCTGAAATTTCGTGAAAAGATCGACAGCCGCAAAAACAAAACCACATGCCGAAACACACCAACGTGACATGCATGTGCAACATCATTCGTTGGGCTATGAAAACCTTGGAGTTTTTATTTGCACTCTATCACAATCTCACAGAAAGTGAACAGCGAAAACATGCCACGACTGACGGGAGCTCAACGCAATAATGCCATCGGTGTGGGGTGGTGGGGTGGAGTGGGGTGGGGTGTGGCGTGTGGGGTGAGGACGGCTCTGTGGGCTTCAGCAACACAGCAGTGTTGGTGGTGGGGTGGGGGGGTGGGGGGGGGGGCGGTATGTGGGCTTGAGGAATCGTCTTCGGCCGTAGCAGTTTTTTCCCTACGTAGCACCAAGCACAATTACACGACTTTGGAACCGTTATCAGACACACTGGACAGCACGTCACCTTCCGAGATTCGGTCAGCCATAAATCACCTCTAGAGCACAGGACAGAGTCATACGGCTAAGTCACCTACCTGAAACAACCACCACGACCACATCTACAACTACGGCAATACCTGGATTGCGTAGGATATCAGCCCAGACAGTGAGGAACCGTTTAGACCCTGAGGGTATTCGCGCTTGATGACCAGTTCGAAGGATCATTTTGACTGACCCCAATGGCGACGTCAATGGTGTCAAGGTCACAGAGTATGGTCACAACTGCGATGGAGACAAGTTTGGTTTAGTGATGAGTCACTTTTTATTATTCGCCGTATGGGAGACGTCGTGTTTACGAGCGTCACGGGGAACGTTATGCCTGAAACTGCATACACGAAGTGACAGATGTGGTTGTGGTACCGTAATGATGTGTGCCGATATCCCCTACACTGGTAAAACAGCCTTTGTGCTTGTTCAAGGGAATTTAAGGGCACAACGTTACCCGGATGAAAGAGTTTCTTCGGCCACACGTCCTTTCAAGTATTATGCAACAAGCGAACGTAATTTTACATCAAGACACCACCCGACCTCACATGTTTAGACTGACAACAACCTTTTTGAGAAATCACAACATCCAGGTCCTGCCATGGCCCCCCAGGTCTCCAGATTTAAACCCAATCGGCCATATATATGGTATGCACTGGCTCAACGACTGCGAACACATAAGCAACAACCACAGAACCTCCGACAGTTGGCACAAGCACTGCAGTCAGAGTGGTGAACATTCCCAGGCCACAATTTGAAATCTGATTGCTTCCATAGGACGACAATGCCAATCACTTTTGGACTCTAATGGTGGCTATACAAGATACTGAGCACAGATGACCTTCGCCTTGAGTATCTACTGTTCTATTTGTGCCATATGGAACCTGGGTCAATGGCAATGATGTGTACCAATTCTGAACAATCGATTACCATCTGTTGATTATTTATATGATGATCTAAAATGACTTTTGCGTTTCTTTTATTTTTTTGCAAAGTACATATCAACACGCCTCAGCCGTGTCTTGGTGTCGCTTCATTAGGCTGTCCTACGAATCAATCAGAGATGCAAAGCAACTTATACCATCCGCTCTTACTGCTGCTTAATGTTGAAACACCTGCTACCATGAACTGCTCTTCACGTTTCTGCTGTTTAGAGCCGAGGCGATGCTTACAGGTTTTTGTTAGTTTTGTTAGTTCTTCAATAATTGTTGGGTTCAACGGAACGTTTTTTGCAGTGCGCTGTTTGACATAACTTGGCATTTTTCCGCAATTCCTCCCGACACGACACATGCGGCAAGGAACAAAATCCCTTAAAAATACCAATAACGTACTTTTAGCTGGCACATTAAATGACTTACAGCCTAACTGTTTTCAATTATTCATAAGACCAGTGATCAGAAAGGTTTCAAATTGGATTTCAGTGTTTTTGGATTGACATCAGGTGCAGATATAGAACACTAGCTAGGCAAACCTTTGTTCTGGTAAAAACAAAGTAAATATTGCAGGTGTGCATTCTTTTCTCAGGCAATTCAATTGTAATCAGTAATTGGTCGGGGATTTTATCCGGTGTTCCGACAAGCGTGGCCCCGTGGCCCTTAGCTGGATGTCAGTTGACTCTGATCTCTTCCACGTCGGTGTTAATGGAACCAGAATGACTGGCGAGATTGTGTGTGGTGGGAGACATCGTGGTACTCTCCAGCCTTCTGTGTAGTTAACACCGAACCCAGAAATAATCCAGCTACATGAGAGCGGCCTGTAAATAATCGACTCAGGGCCAAGTTATTCAGTGGTTGATATTCTGAACAAGAATCCACGTCGTTGGGTTACGATGACACGCCATCATTCAAGTCACAAAGCTGACCACCCGATCCTCACAGTCGCCTCTTAAGACCGTCTTAGTTTGCTGAGGACATATTGTAATTCGGGATTCACACAGGAAACCAGTACGTGCTGCAGCCCGGAATCTCTTACGCCGGCATAGGTTGTAGGGTGCATGTTGTTACCCGTAATACCCACAGGGTCTTTCGCTGCCTAGGCTTCTTCTTTGGTGCTGATCACATACCAAGTGTGGGAAATTGTGTTCCCAAAACACTTTAATCCCTTTCAAATGACAGTAAAAAACACAATTGCCGTCAGATCATAGTAAATACATATCTGTACACATCTCCAGCTTCTTCCGTCAATGTTCAGATACCTTAAGCATACGCCGAAGAGAAACTTCTGAATTTGTTTGTTTGTTTGTTTGTTTGTTTCCAGCTACATGACGGCGTCGATCCACGCAATTGGGATACGATGACATGCATCAACCAAGTCATCGAGTCTGACCATCCGATCCCGTTAGTCGCCACTAAAGACAAGCATAGTCGCCTCTTACGGCAAGAATTGGGTTGCTGAAGACCTATTCTATCCCGGATTTTCATGGGTCGAAACGGTTGAAAGAAATATTCGTAATAAAACATGTGACTCCGTTGACATAGGACACTAACACCCTCAGTGTGCGTCATCTGTCTGGTATAGCATTGTCAATACTTTATACAGAACGTGAAAACAATGGAACAATAATACAGTGTTTGCTTGTTTTGTTTTTTGTTTGTTTGTTATTTAATGCCGCACACGGCAATGTTCCAGCTATAAGACGGCAGTCTGGAAATAATCGAGTCCTAACCAGACAATCTAGTGATGGACATCATGAGCATCTATCTACGCCATTGGGATACGATGACATGCATTAACCAAGTCAGCGAGCTGACCACCGATCCCGTTAGTTGCCTCTTACGACAAGCACAGTCGCCTTGTACGGCAAGCATGGGTTGCTGAAGACCTATTCTACCCCGGATCTCCACGCGTGACAGTTGCAGAACATAATTTATATAACATTCGTGCCCGACTGGTAGTTTACGCATATAATTGATAAATACTTCGACAACCCAATACATGTAGCTGCACTGAGTGATAATGGAGAAAATGGAAGCCTGCCAAAATTAACCAGATTTCTTCTTTACAGTGTGTTTGACAATACGTGAACTTTTAATCCTGGACTTTTATTGATATGTAGCCATTCATCTTCATACAGCACGAAGCCAGTATACATCATCTCGCTTTCAATTCTCTTCTTTTAAGTTTCAAAACGATTTTACCTTCCTCTTACCAACAAAGAAGAAAAGATGGGAATCGATTGCTAAGTTCATGGACAGCCTGTTGAGCGATGAGTTTCCTGCTCGCTCTACTTTGAGTAATCACATTAGATGATGTTTCACAAGGAAGGGGTTGTACAAGACCTGAGTCCCGGGAACAATCAATATCAAAAACTCTTAACGCCAGTTTTGTTATACGTATGTAATCATCCTCTGATATAATCTCATTATGTTTAATAGTTGCCATATTTGGTAAGAGCTTCGGAAGAGAGCGTCGTCGTCAACTTTGGAACATGTCATCCAGACCTCATACAGACCATCCAGACCTCATACAGACCATCCAGACCTCATACAAACCATCCAGACCTCATACAGACCATCCAGACCTCATACTGACCATCCAGACCTCATACAGACCATACAGACCTCATACAGACCATCCAGACCTCATACAAACCATCCAGACCTCATACAGACCATCCAGACCTCATACAGACCATCCAGACAAGTGTAGCACACAGGAACTGTGTGAGTTGAGATGAGTTAAAAGATTATTGCACTAATATAGCGACGTGTATGCACGTGTGTTTGTAGTAGTTTATACTGATGCCGATTTATAGTGCTAGCACACTTATTACCATTCCGCAGTTTAACATGAATACCCCTCAGACACCGTTCACTGACTCCGAATCGACCAGTCCTTGTTTTAGCCCCTTAATGCCGAGCGTCAGAGAGGGTAACAACAAGTACCACCTTTTAACGTCTTTTGGTATGACACAGCCGGGGATCGAACCCTGGACCTTTCACTCTCCGGGCGGACGCTCTACCACTAGACCACAGAGGTGGTCGATCTAAGAGTGTACGTGGGGGTTGAATAGCTGATGACGAACCGCACCCATCACACCTTTCCCGAGTACTCTTCACACCTTTCCCGAGTACTCTTCACCTGCCGTTACCTACAGTGGTTGTTTGCATTTAGAAACCAATTCTATAAACGTGCACTCTATCTACTCTAAAAGACAGGAAGTTATCGGCAGACCTACACATGTTAAAATATTATCTCCAGCTTCTAAGATAACTGAAGTCAACCGCAAGTATGTGCTTAGTTATTATCTACTTATAACCCTTTTAGTGATCAAATCAACAGCCGAATGCAATAAAAAAACGTTCTCCAACCGACCAGAAAACTCAACTATGTGCACTGATCCCGCGGTTGGTGTTCTGTTTGTATCATGATGTAGTGCTTCAATGAAAGCTAAAGAAACAAACAGACCATAGAATTATCTTCCAATGATAATAACCCTTAATGACTCCTTAATATGCCAGGAAGTGCTGCAGATCCTGATAATTGGATCGGTACACGAACCCTTCAGTGTTACGGGCGGTCCAGGTAGTATCATCAATCTCTAAGAAGAAATGCTTTCGGACCTCTCGAAGCAGGCAGCGCTGATTCATGAGCGTAACCTGTGTCTTCATTAGGGTGGAACCCCTCGGAGTCCAGATACGCGGATGGGTGAAGAGTGCGTGGTGTAATCGTACACCGTGTTCAACAAGTGCGTTAAATGTCGGGAAGATAGTTGTTTAACTACACAGGTAATGTATTACATTGTTCGAGAAATCAAAAGTGTGTGGTTTGTTGGTTTGTTGTTTAACCCCGCACTCAGCAATATTCCAGCTCTATGACGGCGGTCTGTAAATAATCGAGTCTGGACCAGACAATCCACGCAATTTGGATCGATGACAGGCATCAACCAAGTCAGCGAGCCTGACCACCCGATCCCGTTAGTCGCGACAAGCATAGTCACCTTTTACGGCAAGCATGGGTTGCTGAAGACCTATTCTACCCCGTAATCTTCACGGGTCCAAAAGTGTGTGAGGTTCAATACATTCGCAATGCCACCCGTGACGATCAGGATCAGAATAGGTCTTCATGCTTTTCGTAAGAGACGACTAACGGGACCGGGGGGTTAGACTCGCTGACTTGGTCCATGTTGTCATCGTATCCCAATTGCGCGGATCGATGCTCATATCAATCACTGGATTGTCTGGTCCAGAATTATTTACAGACCACCGTCATATAGCTGGATTATTGCTGAGTATTGCGTTAACCATCAAACAAACAAACATTCACATGTATTTCCCCCATGCAGCCCACCTCGCAGGGGTCCGTGGCCGAATCGGTACCCAGGGCAATGGTTGTGAAGGAGGCAATGAAGTAGTTCGGGTGCCAAAGTCGGTAGTTAGTGTCATCGTAAACCAATCAATCATTCGATTGTGTGGTCCAGACTCGAGTACGAGCATATTGCTGAGTGCGATACAAACAACAAACAACATCAATAAGTTAACCCAGAGTCTGTACTCAAAAGAATTCAGTGTGAAACCGACACAAAAAGGAAATATAACAATCAACAATTGTATTATAAAATTAAACAGGTTTACAAAATACTGCAACCTAATCACATTGGCAGTACACAATATAGTGGCAGTACAATTTTCAGTGGCGGTACAATTGCAATGGCAACATAAAATTCAATAGCAGTTGTAATAGCAATAAAGACAAGGATAATAATGTTCACCTAGCAGCAATTGTCATTGGTCAAGCTTCCAAAATAGGCCTTGGCTGGATATCCATGGCGAAATGATGATGTTCACACAACCGCCGGTCTTGGTGTAATTGGAGATGTTAGGTGAGATGAGAGAGGCACGCACGACAAACCTTATAAAGTCTACTCGAAAGTTTCTATACAGTGCTGGGCTTGTCTAGCTGTTCGGGAAGAACTCCAAAAAAAAGTCTAAATACAGTAACCTCCACACCAATGCTAACACCAATGTCAAAACACAATGCTGAACCTCCACTGAATTTCAACAGAAATAATGTAAAACAGCCACACTGCCACATAACATATCCCAATTGGTTCCTTGCCCAAGTGGGGATTCCAGGGCGGAATAGACCCCAAGTACCAAGCTATTCAAGACAGGGTCGCTGTCAGGATCGGGTGGTCACAGCGTTGTCTCCCGCTTGCTTGTATTCCACAAAGAGCTTTGGGAGTGTGTCAACCGCTTGCTTGTATTCCACCGAGAGCTTTGGGAGTGTGTCACCCGCTTGCTTGTATTCCACCGAGAGCTTTGGGAGTGTGTCACCCGCTTGCTTGTATTCCACAAAGAGCTTTGGGATTGTGTCACCCGCTTGCTTGTATTCCACCGAGAGCTTTGGGAGTGTGTCACCCGCTTGCTTGTATTCCAACCGAGAGCTTTATTTGTTGCTAATGGTATCATTCACTGGTCTTCTTATCCCAGACCTGAGTAAATATATTCCGCTGACTACAAATATTGCAGACTTCGGCCTTAAACACTGGCGCCTTCACTCAGTCACTGTAAACTTAACTTGTCTGAAAGACATTACTTAGAGGTTGACGGAGGACAAAGTAGACACAATTTACAGTTACTAAAGAAGTTGTTATCCATAAATTGTGTCTACTTTGTTACTCTAAACTTAACATTATATCACCTTATTTGGAACTAAGCCAACTTACTTCTTCATTGAACCAAATCTATATTGTTTACTAGAAGATAAGAAAATATTTTGTCAATCAAACGAAACAAAAAATACAAGTTTACGAAATCAGTGCATTTGTTTCACACAAGCACCTCTGGGTATTATACGCCTCTGCATTGAAGGTCAGACGCAGCGTGCATCTTTCAATTGCTTCATCTGGCTGAACTCATGGGCCACACCGTCCCAGCAAGTCCATACTTCCGCCAGTCGGTTCGCCAACGAAATACAGTTTGACACGAAGTCTTCCCATTGATTGTCAAAATAAAAACACCCCGGAATCCATCTCCCTCAAGTACAGCAGAATTCCAATTACTTTGACACCGATAATCAAGATCCGTTGTGAATGTCCTGACTACAACTAACTTGACAACGTATTGACATGAACCGACGAAAATTACTTATAAATAGATTGTTAATTGAAGGCACTGTTGAAAACAGACTCCACTGTTCCATGCTGGTAAATTGAGTCGGTAAAGTCCCTTGTTTTACGGTGGATATGCATTTCTCAGTTACCAGATTGGCAATGAGTGGCCAAGTGATGATGATACAGTGACGGGGATTGACGCAGTTACGGAGATTGACGCAGTGTCGGGGATTGACGCAGTGACGGAGATTGACGCAGTGTCGGGGATTGATGCAGTTACGGAGATTGACGCAGTGTCGGGGATTGACGCAGTTACGGAGATTGACGCAGTGTCGGGGATTGACACAGTGACGGAGATTGACAAAGAAACAAAGATTAACTAAGTGACAAGGGTTGACACAGAGACACGTTGCGTCAGTTCAAGGATCAAACGATTAAGAATCTCTTGAAAAAACTCATGGAATCCGTCGACTACATCAGCGGAAAATACAACCAAATGTAACAGACTTGATCATTGAATGTGTTCACAGCTTACATCGAAATGCGTTTTGAATGGGAATAAATATCAATTGTCAATGCAAGAGAATAACCATCCTAGGTTTTCTGCCGAAACAGATTCCACTGGGCGTCAAGGGCAAATAGCTGTAGGAATCGTATGGATATAGCGATATGTTAATTTTGAATTACGTCTACTGTGAACAAGTGCATCCATGTAATGCTTTAGAGAAAGTAACTACCTGATGACATATCACTGACAGAAATAGTAAGTACTCCACTCACACTAACATGTTAGCAGTCATAACTAACCAGGAAGTAAATATTTGCTGATAAGACTAAGGGTTGGCCTATCGTAAATAACAACAATTTACTCATCAGTTAGTAGAGATTACTATCCAACTTTCAAATAACAACTTGTTTAAGTAAAGAATTATACTACATTAATGAGTGATATTTAATAATCTTCTTCTCACAATGTACTTGCAGCAATAGTATGTTTACTTAGCTTGTAGTAATTGTTACTACACTTATAGGCTCATTTCTTGGTCTATCTATGCTCCCTGTTGACAGCCGTTGTATACAATTTGCAAAAACACACGTAAATAACAATGGGTTAAACAATACAGGCGAAAGATAACATATGATTTCAGAGGCATCGTAAGTTTATTTCCAGAAAACTACAGAAAGGTTATTAAGAGAATATTATAACATACAAGTCCTATTTTACACTGGAAGACTTAACTGACCTCCCTTCTTCATAGAGTTCATGCTATGGGTTCATAATTTTGTCAGTCATAAAAAAATAATACTAACAACGTTAAAAATCCATTATATAGCTAACATTCTGACTCATAATAGTCTCCTCGGTGTCTCAAAATGGCGAGAGAGACACTGACCAAGGCGGAAGTGAGGAATGTGACGTGGTTCTGTCGCCGAAATTGAAATACGATACCCTTCTTTCCACTGCTGTGCCGTGCAGTCGAACAGGTAGGATAGTAAATACGAGGTTTACTAACCATCTGGCCCCTGTTACTAATAAAGTTAGTTGAATTCTCTCTACTATTTGCTCAGTGATTGTAGTCGGGTTTAAAGAAACGTCGGAGACGATCGTCAGAACCAATGTATATTTTTCAATAAAACAAGAACGGAAACTTAAACTGTAAATATCGTCCAGGCCGTCGAACACGCCTGAAAGTCTGTCAATTAGGAAAATAAGGCAGTTGAATGTCTCTCCAATTGGGACGGGACGATAGGGAATGTTAAGGGCATGAACACGATCTCATAAATGAAACATCTAAAACAGAAAACCACAATTTATCACATACCCCCTAAAAACGGAGAACCAAGACGCTTGGCATTGCTATTTCTTAAGTATTATTACATATGAAAATATTTCCACGACGGAGTAAAAATAACTACTGACGGTCAAATCCGAGGGACAAGTCTATTCAATTCGCGTGCAGAATTCCTAAACTTCGCAAAATGCCATTTAAGGGGAGATATATTGAAGATCCAGTCAGTGTACCTCTATATTATTGTCTCTGAACCTAACAAAAACACCAACAGTCTGGGATATACCGCCGAGAGGTCTTCCAGACAAGTGAAGTAAATCTCGGGAGGGTTTTTGCAATTCATGCAAACTGCTCGAAGACAAGCATCGTGGATATATCTGCTTCGAGACAATTCCTCATGACGAAATGAAAGAAAGGTTTATGTCGTCATGTCCAAAATACCCACGTCAAGGAACACACGACAAAGACGCGCATGAAAGATGTGTCTACTAATTTGCATTTTGTGTTACAAGCAACGTTAATTGCAATAGTCTCAATGCCACTCTTGTCAATGGCCTTCGTGTCAAAGGTTTTCATATTAAATATACGTATGCGAAAGGTATTTCATATCAAAGGTGTCTTGTCAAAGACTCTCACGTGATGATGATTAAAGACAACGTCCAAGGCATCTCATGGGCACGATGCAGAGGCAAACAACAAGTCAATACCCTCATGTCACATGCACTCAGTGTAGGTTTTTTGTCGCACCCATGACACAAATCATCGCGTGTTGGGAAAATATACTACTCCAGCTATTCAAAATACATCACTTCTTAAACACTCTCTACAAAGTGCGTGGGTTGTCTGGGAGCTGGATCCCTCCCATCCCATGACGATTTATTTAAACTCAATAGTTTGATCACGTTGTCAGAAGTTCTATTCTGAGACCATCTTTGCGCACGATGCCGAACTCTTTCTATATACTGATACAGTAGGTGTTACCAAATATACTCGACCCGTGTAGATCCGGGGTAGAATAGGTCTTCAGCAACCCATTCTTGCCGTAAGAGGCGACTTTGCTTGTCGTAAGAGGCGACTAACGGGATCGGGTGGTCAGGATCGATGACTTGGTTGATGCATGTCATCGTATCCCAAATGCGTGGATCGGTGCTTATGATATCAATCACTGGATTGTCTGGTCCAGACTCGATTATTTACAGATCGCCGTCATAGCTGGAACATTGCCGAGTGCGGCGTTAAACAACAAACAAACAAACAAACCAAATATACTCACTTTAACGAAGAGATACATCACATTATCTAAGGTCTGCAAATAACTTATCATTCCTCACAGTGATATGTCCATGTGATAACCTGACATTTGTCATACTAATAAAGTTTTCCGTCGAATATTTCCGAATATTTCCAATCAACAAAGTCATAAGATTAACTTCCCTTGCTGTAGGCAAAACGTTATGCTTATGAAAGGAGACTGTTTCTACGTATACCTTGTGAATGTCTCATTTTCCTAAGTCATAAATACTGATTATATTATAATGGTTATTTTATTGTCGTATTCTAAATATTAATAATATTTCATCTTTTGGAAAGACCTTTACTTGATTATAGTAATTTGACCCGTAGCTCGGGGATATATCTTTGAGGCGGGTTTATCATCACGCGCTGGGAGTTTACTTGACGTGTGATCTTTGCTGCATAACTAGTGCTCCAGGAGTCCGAAGAACAGAATCCTTCATGCAGGTATGAGTATAACAAGAGCGTCCTATATACAAGTATTATATAGCAAGTCATACAGCAGATAGCATCCTACACAAGTACGTATATAGCAAGCGTGTACAACAGATGTTCTTTAACATGAACCCGTGAAGATCCGGGGTAGAATACCTCTTCAGCAACCCATGCTTGCCGTAAAAGGCAACTAACGGGATCGGGTGGTCAGGCTCTCTGAATTGGTTGATGCATGTCATCGTATCCCAGTTACGTGAATCGCTGCTCATGGTGTCAATCACTGGATTGTCTGGACCAGACTCGATTATTTACAGGACGCCGTCATATAGCTGGAATGCGGCGTTAAACAACAAACAAACAATCTTCACACATAGTATGTTGGTAGGATATACAAATGAAAGCTCTTTACTGTTCACAGATGAAAAGCGTAAACAGAAAGTCCTTTACGCAATAACGTTTCATGGCAAGACCGTACAGCAGATGTCCTTTACACAAGAACGGATGTACCATGACCGCATAACAGATGTCCTTTACACAAGTATTACATAGCAAGACCGTACAACAGATGTCCTTTAAACAAGTATTATAAAGCAAGACCGTACAACAGATGTCCTTTACACAAGTATTATATAGCAAGACCATACAGCACATGCCCTTAACACAGGTATTATATAGCAAGACCGTACAACAGATGTCCTTTACACAAGTATTATATAGCAAGACCGTACAACATATGTCCTTTACACAAGTATTATATAGCAAGACCGTACAACACATGTCCTTTACACAAGTATTATATAGCAATATCGTACAACAGATGTCCTTTACACAAGTATTATATAGCAAGATCGTACAACACATGCCCTTTACACAAGTATTATATAGCAAGACCGTACAACAGATGTCCTTTACACAAGTATTATATAGCAAGATCGTACAACACATGCCCTTTACACAAGTATTATATAGCAAGACCGTACAACACATGCCCTTTACACAAGTATTATATAGCAAGACCATACAACACATGCCCTTTACACAAGTATTATATAGCAAGACCGTACAACACATGTCCTTTACACAAGTATCATATAGCAAGACCATACAACACATGCCCTTAACACAAGTATTATATAGCAAGACCGTACAACACATATGCTTTACACAAGTATTATATAGCAAGACCGTACAACACATGCCCTTTACACAAGTATTATATAGCAAGACCATACAACACATGTACCTTTACACAAGTATTATATAGCAAGACCGTGCAACACATGCCCTTTACACAAGTATTACATAGCAAGACCGTACAATAGATGTCCTTTACACCAGTATTATATAGCAAGACCGTACAACAGATGAACGTATGTAGCAAGGACGTACCGTATACGCTGCATACCGTTTTAGGTGCAGGACGATTATGTGTATACGTATTTTACAAGTGAGACGTTGGAGACGACCATCAGAGATCTCTATGGTAATATTCTCGTTCCATATAACCAATGTTTCCAACGCTCGATATTCTTCCAGAATCGCTGGGTCAAAGAATCGTGACAATCAGTCTTGGTAGATATGACATTTCATCTAATGAATGAAAAGCATTTAGAAACACCAGCCACCCCAGGGAGGGCGAACATCTTCGAAGCAACACACGTCTTTCCGCGTCACACCTCGTAGACAGAAGTCCCCTCACAAACTATGTACTGTCTCATCGATTGCTGCGTATTTCAGGGCCAGTAGACGACATTCTATGTACACTGCCAGTGAGAAATACCAATTTCATTCTGAGTCCTTCCGCATGGAACAAAACCTTGCTGTCAAAAGACCTTACCGAAGACATTCATCACCTTTCAAACAATATTATTTTCTGTTCTCGTTTCAGCATTGATAGATAGAAGGTTCAAAGGGCTGGTCCCCACGCGGTGCTCGTTCAAACATGTCGCCCTACAAGGGGCGGTCTTCATTACTGCCCCACTGCCACATACTGGGAGCCTGTCTACAGACGCTGATAGCTCACAGTTGATATAACAGGGACTTGGCTATAGGAATGTGCATATAGGCAATTGATATCGCATGAGAAAGTTGCCCGTAGGACGCTGCAGCTAACCAGTCACAGTGGCAGGAATATTAATGACATCATACTGGTCTGCAGAGCACCGTGGAACTACACTTAAGAATCGTCATTCACTTTGTGTGAGTTCATTGGAGTATGAACCTTCATAGAGGTGTCGGACATGACAATACTACATGTATCAGACACGGCAATACTGCATTATCAGACACGGCAATACTGCATTATCAGACATGGCAATACTACATGTATCAGACATGGAAATACTACTCGTATCAGACATGACAATACTACATGTATTAGGTATGGCAATACTACATGTATCAGACATGACAATACTACATGTAACGGACATTGCAATACTACATGTATTAGGTATGGCAATACTACATGTATCAGACATGACAATACTACATGTTACGGACATTGCAATACTACATGTATCAGACATGACAATACTACATGTAACGGACATGGCAATACTACATGTATCACATTATATGGTCAAGCCGGAAGATATCAGACATTACCACACTGTAAGATATTGGACAACACAACCACTACCTCTGCTGTTTCAACATAATATAGTTTCACATTGATTCATATACTGATGTATTCCTATGTTGATTCACTTGGTTTGTTGGTTGTCTCGATCGAACCCCGGATAACACGAACTTTTTACCAGTCCACGTGTGTTTATCACAAGGTTCGACTACACTACAGAACGGCAAATAATCTTTGTGGAGTTCTGTATCCACAGATGTCAGAGTAATCTCCAAAGCATTGCTAGGGGATTACGGTTCATTGTATGCAATAAAAAATATATAGAACTGGTTCCTGATTTTATCGGAGACCTGATATTGGAAGTTTGTATGTGCCCCAGGCAGGGCGTGGTGTAGGGGAAAGCAACATATGTTGTAGCTGTATAGTGTGGAATTACCCCTGCTTGGATAATGACGCACTGAGGAGATCACTTGGATCAATCCTGGTGTAACGGAGAGGCCTGGCCCTACAGTGCGAATCGGTGGACAAACAGATAGTCAGGGAGATTCATTTCAGTGTCCCTTTCAAACAAATCTCCCCGTACTCGCTGTAGGCAGATGACTGATGTACAGATGGCGTGTACAGCGGTGTTGACTTAGGCCAAGGGTCCTACTTAGATTTCATCTCCCATGATGCCGATTGCGAGCTGTCGATTACACATCGATTTCATAATAATCGTGACGGGAAAATACTGTCCACGGCGTCGCATCATGTATATAACACATTGATTTCATAATAATGATAATTGGCAAACACTCGCTAAGCTCGGCGTATTGCTCTCCGACACTGAAGGCCAGGAAATTATTTTAACCCTGGGGTCATTTCAGATAAATAGATTGCGTCCTGGGATGGTCGAAAAAGCGGCTATAAGTGTGATTTGGAGGTTCATTAACCCCAGATAGGCTAAAGTGTAATGCAACTTGATGCTGTATAATAGCAATAGAGCCTAAGGCCACGGTGTGCTGTGGCAGAAGAAGGCTATGTGACTCCTTCGTGTCGCAGCTGACATTTTCATTGTAACACTGTAATCATCTTTTCTTGATGTGATTTTGATATTGCCATCACGGTAGCAGTTCTATAAGAGCTCATCTTCTATTTGTTTCAGATTCGACCAATGAGACGGCTTCTAGCACCGGGCAACATGTTTACCCCAGTAAACGTATACAATACAAGAGGCTACAGAGGCGGGATCATAGTGGGTGGGATATGAGGTCAGAACATTGCGGCTGAGGATATGAGGTCAGAACATTGCGGCTGAGGATATGAGGAGAGAACATAGTGGCGGGGATAAGAGGTCAGAACAAAGTGACCGGGATACGAGTCAGAACATTGTTGCTGGGGTATGAGGTCAGAACATAGAGGCTGTTGATATGAGGTCGGAACATAGTAGCTGGGATATGAGGTCGGAACATTGTGGCTGGGACATGAGATCAGAACGTAGTGTCAGGGATAAGAGGTCAAAACAGAGTGGCTGTGTATATGAGGTCAGAACATAGTGGCAGGCATATGAGGTCAGAACATAGTGGCTGGGATATGAGGTCAGAACGTAGTGGCAGGGATATGAGGTCATAACATAGTGGCTGGGAGAAGAGGTCGGAACATTGTGGCTGGGATATGAGGTCAGAACGTAGTGGCAGGGATATGAGGTCATAACATAGTGGCTGGGAGAAGAGGTCGGAACACTGTGGCAGGCATATGAGGTCAGAACATAGTGGCTGAGTATAAGAGGTCAGAACATAGTGGCTGGGATATGAGGTCAGAACATTGTGGCTGAGTATATGAGGTCAGAACATTGTGGCTGAGTATATGAGGTCAGAACATAGTGGCTTGGATATGAGGTCAGAACATAGTGGCTGGGATATGAGGTCAGAACATAGTGGCTGAGTATATGAGGTCAGAACATAGTGGCAGGGATATGAGGTCAGAACAAAGTGGCTGGGATATGAGGTCAGAACATAGTGGCTGAGTATATGAGGTCAGAACATTGTGGCTGGGAGAAGAGGTCAGAACATTGTGGCTGGGATATGAGGTCAGAACATAGTGGCTGGGATATCAGGTCAGAACATAGTGGCTGAGGATATGAGGTCAGAACATAGTGGCTGAGTATATGAGGTCAGAACATTGTGGCTGAGGATATGAGGTCAGAACATAGTGGCTGAGTATATGAGGTCAGAACATAGTGGCTGAGTATAAGAGGTCAGAACATAGTGGCTGGGATGTGAGGTCAGAACATAGTGGCTGAGTATATGAGGTCAGAACATTGTGGCTGAGAATATGAGGTCAGAACATTGTGGCCGGGATATGAGGTCAGAACATAGTGGCTGGGATATGAGGTCAGAACATAGTGACTGAGTATATGAGGTCAGAACATTGTGGCTGAGTATATGAGGTCAGAACATTGTGGATGAGGATGTGAGGTCAGAACATAGTGGCTTGGATATGAGGTCAGAACATAGTGGCTGGGATATGAGGTCAGAACATAGTGGCTGAGTATATGAGGTCAGAACATAGTGGCAGGGATATGAGGTCATAACATAGTGGCTGGGATATGAGGTCAGAACATAGTGGCTGAGTATATGAGGTCAGAACATTGTGGCTGGGATATGAGGTCAGAACATAGTGGCTGGGATATGAGGTCAGAACATTGTGGCTGAGGATATGAGGTCAGAACACTGTGGCTGGGATATGAGATCAGAACATTGTGGCTGAGTATATGAGGTCAGAACATTGTGGCCGGGATAAGAGGTCAGAACATAGTGGCTGAGTATATGAGGTCAGGACATTCCGGCCGGGATAAGAGGTCAGAATATATTGTTAGGAGAACTAAACTAAACGAAGAGAGGTCTTTTCATAGTGACCGGGATGACTTGAACCGTCTCCAGACGTTTCTATCTCATTCACAAACACATTCATTTCCGCCGCGAACACCACTTATACACAACAACATGAGTCAAACCACGACGTGGTGTGCAGCAAGTGGTTAGATGTTCTCTGTTTAGTTTGTTTCAAAATAACTTTCAATTTTGGTTCCAAAGATTTTATATTGATTACAATTAATTGCTATGCCGCTCAGAATAATCACTTGATTGTACCGGCGTCTGTGGTAATTACTCGTCTAACATCTGTAACGAGATTCACACAAAACCTCCGTATTAAAAACAACAAAACAAAACACACCATCCGCTTCCTAATCCAGAGAAATTATGTTTTGTCCATGCAATTAATTAGACAGGATCCTAGATTCTACACTATGTTAGTCTTGGGAGTCTTGCCAGAATAGTGAGTGAGTATGGTTTTACGCCGCTTTTAGCAATATTCCAGCAATGTCACAGTAGGGGACACCAGAAAACGGCTTCACACATTGTATCCATGTGGGGAATCGAACCCGGGTCTTCGGCGTGAGGGCGGCCGGGTAGCCTAGTGGTTAAAGCGTTCGCTCATCATGCTGAAGGCTCGGGTTCAATTCCCCACATGGGTACAATGTGTGAAGCCCATTTCTGGTGTCCCCCACTGTGATATTGCTGGAATATTGCTAAAAGCGGCGAATAACCATACTCACTCACTCACTATTCGGCGTGACGACGAACGCTTTAACCCACCGCCGCCTTGCCAGAATACGTCACGTCAATCCAATGTGTCCCGGATAGCCACAATGGCTGTTGTGTTGGCTGCCAGGAATACCCTCCTGGTCGACAAACTGTCAGGTGTAACAAGGTTAAAGTTGGTTAAAGTCACCTTTAACAGTTACCATCGTGTCGTGTCAGCTTACTGTAAACTGAAGTCCAAGTGACACTGACAGGCTTATTGAAGTCGTACTTCTATACAATAATGTTATCTTTATGAGCATAAGCATAAAATGTGCCCTCACGGTAGGACATATAGAAACTTGGATGTATATACATCTTGTTAGACACATTTGTGAACAAGAGCCGAACTCTCGTCCTGGTAGACAGGTTGTGACAGGGCAATTCATGACACTCACCTTCAATAACATCTGGTAAATAAAAACATTTTTGTCTCACAACAACTAATTGTTTGTTAACGGGTGCGCATTGCAACATCATAATTTCGTTAAGTCATCACCAAGGGATGGATATAGCGTGTAATGTGTCGTCGCATTTTTAATGATCCATACATATCATTTTCATTGACTTTTGCAGTTCCTAACAAACGTTCAAAGGAATGTGTTTTGTCGGATATTCGAGACTGGATATTCTTTGGCGTTTCATATTTTTTTTCATATTAAAATCACATTAAATTAACGTTAAATATGAGTATTACGAAAAGAGATTTACGTTTAGTTTCAGTAACTAGAAAATGTGCAAGAAAATCAATGACAGTTGGCAGTTTCAATACATTATATATAATTATTCTAAACCAATTGGTTATTCTCTCTCTCTCTCTCTCTCTCTCTCTCTCTCTCTCTCTCTCTCTCTCTCTCTCTCTCTCTCTCTCTCTCTCTCTCTCTCTCAATAATGTCCTAACGTATCGATTTCTTACAAATAATTAGATATCACAAGATCTTAGTTGCGTCAGCTATTTCAGCCCAACTGAAACTCCGTTACGCCGAGCAAACTACACTCAAATAAAATGGTTCTGATGTAAAATTGGCACGCTGAAGACTACAATTGCCGACATGTTGACACTGACAATGTGACAGTTAGTGGAAGGAGGTGATATTCAACAGACCAGCATAACACAAATGTTTGATGCATGTATGAAGAATGTTTGATCTCCTGTGACGTTTGACGAGAGTGTGAAAAGCGTCACGTCTGTTGTCACGTCTGCTGTCACGGATGACGCGTGTGTAACACTTCTGCAGCACCACAGAGGACAGTATGACCTTCTGTCACTCCTGGCGCATATTGAAAGAATTGTAATTTGTATTTGGTCTTCTCATGATCAGTGACATGTTTTGTCGTCTGTTCTCTCAGTAAGATGCGTTTTTAGTCTTTTATTCATAACATGTTTTGTAGCCTGTTATCCCAGTAACACGATTTGTCGTCTGCTCTCTCAGAAAGATGTCTTTTCGTCTGTGTTATCCCTAACATGTGTTGTCGTCTGTTCTCTCAGTAACATGTGGTGTCGTCAGTTCTCTGACGTTCACACTAGCATTGTTTTTCGTCTGTTCTCCGTATCATGAGAGTGGAAGGTCCGGGGTTCAATCCCGGCCGCGTCATACCTTAAAATACGTTAAAATACTTGTTGTTACCTTGTGTGGCGCTCGGCATTAAGGGGCTAAATCAAGGACTGGTCGGCTTAGAGTCAGTATACTGTGTCTGAGTGGGATATTCATGTTAAACTGTGGCATGGTATTTCAGTAGGCTAGCACTAGTGGCATCAGTCCGGACTAGTACAAGCAGACACACACTCACGCACACACGCGCGCGCGCGCGTTCATGCACGTCGTATATAAGTGCGAGATAATCTTTGACGCGACGGTAAACCCCATTTCACCTCACCTCAAAGCCACGTTAACCCAAACTCACTCACTCAGGTCTTCTCACTATCGTTCCTATCAGTGCCAACTTTGATAGGAGATACATGTGTGGACTTGGTTTGACTGCTTGTAATTAACTAATTAGCTTCGTGAAACAACGGCTGATTGTTTGGAAGTGCCCGTATAATCAAATCAGCTGTTATCACTAGCCAGCATCTCTGTGTGGTATAATCAGAATACGCGGGATCATATCAAAGAGCCATAATCAATAACACCGCTATTATTATCAAAGCTATCTCGTTACGGTGCCGTGTGTCATTGTCCGGTTTTATCGTCAGCTGTCAGCGTTATGTCTTTGACAGTGGCTACTTTGTCCTGACGGTGACCGGTACCGGTCCGGAACAACCTTATCAGGGCGAATATCTCGGACCGCTCGTGTCCAGATGTGGTCAAGGATTAGTCTCATTACCGTAACATCCTCATCCTTGAGCCTGCTGCCGCTGTGGGGATGTGGGCTTAACCTTTGTCGTGCAATAAATCTTTTCGCACATATTGAATGAGAATATATATTTTTGCCCTCCGTCTGAGGTTAACCTGAAATTGGATAATGAAATATTTGTACCCTCCCGTGATAAATGTATTCTGTTATTCCCATAATGCATTTCGCGGTACGTGATGGACGGTTGCCGTTTGTTGGAACCGATTCCTACATAACCGAGAAACAGATTGGCCATGGAACGTTGGACTGTTTCCCTGTTTCACAGAAGCTCTTCAGTATACACAGCGGGAACATCTCCCTGTTGACGGTGGTCACGACATGTACAGAATCGGCCGGGAGAGAAAGAGAGAGAGAATGACAGCGAGAGGTCGGGAGAAAGGGAGGGAGGTAGACTGGGAAAGAGGAGAGGGGGAGAGAGTGAGGGAGGTGGTCACGACAAGGACAGTATCGGCCGAGAGAGAGAGAGAGAGAGAGAGAGAGAGAGAGAGAGAGAGAGAGAGGAGAGACACAGAGAGAAGGAAACAGAAGGAGAGAAAGATAGAGGGGGTAGAAACGGAAAAAAAGAGAGAAGGGGAAAAAGTGAGAGAAAGAAAGAGGGAGAGAGAGAGAAAGAGGGAGAGGGGATAGAGAGAGGGACGGGGAGTGAAGAAGAGAATGAAAGGAGAGAAGAACAGAGGGGAGAGGGAGAGAGCGGGAGAGAGTGAGGGAAGTGGTCACGACAAGGACAGTATCGGCGGAGAGAGATAGATAGAGAGAGAGGGGGAGGTGGCAGAGAGACACACACACACACAGAGGGAAACAGAGGAGGGAGTGAGAGAAAGATAGAGGGGGATAGAGAGGGAGAGAAAAAGGATAGGAGGAGAGAGAGATATATGCAAACACGCAAACTCGCACACACGCACACAGGCGTACTGCTATCCAGTAAGTTACTGTAATATTTTTGGATTTTGAAAAAGCCTTTGATTCGGTCGAATTTAATTTCATAGATGCAGCTCTAAAGGAATTTGGTTTTCCAGGTGAATTTATTAATTTAGTGAATTTGTGTTATACTGATATTTCATCATGTGTATTAAATGGTGGTCAGACAACAGGTTGGTTAGGAAACCTCAGGGGTACCAGACAGGGATGTCCCCTAAGTCCTTATATCTTTTTAATCTGTGCAGAGTTAATAAATACAACGTTTCGAAAAGATCAAAACATTAATGGCCTAATATTTGGAGAAAAAGAAATAAAAGGAATATATTATGCAGATGTTTCGGCTCCCATTCTGAGAGATAAAAATATCGGTCAAGAAAACCCTGGAATTTTATTTAAATCAAAGTGCTTACAGCGGCTTAAAACTGAATTTAGATAAATCAGTCGTAATGTCACTTAGAAAAGACAACTTTATTCCACCTTTTGGCATAAAGAAAATTTCTACATATAACTTTCTTGGCGTAATGATAGATGTAAATGATTCGGTGTGTCACGAGGATTATATTGAAAGACCTTTAGAAAATATTAAAAGACGTTTTAAAATCTGGAAAAGTAGAAATTTAACAAAATGTGGACGTTGTCTATTAAGCAAATCTGAAGGAAATTCTAGGTTAGTCCATCAAGCAAGTTGTGTTTCCTTTTCACCAAACATTATCAAAATAATCAGTAGAGAACTGTTTACCTTTATTTGGAACAGCAAGTCAGAAAAAATATCAAGAAATCGGTTAATCCAAAAACAAGAAGAAAGTGGCATCAACGCTCTAGATTTTGGTACCTTTAACGCAGCGTTAAAACTAGTTTGGCTCGCCAAGAATTTCTCTAAGAAGATCTGGACAGTTCCTATTGCACATTATTTTAAAAGCATTGGTTCGCTTGAATTCTTACTTAACTGTAACTTCCAAGTGTCCAAATTAAAATTAAAAACCCCATTATTCTATAAAGAAATTTTATCCTTGTGAAAGACCTTTCTTGCAAAAAGAGAAGATGACATCTATAATGAAATAATTTGGAATAACAAAAATATCTTAATCAATCGAAAAAGTATATTTGATGCGAAATGGAAAGATGCGGGCATTATTTATATAAGGCAATTACTTAAAAAGAATGGGGATTTCTTTCAACGCGAAACAATTGCTAGGAAATATGGAATTGACATAACACCAAGAAAATATAGTAGGTATATCAATGTTATTAGGAAGGCAATAGGGCAGAACATGTTTAGTTTCCAAAACGTGGGTCCTATAGAAATTGAACCACATCCTGAAGTTAAAGGAATCAGACTTGCTGACACACCCTGTAAAAGTAAATTTTGGTATAATACAATCTATAATGTGTTCCAAGTTGCTAATGAAGATGTTTTTAAATGGAAAATTTTAAAGGACATGAGAATTGGAAACAAGTATAAGCAACTGCAATTCAAAATTCGACACTCAATCATTCCTTGTAATCAGTATTTAAATAGGTTGAGATAGTATAGACACTGTTAGACATTACATGTTTTACTGTTCAAATGTATTACCCTTTGGATAGAATTCTTTAAGTGGGCGAAGGTTAATGTACAGAGATATTGTATTATATGGTATAGAAGGAGGCACAGAGGAGTGTAGTTACTGTAATACCACATAAATGAAACTCTTCTCCCCTGTGTTGCTGTGTGATTGCCACAAGTGTCACTCACTCACTCACCGACTGGCTGACCTGTCACCCGTCACTTACCACAGACAAAAGGAGTGCATGTGTATCGCCTGTGGAACGCGCGTGTACCGTTGTATACAAGGCTTCCCGATGCTGATCGATGTCAGATGATGTTTGGTACATTTATTCTTTCAGGGTACTGTAAATCTCAAACCATTACACTGACCTCAGGTGGTGTCCGATTGATCTGACTGACCACTCACTCGGACCATTTCTGGCCAGCCGGTCAACGCTTGTGTAAATACATTAAGATACCATCATGTTTATTTGACAACTGTACATAATTAAAATCTCTTCAAGTTTCAGCGCCGAGGTTAAATGACGGTATTCAATAGTTCATGCCTCTGTTTTATCTGAAATATCGCCAGACATTCGATATCCGGCACATACACATGATATCCAGGACATCCGTTTGATATCCGGAACAATGCATACACGCTGACGCAGGCCGTATGTGCACCTGAGACACCAAACTCTGTTTTGTTTTCTGATTTAGTGTTTAGCTATCTAGAACAATATTGACACTGTTGATAGCCAGTCTAGTTAGGCTGTTGTTGAGTTTTGGTTTATACTCCGAAGTGCAAGAGAAATGAATCATCTGTGAATCTGTCACTGTTTCTACCCTGTGTCACTGTCGTTGTTTTGTGTGAAGACTGTGTCCTAAACTGTGATACGAGGGACAATTCCTGGCAGTCTGACGTCAGGGGCCATTATCCTCTTTATACCTCGAGATATACACAATACTGACAATGATAAATATATCACTTTGCTGTCAGTTGTCAGAATAACATGTGTACAGTAAACTACGGTTATAACGAACTCAAAGGGAAATGAAAATGACTACTAATTTTAGTTCGTTATAACCGCAGTTCGTTATAAGTACATATACAGCATGACTACAGCAAGTAGTCGGGACCAAAAAGTAAGATCGTTATATCCGTCAGTTCGTTATAAGCGTGTTCGTTATAACCGTAGTTTACTTTAGTTTAAGTATCAATCGAACAGCTGTGAACTTGTCTCACTTGTGGTGAACACAATACTGCTCAAGTCCGTTTCAGGGCTTTTTGCTATAAAGTAGGTCATATTAATAAAACACTTGGTGTTATACAGAAATAAGCCTTACACGGGAGATTTGTTTTGTATTATTTGTAGATTTTATGAAAGCTTTTGACTTCGCATTTAGGAATCGATATGCTGTTGTGAATTTAACAGGAATTTCAAGAGCATTTGCCAGAAAGTAAGTGGATGAGGACGACTGATGGTCTGACAGACATGTCTGATTGTCCTTTGACAAAGACGTGTCCGTGACCCTCCTATGCTGAGTTCACTGCATTATAAGGAGTTCTGTAACACGTTTTATAACCATGGAAACAAGGGCACCCAGTTGATTCTTGGTCTCATAGAACGCTCGTTGCTTTCTGTATAATCAACAACGACAATATCTTTTTCTTGTTTTCGAATAATCTACAGTGGAACAGATTGAACCCCTGGGGACCAGAGAAATAGTTCGACTTATCCGAGGGTCGACACATCCTACTCGATCCTATTACCGTCTGATTCAGCCATCAAACTTTAGAGTGATTGAGCGAGTATGGTTTTACGTCGTTTTAGCAATATTCCAGCAATATCACGTCGGAGGACACCAGAAATGGGCTTCACACACTGTGCCCATGTGGAGAATCGAACCCGGGCCTTCGGCGTGACGAGCGAGCGCTTTAACCACTAGGCTACCCGGTCGCCCCTCAGACAACAGAAAGCAAACGTTCTACATCGTGCACGTTATGTAAATAACGTTGATATAACAAGCAATACAAAGCAGAAGCATTTGTCATATATGTATTTATGCAATATATACGCCGATTCCCGTTTCGGTAGATTCTAACTTGTGTCTTGTGGATTTAAAATAAATGACTTATCAGGGTAATACTAATTTGTAATTCTTGGGACTATTCATTGAGGTCCAGGCAACCGGAACTTCACCACATCCAGGTTAAAAAAAGTATTAAAAATCGTAAGTTGCTGTGAAGTGACTGTGAGTTCGACATAACCGGTTATTCGACACATCCGAGCTCGAATATAGGGGATGGACTCTGTGTAGATATCCCATCTTTAAAAGGAGACAATACTTTCACATGGAACGTGTGTGTGACGACTGACCGTCTCAGTCTTGTGAGTGATGTTTAAAGCAGGGTGGCCGTAGGCTCTATAGTAGAGACTTCTGGAGTATACCTTTTCCTTAGAGATATTATTGGGTTCATGTTTACACGTTTCCAGTAGACGTTTTCCCAGGAAGATATGTGAATGTTGTTTAGGCAATGCTCCGACATGTGCTCAGGTAATTGCTATTCAAAATATTGTTTTCGTTTGGATTATGTTTTGTTTGGATTTTGAAAGATATTGGCGAAATTGCGCTATTGTTGGATTTTACACGAGAATTGCTTACAGAAAGACACTCAACCAATATATATTGTGGGTGTTCGGAGAATAAGAATTACCATAAAGAGCTAGAGATATATACTACTTAATTGAAGTTAAAGAACACCCGATTCTTTCATTTTTCTACAGTTATTCTGTCATGCTCGTCTAAAGAAGGTTAAAGAACATCAGATTCTTTCATATTGCTATAGTTAATCTGTCCAGAGGGGCGGTCGGGTAGCCCGGTGATTAAAGCGTTCGCTCGTCACGCCGAAGACCAGGGTTCGATTCCCGACATGGGTACAATGTGTGAAGCCCATTTCTGGTGTCCCCCGCCGTGATATTGCTGGAATATTGCTAAAACGACGTAAAACCATACTCACTCACTAATCTGTCCGGATCATCAAAAGAAGTTAAAGAACACCCGATTCTTTCATATAATTATACTCAATCTGCTATGCCTGGCTAACTCTGCCTCCAATGACTGTGGCCTGTCTCTGAGGAGGGATGCGGGTTCGGCTGTGGTGATGGGTAGGTGTACAGGGAAAGAAGGCCGTCCTTGAGTTTGTGTGTGACACGGGTGGCCCATTCGTCTAGGGCGCCGCGATTCGCTAAGCAGAGTTGTGTCCTTTGGGCAAGCCAGAAACCTATGATTGTGGGTTCGAATCCCGGGCCGCGCCTGTATAAAGCCATCTAAGGAAACAATAATTATATAGCAGATATTTAAATTCATGTAATCACAATACAGCCCAACTTTAACAGAAGTTTTATGTACATGTAAGTCTAGAGCAAATCGCTTGCATAGGTAAACAACGGTGTACAACCTAGTGGTTAAAGTGCGTGTTCGTTAAGCCGAAGTGGCGGTTCGATTCCCGACATGGGTACAATGTGTGAAGCCCATTTCCGGTGTCCCCCGACGTGATAATACTGGAATATTGCAAAAAGCGTAAAAAAATACACAATCACTCATAAGCACCACTCTTTTATTCTTTTATATGTTCGTGTATTTTGAACTTCCATGTATCCTTTGGAATATCTACAAATGATATTGACCGCAAACTGCCGTATGCCTACGATACCGTGGCCACCGGAAGACACGCTGAAGAACGCTGTATGTTCCTCCAGAGGGTCACAAGGAGGTCATATCATATGATGAGAAGAAACCGAGGAACCGGAAACTGCCGGGTAAAGGAGGTATACACTTAAAAATAGAATTTGACCCAAAAATACAAACGTTATCAAAACGTTAAAAGACTAAAAACAGTCACCGAAACACTGCAAGATTAACATTTCAGTTCGTTATAACCGTAGTTCGTTATAAGCATATATACAGCAAATTGACCGGACCAAAAGGCAGTTCGTTATATCTGTCAGTTCGTTATAATTGTGTTCGTTATAAAGGTAGTACCATCAAACGTGAGTGTATATTTACATTTGCCCGCAGTTTTAATTGAAAGAGTTATCAAATTACTGTTGCCATGAAACAGTTATGTAATAATTCATGACATGGCACGAAGCTGAGAGGAGATACATATCTTGTTTGAGAAAAAACAGTATCTGCAAAACATAGTTTTGGAGAACATGGCCTTTGTTGAGTATGTCCTATCTATTATCCCACTCAGTTAACATCCTGCACCCCGTGGGGATTCCGGGTTAGGTAGGACCCCGGCAATCTATCCTGGCCCTGAGGGGTCACTTAACGGATCGGGTGTCTGCTTCGTTGACTTGATGGATTGTGTGGCATCGTACGTCGACGGCGTGCATCGTCGCTCACAATCACTGGGTTGTCTGGCCCAGATTTACAGCCCGCACTTATGTGAAGTATTGAGCGTTTAACAACAAACAAACAAACAAAGTAATGTGTGTTACACCCCAAGTTAACACCTAGAAACACTTGCTGTATCAGATGGCTTGTCGAGTGTGATGGATGTTCACATATAATTGTGACGTCACTGAGAATCAGCTAATTTCCAGTAAAGCGAAACATCGTTTATCCGTTCCCAGTTGTCATGGAAACCATCTGGGCAGATCCAATGGGAAAGTCATTATATGATGACATTACTATCTGCCTATGACTCGTTATTCCGGGCGCTGGTTAACCCGGATATGAGTTTTTCCGGACCACGGTTAATCCGGACATGAGATATTCCGGACCCTGCTAAATTCGGACATACATTATTCTGGGTCCTGGTTAACCCGGACATGAGTTATTCCGGACCACAGTTAATCCGGACATGGGTAATTCCGGGTCCTGGTTAACCCGGACATGAGATATTCCGGACCATGATTAATCAGGACATGTGTTAAGCCAGACAATGATTAATCCGGGCAGGGTTTAATCACTTGGGACGGTGCCGGTCGGTTTAATTGGGTGTCACTGCACTGTTGACGAAACTCTGCTGTTACATGTATATAATACACCACAACTTGAAGAAAGTCGATAGCAATGAAATATTATACCTGTCACTGTGTTGTTTCCACACACTGCTACATGTAGACATCAGATTACATTGGAAGTATTACATGAAAATTATCATACGAAGTGGCAGTAATAATGTTTCAGACAAGACTTATAAATACATGCACATGCATACGTCCTCAGCACACATGTGTGTATGTACAAAATTACAAAAAGTTACAAGAAATCCGTTGCTCAAAGGCATTCTCAGGGCTGGAATTAAGGTCCCAAATTCCCCAAACAGTCTCCATGAAGGCATAATGGATGGCGTGTATATTCAGCTGCGGTGCAACGGGAAATATTTTCTCTGTAGATCTTGGCGGACTAGGGTTTCCTCTCCGTGGCGACTGGTGCGCGAGCGGCCGCTGGAACAACAAGAAGCCCATCTCACGGAGGTATAACATCCTATATTGTGTTTGTGGGACCCAGTCCTCTGCGTCAACAGAAATAAGGTGGGAAAACATTGACATCCCTGGAATTTATTTAGGTTAGAAGTTAAAGCATTGCTTGCTTTCAGAAAACGAGTTGTATTTGGATGTAGTCGCGGTCGCCGACATGTGTCACTGGCGGCGGGCTGGGCGGGAATTTAAACAACCATATCTTCCATTATTTACCGATAGGTTAACATACGTCTCTTGTTTCATATACCTACCCTGCATACAGACCGTCTTCTGACCTTCCTACCATCCCAAGGTACATACCGTCTCATGACCTAACTACCCGGGGTACATACAGTGTCATGACCTTCCTACCTTCCTGAAGTACTTTCCGTGTTATGGCTTTCCTACCTACACTTTAAGTGTGCACACCGTCTCATGACCTACGTACCTTCCCAAGGTACATACCGTCTCATGACCTACGTACCTTCCCAAGATCTACACATCTTACTGGTTTAAAACACATACCGCCTTAAGTCTTACCCATCTTCCTGGCTTAAATCACCTACCGCCTTAAGTCTTACCCATCTTCCTGGCCTAACATACCTACCACCTTAAGATCTACCCATCTTCCTGGCCTAACATACCTACCACCTTAAGATCTACCCATCTTCCTGGCCTAACATACCTACCACCTTAAGATCTACCCATCTTCCTGGCCTAACATACATACCACCTTAAGACCTACCCATCTTCCTGGCCTAACATACCTACCGCCTCAAGTCTTACCAATCTTACTGGCCTAACATACCTACCGCCTTAAGATCTACCCATCTTACTGGCCTAATATACCTACCGCCTTAAGATCTACCCATCATCCTGGCCTAACATAACTACCGCCTTAAGATATACCCATCTTCCTGGCTTAACATACCTACCGCCTTAAGATCTACCCATCTTCCTGGCCTAACATACCTACCACCTTAAGATCTACCCATCTTCCTGGCCTAACATACCTACCACCTTAAGATCTACCCATCTTCCTGGCCTAACATACCTACCACCTTAAGATCTACCCATCTTCCTGGCCTAACATACCTACCACCTTAAGATCTACCCATCTTCCTGGCCTAACATACCTACCGCCTCAAGTCTTACCAATCTTACTGGCCTAACATACCTACCGCCTTAAGATCTACCCATCTTACTGGCCTAATATACCTACCGCCTTAAGATCTACCCATCATCCTGGCCTAACATACCTACCGCCTTAAGATATACCCATCTTCCTGGCTTAACATACCTACCGCCTTAAGATCTACCCATCTTCCTGGCCTAACATACCTACCGTCTCAAGTCTTACCAATCTTCCTGGCTTAAATCACCTACCGCCTTAAGATCTACCCATCTTCCTGGTTTAAAACACCTACCGCCTCAAGTCTTACCAATCTTCCTGGCCTAACATACCTACCGCCTTAAGATCTACCCATCTTCCTGGTTTAAAACACCTACCGCCTCAAGTCTTACCAATCTTCCTGGCCTAACATACCTACCGCCTTAACATCTGCCCATCTTCCTGGTTTAAAACACCTACCGCCTCAAGTCTTACCCACCTTCCTGGTTTCAATCACCTACCGCCTTAAGATCTACCTATACCCACATATCCACCTTCGTGGGTTAACATGTCCAATGTCTCAATAATTTACAGTCATTCTCGGTTACCATACTTGGCGCCTCAAGACCTTCACGTCTTCCTGGGTTATTAGTCATACAACTGAATAGGGCACCTGATACCATAAGAATGATCAACACGGTTGATAACTTGATAAATGTCAAGATCTGGAGTCGTTGCGCTTAAACACCCGCTAGTGGTCGTGACAATGTTTGCACTATACTACAGTTTAAGTGTTTCGCTGTCATTACCAAGCCTGCTGCAACATTTGAAATGCTGAAGAAATGGTATTTCATGCAAAATTAGGTTTCACTTCAAATTAATTCAGATTTATTTGTTGTTTTTTACTATTCTAAAGAAAGAATAGATATGTACAGCTGCAATAAAACTGTCTTCTTAATATTTTAGGTAATTTCTTGCGTAACGTTCGTCTTCCATCACTTGTTTGTTTGCATGCCTATCCATGTGTGGGTGAGTTAGGTTTAACGTCGCTTTGAAAGTATTCCAGTTGTGTCCCGGCATGACAGCTTCATGTGCGAGGAAAACCGGAAGTGATGCATGTCTCAGACCTTACCACTTTGGTGAAACCCACGAGCACAGGCGTGGTGCTGAAAGACCTAGAAAAATATTTGGGGCAAACCGGGATTCGAACCCACCCAAGGAACACAATTCTGCAAAGCGAATGCTTATCTGCATACCTATAAACATCTGTAAGAAGTCCAAAATATGTGGTAAAGGAGGAGTCGGAAAAATGGCTCTTCTTGTCGTACAGAAGTTGCACACGAAGAAGAAAAATATGAGGGAAACAAATCATTAAGAAAGTTATCGGATATGTTCATGTGAATGAGGATTTGACTTTGTTCTTTTCAATACTTATCATGTTTGAGACTTATAACATCCCGTAGGTAGGACTACTTTGTGTCAAATTGGCCGATGTTTTCATAAGAGTTGTTCTACCCAAACTTACAGGATCTTTTAAAAGATTTTAACATTAACAGTATAGACATCAGGTAAACAATCGTCTTGGGTCATGGACTTCCTCCTCTACTCATTGTTGCCATTCTTAGAATCATGTCAGAAGTCCTCAACTTGCGAGTGTAAGAAACTTGAAAAAAGGGCTAGACAGCCATTTGAGTGAGTGAGTGAGTGAGTAAATGTTGCTTTAAGCCGCATCAGCAATATTCCAGCTATTCGCGGCTAGAAAAACAAAAGCAATTTCCTTTAGTCAACATTATTTAAAAGTGATGACGACGATCACTAAAACTTCAGTCCAGTATCACAGTAAACAGTAAAAACTGACATTCAAAATTTAAAATCTATATCTTTTCATACACTTTAATTTCTTTCAAAAAAGCTAAAACTACGTGGTTAGAAACGGTATTGAAAAGTTCAGAAATAGTTTGAACTGTGTAAAAACTTTGACGAATAAGTGCGAAATCCACACATTCCAACAAAAGGTACTTAATAGTCAAAGGACTATGGCAAGGTATACATTGAGGGGGATCTTTTCCCTTCAATAAAAAGGGACACCTTCTGATTACAACTTCATCCTGACGACATAATCCAGTAATGGCATGATTTCCGATCAAGGGTTGTATGGCATGAAGCTTATTCAATACATGTTTATTCCATTTTTGTTGCCACATATGACTAACATATTGACAAATAACAGGTTTTAGGTCAGTATATGGAAAAGTACCTCTTGACACGGATTTCCCAAGAGCAACTTTTGCTGCAGAATCTGCTTTAGAATTTCCTTTGATGCCAACATGACTGGGAAGCCAACAAAATACGATGTCATTGTCAGCCACAGACAAATTCAAATGATATTTCAAAATTTCAACCAAAAGGGGATGGTCAGTTTTGCGGTTCTTGATTGCCAGTAAGCAGGATAAGCTATCAGAAAAAATGATAAAACTACTCTCCTTTGAACGTACAATAAATTGCATGGCTAATAGTAAAGCCTTTGCCTCTGCCGTAAAAATGGAACTTCCATCAGTTAATCGTAACGATAGAGTACCATCCTGTGTAACAGCTGCAGCTGACACCTTATTGCCTTGTTTGGACCCATCAGTATATATGCTTGTATGCCCAGGATATTGCTGTTTAATTTCCAGGAAGGTCTGTTGATAAGATAAGGAGTTAGTAACTGCTTTTCTCAAATTCGTTAATTGCAAATTGACATCAGGCTGTATTGACTGCCACGGTGGCTCTTCATGTAGTTTATAAGATGCAATTGAAGAAATATTGAGATTTGCATCCGTTATATGTTGTTGAATACGGATACCAAGAGGAGGAATTGAGCTAGGTTTCTTTGCATACAAAGTCTGATATGGAGGATTAAAAACGATGTTAAACGCCGGATTTGATGGATTAGAATAGAGTTTTGTGACGTATTGCAGTGCCAATTTTATCCTTCTGATATCAAGACAAGGCTCATCGGCCTCAACGTATAAACTTTCAACAGGGGAGGTTCGAAATGCACCCAGACACAACCTTAGACCTTGATGGTGAATAGTGTTAAGTTCTTGAATGTACGATTGACGGGCTGAGCTATATATAAAACAGCCATAATCAAGTTTCGATCGAATCAATGTCCTATATAGATGCAGCAGAGTTTGTTGGTAACCACCCCATGTAGTATTTGAAACCACCTTAAGTATATCAAGGGCTTTTAAGCATTTTACTTTGAGATTTTTAATATGTGGAATAAAAGATAACTTATTGTCAAAGGTTATTCCCAGAAATTTGGTCTCCTTGACCACTTTGATTGGTGTTTTGTCTAAGAATAACACTGGGTCATGATGTATTTTGCGTTTATTACAAAAATGAACACAACATGTTTTGGCTTTGGAAAATTTAAATCCATTTTCCAGGGACCACTTGTAAATCTTGTTCAGACAAAGTTGTAACTGTCTTTCAATTGTGTTCATCTTTGTACCACGGCAGGAAACATTGAAATCATCAACAAACAATGACCCATCAATATTTTCAGACAAAACCGTTGCAAGGCTATTTATTTTAACACTAAAAAGAGTAACTGATAAAATGCTACCCTGAGGGACTCCCATTTCCTGATCAAAAACATCAGACAATGTGGATCCCACTCGGACTTTAAACTTCCTGTCTTCTAAAAACCGTGCAATGAAATCAGGCATGCGGCCACGAAGGCTCATGTTGTGCAGATCTTTCATAATACCATACTTCCATGTCGTATCATAGGCTTTCTCCAAGTCAAAAAAGATGGAAACAACATGTTGTTTATTAATAAAACCATTACGGACAAATGATTCCAACCTCGTGAGATGATCAAGAGTGCTCCTTTGATGTCTAAAACCAGATTGAATATCTGTAAGCAGATTATGAGATTCCAGATACCATACAAGGCGTCCATTGATCATTCGTTCCATAGTTTTGCAGACACAGCTAGTCAAAGCTATTGGACGATAATTAGAAGGATTTGTGTGATCCTTACCTGGCTTTGGGATAGGAACGATAGTAGCTTCGTGCCAGGAAGGAGGAAACTTACCCGTTTCCCAAATATTGTTAAATATATATAACAGAGGTAAAAGAGAAGGTTCCGGAAGATGCTTCAATAACTGATAATGGATATCATCTGGCCCTGATGCAGACAGCCATTTGAACGATTCCGATAGTTTTTAGTGTCCACTGTTTTCCACAGACTTAAAATTTGACATTTCCTGTTGGCCAAAACGAAGCCTTGTTCTACCTCCTCCTCTTTGAGACTATACCCTTGTTCTACCTCCTCCTCTTTGAGACTATACCCTTGTTCTACCTCCTCCTCTTTGAGACTATACCCTTGTTCTACCTCCTCCTCTTTGAGACTATACCCTTGTTCTACCTCCTCCTCTTTGAGACTATACCCTTGTTCTACCTCCTCCTCTGAGACTATACCCTTGTTCTACCTCCTCCTCTGATACTATACCCTTGTTCTACCTCCTCCTCTGAGACTATACCCTTGTTCTACCTCCTCCTCTGATACTATACCCTTGTTCTACCTCCTCCTCTGAGACTATACCCTTGTTCTACCTCCTCCTCTGAGACTATACCCTTGTTCTACCTCCTTCTCTTTGAGACTATACCCTTGTTCTACCTCCTCCTCTTTGAGACTATACCCTTGTTCTACCTCCTCCTTTGAGACTATACCCTTGTTCTACCTCCTCCTCTGAGACTATACCCTTGTTCTACCTCCTCCTCTGAGACTATACCCTTGTTCTACCTCCTCCTCTTTGAGACTATACCCTTGTTCTACCTCCTCCTCTGAGACTATACCCTTGTTCTACCTCCTCCTCTGAGACTATACCCTTGTTCTACCTCCTCCTCTGAGACTATACCCTTGTTCTACCTCCTCCTCTGAGACTATACCCTTGTTCTACCTCCTCCTCTGAGACTATACCCTTGTTCTACCTCCTCCTCTGAGACTATACCCTTGTTCTACCTCCTCCTCTGAGACTATACCCTTGTTCTACCTCCTCTTTGATACTATACCCTTGTTCTACCTCCTCCTCTTTGAGTTTATATATATCATGAGTGCCAATATGTGGGAACTGCACTCGATGGGTCTGCTGAAGGCGAGACCGACCGACAGGGACAGTCATGGACATGGCCTGACATCTTCCTGGCGTTCCTGCTCCTGTTGCAGCCACATAACCACGTGCAGCTCGGGAATCTTTCCTTTTTGGCGAACATCGAAACCTGCTAATCTTGACCCCGTGGGAACATGTGTGGGTGTGAGTCGGACGCCGGTGTTACCTTTCGGTGTGCAAGTCTTTTCTAACCGAATTTCATGGAGTCTTCTTATAATACAAACATGAATGTGTTGATAACCATGGGACTGGTCATTTATTATAATAGTTGGGGTGTGTGGGCCGGTGAGAGGGGTGGGTGTTGTGGGCGTGTGGTGTGGGGTGAGGGTGGCTGTATGAGAAAATAACAAAAGGGGAAAGGATTGCCACTCATTCGTTCGACACAGTTATGCAGGGCACGAATTGCCACTCATTCGTTTGACACAGTTACGCAGGGCACGAATTGCTACTCATTCGTTCGACACAGGTATGAAGGGCACGAATTGCTACTCCTTAGTTCGTCACAGTTACTCAGGGCACGAATTGCCACTCATTAGTTCGTCACAGTTACTCGGGGAAAGAATTGCCACTCATTCGTTCGACGCAGTTACGCAGGGCACGAATTGTCACCCATTCGTTCCACACAGTTGCGCGAGAAATGAGTTGTCCTTCATTCGTACGACACAATTAGGCTGGGCACGGATGGTCACTCAACTGAAGTGGATTGTTCAGGACCATGACTGTCTTCATATCTACTCCACCCAACTGCTTCCTTCATGAGCACCTAATCACCCACTGTACTTCACGGGAGATGTGATGTAGGCACATGTACCTGTAACAGATCTCGGGTACGTTTTCGTTTTAGAAGTATGGAAACTCATCATCAATTCAAAGGGTGTTTGATACTGGGAGCTCGGGTTATTGTTAATGTAGAGAGTAGCTTCCAGCTGAAACGAAGACGAAGATGATAAGAGTTCTACTAAAATCTGTTTTTGGATTTCATTAACTCTATAAAACGGTTTTACGTTCATAAATGTGCAGGAACTAGATGTATGAAATGATATTTATATAATTATGTGTAACTTTCTTTTGACTGAATTTGGTAATTCTGTGTAATTTTTTTTATTTTAGAAATTGCTGTGTTAATCTGTTGTAATTCTTTCTAGTTCTGTGGATTCTGTGTGATTCAGTGTATTTATATGGATTCAGTGTAGTTATGTGATTCAATGTAATTCTGTGTAATTACAAGTAATCTACAAGTAGTTCTTATAGTAGTTTTCGAACAGTTTCCGAGCAGCCTCAGGACGGTCTCTTAATCAGTCTATGGACACTGTATGTATAGTGTATGTACAGTCTATGGACAGTGTATGTATAGTGTATGTCCATTTTATGGACAGTGTATGTATAGTGTATGAACAGTCTATGGACAGTGTATGTATAGTGTATGTCAAAGGACTGTTTATGGACAGTATATGTATAGTGTATGTAGAGTCTATGGACAGTCTAAAATCAGTCTCTGGACAGTGTTTGTATAGTGTATATACAGTCTATGGACAGTCTAAGGACAGTCTAAAACCAGTCTATGGACAGTGTTTGTATAGTGTATGTACAGTCTATGGACAGTGTATTTATAGTGTATATACAGTGTATGGACAGTTTATGTATATTGTGTGTACAGTCTATGGACAGTGTATGTATAGTGTATGTACAGTCTATGGACAGTATATGTATAGTGTATGTATAGTCTATGGACAGTGTATGTATAATGTATGTACAGTCTATGGACAGTATATGTATAGTGTATGTATAGTCTATGGACAGTGTATGTATAATGTATGTACAGTCTATGGACAGTGTATGTATAGTGTATGTATAGTCTATGGACAGTATATGTATAGTGTATGTACAGTCTATGGACAGTATATGTATAGTGTATGTACAGTCTATGGACAGTGTATGTATAGTGTATGTACAGTCTATGGACAGTGTATGTATAGCGTATGTATAGTCTATGGACAGTATATGGATAGTGTATGTACAGTCTAAGGACAGTCTATGGGCAGTCTGAAGCGTCAGAAAATGAAATGTTTCCACTCAATGATTCTACAATGGAAGAGCATGCACCGATGTAAGAGATGACATTTTTATACCTTCTTGGTGGTCCAGTTGCACGGTATTAATTAACGCATGTTATATTTGGCATAACGCTTTCCTAGTTAAGAACAGATTGTAGTACTTTTGTTTGGTTTCAGTCACATCCGGGATTCGAACCCACACTGCCAGAGTGAGGCATCAAATCGCCAGCACACAAAGTCTGCGATCTAACCCACTCAGCCACCGAGGCTTCCACAAAACAGAAAGTCCGACAACTGGTAGCCCAGATCACCCTATCTGACAAGTCTAACTTGACACGGCTCCCGTGGCCGAAATCTATAAACAAACATTGCCATTTAGAAACCTACAAACTTATTTTAGATAAACGTCAGCAATTGCTATCTCAAATCTAGAATTTTATGTATGTATCTGTTGTATTGATTTTATTTTTATTCCCCGTACATTTTATTTTATGTGTATAGATAAGAAAACAACATGTGTTGAGACGTTAATACGTTCGACCGGTAGAGCGCATGCCCGATTAAACAAGATTTTAACTGTCTCCATTTAACATGTCTGATGAAATTGTGGCTTCTATGAGCGTCATATCGCTATCATATCTTTATTCCGGGAGTGAAACAGCCACGCTAGATTGTAAGGCATTCAGTGCGGAGATGTGGCAGGACACGTAGGAGAGAGTTAAGAATTAGGGAGAATAAAAATGTCGGATAAAAAAGACTTAATTCCGTTGGTTTGGGTGAGGGGTAGAGGTTATCAAATCTGCAATCCGACAGAACCTTTTTTCCCAGTGTTTCTGTGGGGTGGTTTGGGATGACTGTGTGTTTGTTTCTCTGTGTGTTTGTTTCTCTATGTTTGTGTGTCTGTGTGTGTGTGTGTGTGTATGTGTGTGTCGGGGTGTGGGGGCGAGGGGGCATGGACGCTCTTGACGTAATCGCTTCTGACTGCATTGCCATATGCATAGCTCTCCGAGGTGGCGCAGTGCCTGGATGACTTTCCTGAGTAGGAACCCCTTAACACGCAGACTTTCATCTGACAATCTCCATTTGTTTCGATTGTGATTAAAACAAACAAGATTCCATGAGGTATATCCGCTCCCATGGAGACACTACAAACAGGGAGGATGTGGCTCTCTGCTGCTGCTCCTTGTTTTGCATTGTTTTCATGTTTTGTGTTTCTTTTTGGTTTGTTTTGCTTTTAGGTGTATCATTTGTGTTTGTTGTTTAACGCCGAACTCAGCAATATTCAGCTTTACAACGGCGATTTGTAGTTAACCGAGGCTGGTCCAGGCAACTCATCATGGGAACAACATGCTGTTTGTTTGTTTGTTTGTTTGTTTGTTTGTTTGTTTGTTTGTTTGTTAACACAGCACTCAGCAATATTCCAGCTATATGACGGCGGTCTGTAAATAATCGTATCTGGGCCAGACAAGCCAGTGATTGACATCATGAGCATCGATCTACGCAGTAGGCATACGAAGACATGCATTAACCAAGTCAGCGAGCCTGACCGGCCGATCCCGTTAGTCGTCTCTTACGTATATATATATATATAATCGCCTGTTACGGCAAGCATGGGTTGCTGAAGACCTATTCTACCCCGGGCCTTCACGGGTGTAAACAGCATGCAATCAAGGAAGTCACCTAGCCTGTCCATGGAGTATAACGTGCATCGTACGACGTCCACGGGTTTTTGGGTGCCGCCAAACAAAGATTGACCATCTCTCCTACCCGATCTTCGACATGGCTGGACGTTCTTCCGTTTCCTTTTCCTGTCCATGGTTGGCAAAATAGTTGTTCATGGTGACAGTGCTATTTACGGTGACAGTGCTATTCCTGTGCATGAAGCCAGGGGATATGTAATTATGTTTACATTAACGTGATGAGCCAACGAAACAACCCTGAAATGTTGCTGAATACCGCTGTTTTTAGCTGCAGACGAGAGAGACTTTTCATTTTGTGACCGATGATGTTGGGGCCCTGACTCAGTGGCCAGTGTGTGTTTTACTTCATTGTGTGTGTTCTGACACAGTGGTCACTGTGTGTTTTACTTCATTTTGTGTGTTCTGACTCGGTGGTCAGTGTGTGTTTTACTTCATTGTGTGTGTTCTGACTCAGTGGTCACTGTGTGTTTTACTTCATTGTGTGTGTTCTGACTCAGTGGTCAGTGTGTGTTTTACTTCATTGTGTGTGTGTTCTGACTCAGTGGTCAGTGTGTGTTTTACGTCATTGTGTGTGTTCTGAATCACTGGTCCATGTCTGTTTTACTTCATTGTGTGTGTTCTGACTCAGTGGTCAGTGTGTGTTTTACTTCATTGTGTATGTTTTGACTCAGTGGTCAATGTGTGTTTTACTTCATTGTGTGTGTTTTGACTCAGTGGTCAGTGTGTGTTTTACTTCATTGTGTGTGTTCTGACTCAGTGGTCAGTGTGTGTTTTACTTCATTGTGTGTGTTCTGACTCAGTGGTCAGTGTGTGTTTTACTTCATTTTGTGTGTTCTGAATCACTGGTCCATGTGTGTTTTACTTCATTGTGTGTGTTCTGACTCAGTGGTCAATGTGTGTTTTACTTCATTGTGTGTGTTTTGACTCACTGGTCAATGTGTGTTTTACTTCATTTTGTGTGTTCTGAATTAGTGGTCAGTGTGTGTTTTACTTCATTGTGTATGTTCTGACTCAGTGGTCAGTGTGTGTTTTACTTCATTGTGTGTGTTCTGACTCAGTGGTCAATGTGTGTTTTACTTCATTTTGTGTGTTCTGACTCAGTGGTCAGTGTGTGTTTTACTTCATTGTGTGTGTTCTGACTCAGTGGTCACTGTGTGTTTTACTTGTTTGTGTGTGTTCTGACTCAGTGGTCACTGTGTGTTTTACTTCATTGTGTATGTTCTGACTCAGTGGTCAGTGTGTGTTTTACTTCATTTTGTGTGTTCTGACTCAGTGGTCAGTGTGTGTTTTACTTCATTGTGTGTGTTCTGAATCACTGGTCAGTGTGTGTTTTACTTCATTGTGTGTGTTCTGACTCAGTGGTCAGTGTGTGTTTTACTTCATTGTGTTTGTTCTGAATCACTGGTCGATGTGTGTTTTACTTCATTGTGTGTGTTCTGACTCAGTGGTCACTGTGTGTTTTACTTCATTGTGTGTGTTTTGACTCAGTGGTCAATGTGTGTTTTACTTCATTGTGTGTGTTCTGACTCAGTGGTCACTGTGTGTTTTACTTCATTGTGTGTGTTCTGACTCAGTGGTCAGTGTGTGTTTTACTTCATTGTGTGTGTTCTGACTCAGTGGTCAGTGTGTGTTTTACTTCATTTTGTGTGTTCTGAATCACTGGTCCATGTGTGTTTTACTTCATTGTGTCTGTTCTGACTCAGTGGTCACTGTGTGTTTTACTTCATTGTGTGTGTTTTGACTCAGTGGTCAATGTGTGTTTTACTTGTTTGTGTGTGTTCTGACTTAGTGGTCAGTGTGTGTTTTACTTCATTGTGTATGTTCTGACTCAGTGGTCAGTGTGTGTTTTACTTCATTTTGTGTGTTCTGACTCAGTGGTCAATGTGTGTTTTACTTCATTGTGTGTGTTCTGACTCAGTGGTCAGTGTGTGTTTTACTTCATTGTGTGTGTTCTGACTCAGTGGTCACTGTGTGTTTTACTTCATTGTGTGTGTTCTGACTCAGTGGTCAGTGTGTGTTTTACTTCATTGTGTATGTTCTGACTCAGTGGTCACTGTGTGTTTTACTTCATTTTGTGTGTTCTGACTCAGTGGTCAATGTGTGTTTTACTTCATTGTGTGTGTTCTGACTCAGTCGTCAGTGTGTGTTTTACTTCATTGTGTGTCTTCTGACTCAGTCGTCAGTGTGTGTTTTACTTCATTGTGTGTGTTCTGACTCAGTGGTCAGTGTGTGTTTTACTTCATTGTGTATGTTCTGACTCAGTGGTCACTGTGTGTTTTACTTCATTTTGTGTGTTCTGACTCAGTGGTCAATGTGTGTTTTACTTCATTGTGTGTGTTCTGACTCAGTCGTCAGTGTGTGTTTTACTTCATTGTGTGTCTTCTGACTCAGTCGTCAGTGTGTGTTTTACTTCATTGTGTGTGTTCTGACTCAGTGGTCAGTGTGTGTTTTACTTCATTGTGTTTGTTCTGACTCAGTGGTCAATGTGTGTTTTACTTCATTGTGTGTGTTCTGACTCAGTGGTCTGTGTGTGTTTTACTTCATTGTGTGTGTTCTGACTCAGTGGTCACTGTGTTTTACTTCATTGTGTTTGTTCTGACTCAGTGGTCACTGTGTTTTACTTCATTGTGTGTGTTCTGACTCAGTGGTCAATGTGTGTTTTACTTCATTGTGTGTGTTCTGACTCAGTCGTCAGTGTGTGTTTTACTTCATTGTGTGTCTTCTGACTCATTGGTCAGTGTGTGTTTTACTTCATTGTGTGTGTTCTGAATCACTGGTCACTCTGTGTTTTACTTCATTGTGTGTGTTCTGACTCAGTGGTCAGTGTGTGTTTTACTTCATTGTTTGTGTTCTGACTCAGTGGTCAGTGTGTGTTTTACTTCATTGTGTGTGTTCTGACTCAGTGGTCAGTGTGTGTTTTACTTCATTGTGTGTGTTCTGACTCAGTGGTCACTGTGTGTTTTACTTCATTTTGTGTGTTCTGACTCAGTGGTCAGTGTGTGTTTTACTTCATTGTGTGTGTTCTGACTCAGTGGTCAGTGTGTGTTTTACTTCATTGTGTGTGTTCTGACTCAGTGGTCAGTGTGTGTTTTACTTCATTTTGTGTGTTCTGACACAGTGGTCACTGTGTGTTTTACTTCATTGTGTGTGTTCTGACTCAGTGGTCAATATGTGTTTTACTTTATTTTGTGTGTTCTGACCAAGCGGTCAGTGTGTGTTTTACTTCATTGTGTGTGTTCTGACTCAGTGGTCACTGTGTGTTTTACTTCATTGTGTTTGTTCTGACTCAGTGGTCAATGTGTGTTTTACCTCATTGTGTGTCTTCTGACTCAGTGGTCACTGTGTTTTACTTCATTTTGTGTGTTCTGACTCAGTGGTCACTGTGTGTTTTACTTCATTGTGTGTGTTCTAAAATAGATTTCATCATGTGAGATGAGCTGTTATTCTGATGTCAAACACATAGAATTATGTTACCTTAACGACCGCCTCCGTGGTCTAGAGATAGAACGTCTGCCCGGAGAGCGGGAGGTCGGGCGTTTGATCCCCGGCCGCGTCATACCAAACGTTAAAAAACATGGTACTTGTAACGCTGTCTGGCACTCGGCATTAAGGGGCTAAAACAAGGACTGGTCGGCTCGGAGTCAGTATACTGTGTCTGAGTGGGCTATTCATGTTAAAGTGCGACATGGTATCTCAATGGGCTAGCGCTATAAATCGGCATTAGTCCGGACTAGCTCAAGCAGCCACACACACACACGTGCATGCATTGTTGAATACATCGATGCTTTGGCAGTCGATAGTTCTATGTTTTTAAGTGAAGAGGCCAGTTGGTTTTGAGACCTCGAATGGAACTAGATACCTGATTTTGACACCACTAAGAATCAAGCATTCTTCAGTTTCATGGTAGTATATTTAGTGTATGTAATAAACTTCTACTTCTATTGAATGCGTTGTCCCATTGTCTTCCTAACAATAGTAGCTATTCCTATTCATTCTGTTGAGTTTATGTTATCGGCTAAATCTATCCCTCAACCGATTGGATTCAATTATTTATTGTTTGTTTGTTATCATCTTGATGTTCATTATGGCGCCATGATATCAAATTTGTTATTTTTTTTGTGTATACTCTTGGTCTCAGATGTCCAAAGCTACAATGTTTCTTCTTGGTGGGAAGAGTGAATAAACCACAGCTTGCAGTATCATGCTGTTTCTTGTATTACCCGTCCATGTTATAGGAGTTTTTGTGGAATGCAATGTGTCTATCTCAGCACACGGCAACTCGCTGTGATGTAATATGACATGATTTACATTGAATAGCCGGCATAAATACAGGGTTTGTATTGATATGTGAGTGTTTTCATTAAGTTTGATATGTTCATGATGAGCAGATAGTATAAATTCAGGCTTCTTCGTAACAGATGTAAGTCTTAGACGCTAATCAGCCACACCATCTTGCGATCAGTAACGTGATGATGCAAATCTCAAACGTATGTTTTTGTAGCTCAACAACGAGAGAACTAGATACATCAACAGAACTTTCCCCCATTCGACACAGTTAACTTGAAGTTCTGTATGGGGGAAACGTTAAACCTGTTAATATGTGGTTTTTTTGTTTACGTTTTATGTTGTTTAACGCCGCACTCAGCAATATTCCAGCTATATGACGGCGGTCTGTAAATAATCGAGTCTGGACCAGACAATCCAGTGATTGACATCAATTGGGATACGATGACATGCATCAACCAAGTCACCGAGCTTGACCATCCGATCCCGCTAGTCGTCTCTTACGACAAGCATAGTCGCCTCTCACGACAGGCATGAGTTGCTGAAGATCTATTCTACCCCGGATCTTCACGGGTTTGTTGATATGTGCATGTAGGGAGCGAGTGTTTCTGTGTGTCAGCTTCATCCGTATGGATACCGCGGCGATACATGTTTGTGTGAAAAGGGTGAAACTCCTAATCCTGATGTGAAGCTTAAGATATTTACAATTATTCAACAAACAACATTCCTTAGCATAAAAATAATAATGACCTGGACTACCTGAGGAGTTCCTGTGTGATAACAGCTTGGAAGTATCAGTGTTTCTATATAAGGGTTTACATGAATGTATGTTGTTACGTGTCGACTCCTAAATTGAGACACGGGATGATGAGCGATCCTCACATGAAATCCTTTAAACCACTCGGCCACCCCACCAACCCATTGTACAGTTATATAACGAGTTACATTAGATTAGGCAAAATTCTATCCTGTCCACATTCAGAATCGGAGATTTTTAAACGAAATTATACCACAGCTAATGCCGGAAAAAATAATGTCATTTATTAATGTGTAGGGGGAACACGCCGCTAAACTCACAATGCTGCTGGTTGTGATCCATACACAGGAATTTCCACTTGCAATCGTGTATGAAAACATACTGGTACATAGTTTATATTTTAAAGAAAATTCTGATGTTCAGAATGAAATATATCTTCTATTTTAAACATTTACAACAGTAAAACCTTTATGTATATATTTGTGCACTTTATCAAGATGAGTAATTTTATAGAACTTACTAAAATAAACATTCCCAAGTCATAAACTGCGTTTGAAGATGTGTTGATATTTAACGATTGTTGAGATGAGAAACTAATAAATATTTTGACAGCTTCTATTTTTAACATGTTTTATCGACAATGTGTGGATTTTGTTTAAATCAATAGCAAAATGTTTATTTGTCTGTTTATATACATAATGTTTTAATGTATTTAGTCCAAGGGTTTCCCGTTCGCATGTAGGTGAATGGGACACACCATGAGTCGTCATGTCACTCATCAATATCTCATCATGAGATGAGTCGGGCGGTACTTGTGTGTTAGTGTAGGGGTGACACTGTCAAGCGCAGCAACAGTTTCTGTAATGCAAACACATTGTACATATATCCCTGGGGGTGGGGATGGTGCGGGACGGGGTGAGGCAAGAAATGGGGAATATCTGATCATGCTGTTCACTGATAACACTCTTGCTCCGTGTACTTGAGTGAGTGAGTGTGTATGGTTTTACCCCCTTTTAGCAATATTCCAGCAATATCATGACAGGGGACACCCGAAATGGGCTTCACACATTGTACCCATGTCGGGAATCGAACCCGGGCTTTCAGCGTGATGAGCGAACGCTTTAATCACCAGGCGTGGACTTGGAAGCTGTGTGTTCTTTTCGGTGTTATAACAATACACCCGCTGATAAAACACCAGGAACAGTTTGTATGTTAGTTGGTTGGTTTGTTGTTTAACGCCGCACTCAGCAATATTCCAGCTATATGACTCTGTAAACAATCGAGTCTGGACCAGACAATCCAGTGATTAATACCATGTGTATCGATCCACGCAATTGGGATCGATGACATGCATCAACCAAGCCAGCGAGCCTGAACACTTGACAGTTTGTATGTGAGAGTGTATGTGAGAGTGTATGTGAGAGTGTATGTGAGAGTGTATGTGAGAGTGTATGTGAGAGTTTGTGAGAGTGCCAAGTTGTTTGTATGTGATAGTGCGTGTCACGGAGCAGTGCTCCGATTATCAGGGGTTTCATAAAATAAAAATAGAGTGATGACGAAAACGGAATAGGTTCACAGGTTTATCAAATAACTACTAATTGTACTAATAGTTGACGATTACAAATAAATCACACATATCACAAATCAATTCCATCAGCGCAAATATACAACAAAGTTTTAGCCAAACAACTGTATTACAGCTATGAAAGGGAAGGGAGCTAAAACAACACTTTGACAAGAGGTGGACCCGGTGCGTCGACTGCCAACAATTAAGTCGGCTGCGGCCAATTAACACGTGAGTCAATGAACTCCACACTCTAATGAGTGAATGACCTCGGCTCAGTAAACAAATGAGTCACTTAGACTACACAATAGACGATTACGTATCAATACCAACTAGTAGTCTTAATCGGCTTGGCGACAAGCCAAGGTGTACCTACTACATCTACACTGGATATGTAGTATCAAAAACAAGCGCTGAACATAAGCTATCCAACGGTATCATTAAAGATACACAACAGACTATGTACAATTATTGACGAGGCAAAAATGACTATAACTACATGAGAAATATCTGAATGTACATCTATATAGAAAAATAGTTGGGTCACTAATTCTGTAACACCAAAACGATCTGACTCTGTACAATAGCGGCTGCCTGAGTTTACTGGGGAATGCAGCGGCACTAAACCGTGGCATATGAAAAAGTGAAACCACGCACGGTGACAGTGCGTGTGTGTGCGTGTGTATGTGTGTGTGTGTGTGCGCGCGCATGCGTGCGTGTGTTTCATGTGTAACGCCGCACTCAGCACTTTTTTCCGGATATATGAAGGTGGCCTTGATTGAGTCTTTACGAGACAATCCAGTGACTGGGGTATGATGACACGTCATCATCATCCAAGTTGCCAAGTCTGACCACCCGATCCATTAAATCTCCTCTGGCGATCAACATAGGACCCGGGGATCAATCCTTACCCAGGCTACACAGGGTAGTGAAGTCCGGATTGGACTTGATTGTACGTAGTTTGTTTGTTTGTTGTTTAAGTCACATTCAGCAATATTCCAGCAATATGACAGCGGTCTGTAAATATTCGAGTCTGGATCTGACATCATGAGCATCGATCTACGTTGTAAATTTGTTATCGAAACTTTGGTCCAGTATAGTATTGACTGAGATCCCGATTAGTCAGAGTTCGGCTTTAACAGATGCCGCTGTATTAAGTGAAAAACTACTTTATATTCATATGGATCGTCATTTATTGATTTTTTGTGTCTTTTGTAAATCTACATCTGATAGCAAAGTTGATATCATGGACTTCTAAAAGAACATTAAGATAGCATCACCAATTAGAAAATGCACACATATATCGTCCGTTTGAATGCACTGGACGTATGAATTTCCGTTCCACGAGAAACGTGAGAGTAATAATGGCACAAAATCAATAGAAACAGTTGACTTTTTAAAATCCAAGATGGCCGCCAGTATGACGGATGATTAAAACCCGCGATGGATGTCTTGTACCATGTTGTATGGAACTGAAAGAGCACACTAATTCATACTTGAGCGCACCTGGTATTTCCCTTGCAATTGGCTTGGGAAAGAACCTGCAAAAACATTATTCGATCTCGGTTCCTTATGACCTTTAGTACATGCACCAGATCGTTAGCGTAAAATATGACATGTAGAACATGCACTAGGTCATTAACGTAAGAAATGGCATGTAGAACATGCACTAGGTCATTAACGTAAGATATAACAAGTAGAACATGCACTAGGTCATTAACGTAAGATATAACATGTAAAACATGCACTAGGTCATTAACGTAAGATATAACATGTAGAACATGCACTAGGTCATTAACGTAAGATATAACATGTATAACATGACCAGATCATTAACGTAAGATATGACATGTAAAACATGACCAGATCATTAACGTAAGATATGACATGTATAACATGCACTAGGTCATTAACGTAAGATATGACATGTATAACATGCACTAGGTCATTAACGTAAGATATGACATGTATAACATGCACTAGGTCATTAACGTAAAATATAACATGTAGAACATGCACTAGGTCATTAACGTAAGATATGACATGTATAACATGAACTAGGTCATTAACGTAAGATATGACACGTAGAACATGCACTAGGTCATTAACGTAAGATATGACATGTAGAACATGCACTAGGTCATTAATGTAAGATATAACATGTAGAACATGCACTAGGTCATTAACGTAAGATATGACATAACACGTCCCATTTTAATTCTGGAAACCCAAAAGTCCAGAAACTCTACGCTCTTTGTCCAGTCTCGGTTAAAGGTATTTACAAAATTAAACATGCCGTTTTCATGGGAACATACCAAGGAAGAAAAAATGAAAAAAAAATTGTTTAAAAACTCAATATTTAGACTATGTCGCCCATGGGCCTGCCCATGGGCGAAGTGTGGCCCATGGGTAGGCCCATGGGCAGGCCCATGGGCGAGAATATGTTCCTTTACTTAAAACTCATGTTTTTGTTTCGCAAATACATTAGATGTATTTATTGAAGTATCATGACACAAAATTTAACTCGTTTTAACTTAATTCAAGGATTTTATAGCGATATTGAAATATTTCGCCCATGGGCGAGAAAAAGGTTTGGCCCATGGGCGAGAACATGTTCCTTTACTTAAAACTCATGATTTTGTTTCGCAAATACATTAAATGTATTCATTGAAGTATCATGACACAAAATTTAATGAAAAATTTTAAAAAAAAGGTTCAAAAACTCAATATTTAGACTATGTCGCCCATGGGCGAGAATATGTTCCTTTACCTAAAACTCATGATTTTGTTTCGCAAATACATTAAATGTTTTTATTGAAGTATCATGACACAAAATTTAACTCATTTTCACTTAATTCAACGATTTTATAGCGATATTGAAATATTTCGCCCATGGGCGAGAAAAAGGTTTGGCCCATGGGCAGGCCCATGGGCGAGAACATGTTCCTTTACTTAAAACTCATGATTTTGTTTCGCAAATACATTAAATGTATTCATTGAAGTATCATGACACAAAATTTAATGAAAAAATGAAAAAAAAATGTTCAAAAACTCAATATTAGATTATGTCGCCCATGGGCCTGCCCATGGGTAGGCCCATGGGCGAGAATATGTTCCTTTACTCAAAACTCATGTTTTTCTTTCGCAAATACATTAAATGCATTTATTTAAGTATCATGACACAAAATTTAACTCATTTTAATTTAATTCAACGATTTTATAGCGATATTGAAATATTTCGCCCATGGGCGAGAAAAAGGTTTGGCCCATGGGCGAGAATATTTTCCTTTACTTAAAACTTATGTTTTTGTTTCGCAAATACTTGCAGGTGTTCTTACTATTTTCATGGCACATAATGTAACTCAATTTTACTCAATTCAGCTATTTTACAGATTTATTGAAATATTTCGCCCATGGGCGAGAAAAGGTTTTGCCTTCGAAATCCTTGATTATTATATCATGCCAGAGTTCTGAAATTCAGTGACAATGTTGCTGAACAGTAGAATCTGATGGACGTATTGTGCAGAACCTGTTTGACACTATGAGTTCCAGGACCACTAACACTCTGAGCTGAAAAAGTTTGGTCCTAACCGCACCCAACATCTTTAATGAACCCGGCCTTATCTCTCAAAACGTTTTGGCAGTTTATCATACGAATTCATGTGCGTGTACAACATTAAATTTTAGTTAGTTTCTATTTCATTTCCCATTTTATGACCCGTTGATACATCACACTGGGCAATTACGTGACAGGTACGCGTGCGCGTATTTTAATGGAAAGAAACTATTCGTCTTTTATTGCATAACGTTTGGCTGAATATCTTACATTCTAACGAAATCTCGAAATAATTATTTAATTACAAGCAGTGTCGAACTGACCAGTAGGAATTATGTTTCAATGCGATTGAGGAAAACGTGAGTGAATATTGTGACACTAAAGCAACTTTTAACTGCATTGTCACTTTTGGTATGAAAATGGTAATAGTTAAGAAAAACGTAACAGCCTTCTTATGATAATTCTCATATTCTCATTAGTACGTTGTGTCTAATTACAGTGTCGGCCTTATTTACAGGTGATTCTACAATACTTGTTGTCGGTCAATTACAATCTGCCACACCACGCGTGAATAAACAGTTATGCAGGTGTTGCTGTGGGCAAATACCTAGCCTGTACATGTATATTTTTGTGGATACATGTATTACATATTTTCGTTGATATGTGGATATATTAAGCACCAAGACACAAAAAGTTTATGAAAGATGAATTTGTGCCTTGATACATATATTCAACGCGAACGAAGCCTGTATTTTCTCCGCGATCGTGATGTGTATCATCGTTTAATTGGTCATTCATTAACAGTATGTTGTGAGGCGATATCAAAGGAGCCGCTCAATATACACAGTGTCGTCCGTTTCGCGTGAACTACCACCCTACCCTGTCAGTAAGAGTTATGTAATCGGTACACAAATATATTTGGTGCGATGTCAGTGTGGAAGGAGTTTGAATTACGTCCGCCAGTGGCCACAGAAAGTAAAGTACCAATCAACAAGGCCAATGCCGTACTAATAACCTAGTGACTCGCGTAACAACGGCTGTCAATATGTCTGCTACATCTACCATACCATCATCCCTGTCACAACTGGCGTATTAACGGCTTATTCAAAATATTAATTGTAGAAATGTCGTTACCAGACTAACGTACGTCGTATTCAGTCCTCAACTGGATGTTACATTCCTTATATCAGTTAACAGCCCTGTTTGTGAAAATATTTACTAGACATAAGATTTAAAGACTAATAAAATCAATTGTAAGACCGCATAGACCATAAAACCGAATAAAATATGTCTTGGTATCATCTCTTGTGTATTAGATGATGGCAATGACCGGAAATGTTATAACGTTAGATTAAGAAGGAGAAACATTAAAGTGTTTTACAATACTTGGAAACATGAGCAATAAGATGTAGCAACATAAACATGCATGGAATAGGGAAAAAGGATGAAAACAAATTGAAAAGGATTTTAATACAAAATTATCGAACTAAATAACTTGCCTGAACAGAAGGGGTACCCAAACTTGTTTGACAGTTATTCGTGTGTTGTAGACTGTCGAATGGGACTCATGTGTGTACGTAGGGTACGCATATCTATTGCAAGTTTTAGTACTCATACACTTTCTCTTTTTGTGTTTTGTTTGTTTGTTAGTTGTATAACGCCACACTTAGCAGTATTTCAGCTGTATGACGGCGGTCTGTAAATAATCGAGTCTGGACCAGACAATCCAGTGATTGACATCATGTGCATCGATCCACGCAATTGGGATACGATGACATGCATCAACCAAGTCAGCGAGCCTGACCACCCGATCCCGGTAGTCGCTTCTTACGACAAGCGCTGTCGCCCTTTTACACCAAGAATGGTTTGTTGAAGATCTTCACGGGTCTATTGAATGCAGGGATTTGTGTAAAGTCATTCAGACAGCATACAATGCCAACTAAAAAATTATACTCAGTGTCTCCGCAAAGTAATATAGTACGGTACTTAGAGTACATGTGAGATTATACTCAGATTAGGGAGATGTTTTATCTATATAACGTGTTATTATTCTACCTAACAATGTATTTTATGAAATGAATGCAAAACAAACTCAACGGCTGTGAAGGTTTCATTGAAACAAATACCCCTAGTCTTGACTAATAAAACAACTGCAACCCGACACAGATTAAACGCAACTTACAAACACAATCATAATCTGGTTAGTCTGTATCACTCAACGAGGCCGCTTACTCTGCCAACAGTATGACAGTATTGGGCAGTTCAGTAATTAGGAGCCAAAACCAGGCAGGTACGCTGGTCACACTTGACTGGTCTGACTGATGATTAGGTCGTCTGACAATTGGGAGTGAACCATAGCAAGAAGTATCTGCGAAACTATTTGCTCCTTTTATCGGACCGATTAGTTTTATGACCATGGGCCTCGGCACAAGCGTGGTGTTGGAAGACAAGTTATACATGTACATCCGATATGGTGACTGTTTTTCGCTATTCATATTCTAAATACATTCATAATACCACAACATTTTAGTACTCCTTGAAACTTTACAATCACTTCAATAGATTGAACCAGAACACTTGATATATTGCAGATTATTAAATCATTGTCTCTATCATCAGCCGCTACGTTTGTATCGATTGCATTGTACAAAGAAATAATTTATCTGTCCTTTTGCAGATTTAGCCTCAGAATGTGCTCATTCGAATTAGGAACGAAAATAGTTGCTTATCATGAGTATATATGATACAGTTAAAAGTTACTTGTACACTGTAGACGTATTCACTTTAAAGTCGCATACGACCTTCGCGAGCGAGTTGAATGATCCAGGTTAATTGGAACGAAGTCTAGAAAGGGTTATAAAGTTTTGTATTTGGTAATGTGTAGGTTTGTTAAATATAATTTTGTAAATTCCTTTTATTTCAATATGTAAAAACATAACTATGCGCTTAAAAACAGAGCTGACTTGATGTGAGATAGCCACCTCAGATTGTCTGTTGGACACGGTTTAACCTTACTGTGTCCTCACCCTGGTTGTTGTTACCGTTGTTATAAGGGATTAAGAGCTACGGCTCATTGCATTTTTGGTTACAGTCTGTATCACTAAAGTGGACATGTGCAGGTGAACTCCGTTCAATTAGTATATGAAATGCCCCAAAATGTGCGTCTGCCTTTCCCCTCGTTCACCTTCGAAATCCTTGATTATTATATCATGCCAGAGTTCTGAAATTCAGTGACAATGTTGCTGAACAGTAGAATCTGATGGACGTTTTGTGCAGAACCTGTTTGACACTATGGGTTCCAGGACCACTAACACTCTGAGCTGAAAAAGTTTGGTCCTAACCGCACCCAACATCTACAAGTTTGTAAGCTTGCAGACATCATCAAGAAGTAATTAACAGTCCCATGCTGAGACCTTTCTCAAAATTCAGACCGGTGGCAGGCTGCCAACAAAGAGAAGAAAATATCGCAACCCCGACACGAGTGTGCTCAGTCAAACAATGAACTTACGACCGGCAGAAAACAACTCAAGTGTTGGCCTGAAAATGTAAACATGCTATTTAAATCCAAAAGCGTATTATTATTTTTAATAGAAACCGTATCTTAATTTGTTCTTGCACTGCATCATATCGTGTATTTCATCTGTATATGTGTAATGTGTATATGTATCAATGACTACACTTATACCGCATATTCTGCAACAGACTATGATTAATCACCTTATTATTATCTCTCCATTTACCATGGCTGACTGCACTAATACCCTTTTAACAGTGGACACCGATATCAGTATACATGTAGGCTTTTTGTTCAAAAAGGAATATGCAGGAAATTATATGTAACAATTAACTGTGTACTAATTACATGTTTGAATGTTATCAGTTTTACGTTCTGAGATACAGTGATGTAAGCATCTTCTAAAATCTTCTAAAAATATAATAAAATACAAAACTCTCTGCCGTAATTTTTTGTGGAAATCATTCGATCAAGTAAAAATGACTGCGTGACAAGACGAATCAACTATTTATACCCGATAAAAGAAACGGCCGTATTTTAGGAACAGTGCTATAACAAGACATTTGAAATTCCTAACAAGCAGATACATTAGATACAGTGACTAGACTACAGGTACGTAATCCGTATCAATCAAAGGTGTTAAAAAAACTGAAAATCATATCTGTCGGAGATCTACCAAATTACCAAGTTTTATCATTACTATATTTATTACAATGCAAATGCTTTAGTGATACATTTTTTAGAGGAGAGGGCATACACACAAGTATATTGCTTCCGTGTGTGAATGCAGGTTGTACTTGGTATCTCAGTTCTCAGTTTCATACCGGTTGTATAACTGAATTTGTATATGGAACCATGCGTACAGCATGACAATTACTTGCTATTCGTCAGTTTACAACACACATAACACGGTCAAACAATTTTAGGCACCGCTTTTGCGAGTTATTTAGTACTATAATGTTTTATTAAAATCTATTTCAATTTGTTTTCACCATTTTCCCTATTGACAGTCGTTGTTACGTGCGTCACTAGGTAATTAGTACGGATTGACCTTGTTTATTGTTTCTATACTTTGAGGATTTCTGTGGCAAGTGGCGGACGTAATTCAAACTCCTTCCGCACAGACACCGCATCAAATATATTTGTGTACCGATTACATAACTCTAATGGACAGGGTGGGGTGGTAGTTCACCGGACGACACTGTGTATATTGAGCGGCTCCTTTGATATCTCCTCCAAACATACGTTTATTGAATGACCCCATTAAACGATGATACACATCTCGATGAATATATCAAGGCACTAATTCATCTTTCATAAACATTTTTTTGTCTTTGTGCTTAATAAATCCACATATCAACGAACATTTGTAAAACATGTATCCTAAAAAAAATAAACATTTTCAGGCTAGGTATTTGCCCACAGCAACACCTGCATAACTGTTTATTCACGTGTGGTGTGGTAGATCGTGATTGACCGAGAGCAGGTATTGTAGAATCACCTGTAAATAAGGCCGACACTGTAACTAGATACAACGTACTAATGAGAATTATCATAAGAAGGCTGTTGTTTTTTCTGAACTATTACCATTTTCATACCAAAAGTGACAATGCAGTTAAAAGTTGCTTTAGTGTCACAATATTCACTCACGTTTTCCTCAATCGCATTGAAACATAATTCCCACTGGTCAGTTGGAAACCGCATGTAATTAAATAATTATTTCGAGATTTCGTTAGAATGTAAGAATATTCAGCCAAACGTTATGCAATAAAAGACGAATAGTTTTTTTCATTAAAATACGCGCACGCGTACCTGTATATTGCATACCTAGTGTCACGTAATTGCCCAGTGATGATGTATCAACGGGACATAAAATGGGAAATGAAATAGAAACTAACTAAAATTTAATGTTGTGGAAAATAACTCCAATGAATTGGAGTACACGCACATGAATTCGTATGATAAACTGTCAAAACGTTTCGAGAGGTAAGGCCGGGTTCATTAAAGATCGCTACAATATGTAAAACAGGTGAAATTTGTAGAACTAAAGGAAACATCCAACCAAATGCCCTTTTTAAATAGTAATGTAATGATATAATGTAAAGTATATTTCACATGATACAATATACTTTGCAAACAGTTAGTTGATGCTTTAAAGGGACTGACGAAAACATGGGCGAAATATTTTAATAACGCCGTAAAATAGTTGAATTAAGTAAAAATTAGTTACATTTTGTGTCATGATACTTGAATAAATACATTTAATGTATTTGCGAAACAAAAACATGAGTTTTGAGTAAAGGAACATGTTCTCGCCCATGGGCCTGCCCATGGGCCAAACCTTTTTCTCGCCCATGGGCGAAATATTTCAATATCGCTATAAAATCCTTGAATTAAGTTAAAGTGAGTTTAATTTTGTGTCATGATACTTCAATAAATACATTTAATGTATTTGCGAAACAAAATCATGAGTTTTAAGTACAGGAACATATTCTCGCCCATGGGCCAAACCTTTTTCTCGCCCATGGGCGAAATATTTCAATATCGCTATAAAATCGTTGAATTAAATTAAAATGAGTTAAAATTTTGTGTCATGATACTTGAATGAATACATTAAATGTATTTGCGAAACAAAAACATGAGTTTTAAGTAAAGGAACATATTCTCGCCCATGGGCCTGCCCATGGGCCTACCCATGGGCCAGACTTCGCCCATGGGCCACACTTCGCCCATGGGCAGGCCCATGGGCGACATAGTCTAAATATTGAGTTTTTAAAAAAACTTTTTTTCATTTTTTCTTCCTTGGTATGTTCCCATGAAAACGGCATGTTTAATTTTTTAAATACCTTTAACCGAGACTGGGCAAAGACCGTAGAGTTTCTGGACTTTTGGGTTTCCAGAATTAAAATGGGACGTGTTACATGTATAACATGCACTAGGTCATTAACGTAAGATATAACATGACCAGATCATTAACGTAAGATATAACATGTATAACATGACCAGATCATTAACGTGAGATATATGACATGTAGAACATGCAGTGGGACATCAACGTAACACATGACAAGTTTAAAGTGAACAACATGAAAGTATTAATATCATTCTTCCAGGTGAGCTTCATTGTGTTGGCATATTAAACTACCTGTTTTACCGCAAGCGCTGACGATCGATGAAGACACGATGCCGGTGATTGGCGGTAGCCTGTTCAGCTTTGTTGCCTGGCCCAGCAACCGGGGTATGTACAATCAACCCTGACTTTTGAACCACTAATCCTCCAGCTTGTATCCAGGTGGAGGTAGGACCAGTCGGTGTTGCCCACTGAGTGTGTGGGATATTTATGACAACCATGCGGGATTATGAGGATAAAACGAGAAGTCAGAAAATGATCGATAAGAGACCGCATGCCTCCGTCGGTAAGATGGATTGCTTATTGACTACAAAAACTGATTTATTAAATTCACCGATAGAGGCAATAACCACACTTTATTCAATTTACTACCAATACAATCTCATAGAAATGCAGTTTGGATTTAATAATATCAAATCAGTTTTATTTGAATATATCTGAATATGAACTCATGAAATTCAACAAAGTACTTTCAAATATTTTTGAATTGTAAACTCAATAAATAGTGGCAGCAATACACATTCCAATTGTGAATGAATTCAGTGTTGTTTTTCACCAACGACCGAGGTCCCTGCTTGACATATAGCTTCCAATCCATCATGCTACCTCCATCAACCGCAGCCTCCTCGAAGCGAATAGTCAGTTGAAGATCAAAGTCGCCAACCTTTTTCACCCGTACGTCCACTGACAAATATTTGGATAAACTATTCCGGCACTTATCTTTCACACTTATGCAGACACTGGTCACATAAACGTATTAAAAACCACAACAAAAACGCTTAATATTCAAACATTGTGCAAATGACGATTATATTTATGACAGAATAGGGACAAAAGTGTATCTGCAGGGATAGTGCGTGTCACGGAGCAGTGCTCCAATTATCAGGGGTTTCATAAAATATGAATAAAGTGATAAAGAAAACTTGGTAATGGCTTTATTGAATAACTACTAATTGTACAAATAGTTGACATTTAAAAATATATCCAATCTGCGCTCACACAGATCACAAATTAATTCTATCAGGGCACATATTTAACCGAGTTTTAGCCAAACAACTGTATTACAGCTATAAAAAGGAAGGTAGCTAAAACAGCACTTTGACAAGAGGTGGACCCGGTGTGTCGACTCCCAATTAAGTCGGCTTCGACCAATTAACACCTGAGTCAATTAACTCCACACTCTAATGAGTGAATGACCTCGAGTCTGTGTTAGCAAGACCTGCTCATCTCATCTTAGCACTATCGGCGACCACATCGCATCCACCACTCCGCACACTCATCCTCCTGTTGAGAATGCATATCCTGTGTAGCAGATCTACAATGCTGGACTCGACCAAGCTGACGACGACACAGCAGCCACCATGCCTTCCTTTGCCAGTGTACAAGACGCCTTGTACAGACATAGAGCCAAATCGGTTCCGCCAGTTCCTTAATCCAGAGCCAACGTCAAGCTGGAAGGGCTTGGACCAAGACAGAAGATGGCAGAGACTTCCTGTGCGTAGATGACGGCGTAGATGACAGACTACTGGTGTTTGCAACCACTGAGATGTTGGAAATACTGAGTGAAGCTGACATCGTGTTTATGGATGGTACTTTCTTTGTTTGCCCTAGCTTGTGGTTGCAGGTGTACATTATTCATTATCTGGTGGATGGCAAAATGTATCCTGTGGCATTTTCACTGCTCCCACACAAGACCAAGCAGACTTATGTTAGATTATTTAGATTGTTGAAGGACATTGTTGGTGCAAGGACTGGTGTAGAACTCTCCCCAGATGTGATCAGTGCTGTCAGTGAGATCTTCCCTGGCAGCTCAGTTCGGGACTGTTTTTTCCACTATGCCCAAGCTTTGTGGCGTCAAGTTGCTGACAGGTCTTGTGCGAGAGTACATGAACAATCCTGCAGTACAGAGCCACGTCCGACGACCTGCAGCTTTGCCACTACTGCCATTAAAGTTAAACTGGATTAAAGTTATGGAGCAGTGTCCAGATGGTCAACATATTTCCACCTTCGATGACTATGTAACAAGTACCTGGGTAGAAGACGACGCAAGATTTCCCTGTAATATCTGGAACCAGCACGAGAACACTGACCTCGCTCCCACAACCACCTGGAGGGTTTTCACAATGGACTGAAGAAGAGAATGCCATGGTCACATCCCAACATCTACCAGTTCATTAAAGATATCAAGAAGATTGAGACAGTAGATAAACGTTCTAGACGGCAGACAGGTCTTGGTGGTGCTGTTAAACGCCGTGCACTTAATGACAGAGACAGAGATACCCGACTTGAGAGACTGAAGCTACACCTCCCAACTGGACGAAAAACTGTGATGCAGTTGGACACTAGATGAAATTACAGTAATTGTTATTTGACTGATGAATTAGTGTATCACACATGTACGTGATTAACTTATGTGACTGATCATGATGATGATGATGATGATGATATTGATGTATGTTGAATATATGACCTTATTAAAGTATAAATCATCAGCGCAAGAGTTATTTTTCTTTAGTTGTTGAAATATATGACGTATACCTCATTAGTGGAAGAGTTCACTTTTCAAAAGATATAACAGCATTTATGTAATGTGCAGTAATACCTAGATTTGTTTTGCTAAGGGCGTAGGAGAAATGGGGTGTAGGCGATATGAGGTCAGGCCAGTGCATGACCTCGGCTCAGTAAACAAAGGCGAAATAAACACAGAGAGCTTATCCCTAAAATGAGCCACATAGACAACAAAACAAGACGATTACGTCTGTATAAGAAACTAGGTCTTTGAAAGGCATTTAGAAGGGATACGCAGAAGGAAGAGAATATACGGATGTCAACTTCTTTATTACGAGGAACACAACGTTTCGGAGTATATGCTAACTCCTTCATCAGGTGAATGAATGCCATGAGACAGAGAGCATATATATGTACAGGTAAGAACAACAAAATGATAAGATAACAAAAGGTGGAAACAACATACGAACAAAGGGAAGCCAACAGATGATTTGCGCTGATAGGTGATTAGCGGATTTCAGGTCGAGTTTGTTTGTGTTTGTTTGTTTGTTTGTTTGTTTGTTTGTTTGTTTGTATATACACCCTGCAACTGTGGCCACCAGTACATTGGAGAAACCCTTATACCCCTTAACACCAGACTCAAAGAACATCGGACCTCTGTTAACAAACTCAACCTGAAATCATGAGAAAGTTGGTTATCCACGGATTGATAGAAAAAAATCCGAGTATTACAAACTCTAGTTACTAAGGGTTTGGTTATCAACGGATTACTAGCAAAACTCAGTATTACAAACCATAGTAACTACGTTTAGTTCAGTACAACCAGTCTAAAGTATGAATTTAGATGGACAAAGCCCCGAACCCACTTACTGAAGAAACCTGAGTTTCGAACCTGATCACTCCAGCAGCGACACAATCGTAAATGATTTAAAGGAGCCTGGAGGGTGAAAATAAAGATCTTACAAAGTTTCAATATACCCCGCGCGCGAACATCGGAGGAGACATACTCCGCTGGACCGCCGGGAATAAAACTGACTGATGCGAAAAGCCAACGTGTGTTTCTGAACACGGAGAATCACGAATTGCAAACTAACTGCTATATCTACACTGGATATGTAAGTATCAAAATAAAGCGCTGAAAATAAACTATCAAACGGTATCATTAAAGATACACAACAAACTATGTACAATTACTGACGAGGCAAAAATGACTATAAATACATGAGAAATATCTGAATGTAGATCTATGTTCCCCTAATATTTGCAATTCATAAATACAAAAACATTTTCAATACAAGAATATGGTAGCGAACATATGAGAGACAATAAACATCCAGTTATTACATGGTTTGAGAGTGTCATTAATTTACAAGAGAGAAAAATAGTTGGGCATCTAATTCTCTAACACCAAAATGATCTGACTCGGTACAATAGCGGCCGCCGGAGAAAACCGAGCGGTGCCGGAAATAAAGTCGGGAACACAGCGGCACTGGACCATGACATTGGTTAACTTCATCCACGGTGACAGTTGGTATCTGTGCCAAATGATGTCGACCAGCCAATCCAGTGACTGATATCATGAGAATCGATTTAGACAATTGTGATACGATGACATGCATCAACCCAGTCAGCGGGCCCGACCACCCGATCCCGTTAGTCGCCTCTTACCAGCATAGTTACCTCATACGGCAAGCATGGGATGCTGAAGACCTATTCTCTACCCGGATCTTCACGGGTCAAAATGGCGGAAAGACAAGAAGGACAAACATTCCAGCCCCACGGGGTGTCCGAAGCTTAAAGTGATAGGGTAGAAATACCAAGGGTTACAACTTTTTTATATATTATATACTACTCAAAAGAAGTTAAAGAACAACAGATTCTTTCTTAATACTATAATTAATCTGTCATGCCATTTAATATTAATAAGTGTATTTTATCGTTTCCCAGTGCTGATTCGTTAGTTGAAGTTGAAGCTCGATTGTTGACAACAATATGATATGATGTCATCCATGATGTCACAAGTTGGTAACATTACGTCATCTGAATAATAGGTTGACGTGCGTGAGTCTTTTTTGTACGGTTGATATTTCACGGAAATGGGTGATATGTTAATATCAAGCCCACTTGAAATTCGGATTATCTGTTTCTCGTGAATGAATGGTCTATGTCCATTACAACACCCAGGGCAGATTGTCTGAATACACGTGAACATAAATATAAGTAACGAGGTACAAACTATCAAAATAATGTCCTCGACTACGCACCAGGCAATGAGAGACCCCAAGTGTACCACTAACATGGCGCCATTTGGCTTCAGACACTTCATTCAGACAAAAGACTACCACGTTGCGAGACACATCTAGTTTCATCCAACTAATCTTCCCCATCCCCCTAGTCTGTGTCCCCTGGCCGACTGTAACCTCATCTTTGATCTCCGGTCTAGTGGGGTCAAGGCCACGTCGGCATTTCGGCAACATGGCGTGTTCCTCACAGAGACCGAATATTGTATGAACATCCCCACCCGCTTTTGTCATTTGTCTTACCGTCGTCAGAGGTATTATTTAACTGATCACTCGGATCCGTGGCAAAGGCATCCTGTTTCCTCTAGTATGGTGTCATGTCTTGTCGAAGCTGAAGACGTGTGTTCTCTGGCTACTGGAGTAGGGGGGTATTTATTTATAGCCAGATATGTCTGCCCTAAACCTTGTTGAGCACCACTGGGGTCGTCGTGTTGAGCTGCCGTCACCGGCGCCGGTTCTCATTGAGCTGCGAATGATGTACGGGGAATCAGTGACATTCAGCAAGAGCTATCTCAGGCACTAATAAAGACAGCATATTGTCATGGATTGGTCACCTCGGTGGGCATGTGGCATCAGGACTGGAGCAAATTAATAAGTAAGGCTCGAGCTCAAATTAGGCCTGAGACCTCGTTCTATGTTAGAAATGGACATTGATCATATTAATCACCATGTTGTCGTGGTAGGCAATGTGCATACAAAATGTCATCAGACGCTCCTCTCCTCCCCCCAGAACCCACCCACCCCCCGACACACACAACCCCCAACCCCCCCAAATCTCAAGCCCCACCCCCACCCCCATCCCCACCCACACCCCCCTCCCCCACACCCCATCCCCCTCTGGACCTGCTCCTGCCACCTAGCAGGCTGACAGATCCGTCGTGTAGCAGTAGTTTCCGTACACACCCGAAGCCCCCGAACTCTGCCCGTGCGCCTATTATGAGCGCTTCACCTCTCCACAATTAATCTGACACAGGAGCTGTAAAGGCGGGCAGCGATCATGACACCACAGATTTTTTATGTTTTGAAAGAGACCTAGGGGTGATGCAGCTCCCCCATCCTCGGGCTGTGAGGATGGGTACACATGGCCCCGTGTCGACGCTGTTGTTCACGATCAAAGGTTCACACCGGTAATCTTACATTACTTAAAACACCCAGTGAGCAGATCAAGACGTAGGTTTTGCAATAGGCAGTAATGTTGAATACTCTTGTTTTCCACTATACGCCATGTGCATCCACCGTGTGTCCGATATGAAATGGATGGCAGTAACCTACGTGGGAGAATCATCTTGGAGGCGAGGTGAAGCGCCCCAAGCGTACATATTTTTTTCTAGTGCTTATTTCTTTATATTTGGTAAGTCGTTTGAAGAAAAGAGATATGCCCTTCTTCAATGTCATTGATGCTACACCTAAGATCGACTTTTTTATAAGCCAGCATCTATTTCGCCTCGTTTATACTGTATTGAGAATAAAGGTTACAGTGTCGTAGCTCATTTTAATAACAGTAGTGATAGCACAGCTTCAGCGTCGAGAAAACCTCTATCCATGTTTTAGCACTCTGAAGGTAGCACCTCACGCTAGTTAAATGGGTAAATGGGTGAAGCAATCAGCTGCCTTAACAAGTGTAAACAATTGACCCGTGTATAACATTCTCTACCTACACTCCCTGGCACTGCGTTTCAAAGAAGACAGACATAAACGACATCTCATCGGAATTGGTTGCATGATTCATAAGTCCATATAAGTCGAACAACAAGCGTTTTATTTCAAGCATATACGTGCAGGAGCCGGACTTCTGGTGCGCTAACTATGGCGCCCCATACGTTTACGCTTTAATCATATGCGTCCAAACAAATCTGCACACTGAACGTTTTTAGGAGACGCAAGGCTTGAATTCGAAGAGAGGTCATCAAATTCCCTGTGTTGACATAGTTGCTGCACTGGTACAGACATACGAAGGTGACATGATTAGTAACGGGATTAACTGCTTTATATGCTACCACCATCCACGATATGACAGCACCGCACACACCCTGCCGCCTGTCTCTACTACACACACTATTTCTCTACTTCGCACACTATATATCTACTACATACACTATATATTTACCACATACACTATATCTCTACTACATACACTATATCTACTACACACACTATATCTCTACTACATACACTATATATCTACTACATACACTATATCTACTACACACACTATATCTCTACTACACACACTATATCTCTACTACACACACTATATCTCTACTACACACACTATATCTACTACACACACTATATATCTACTACACACACTATATCTACTACACACATTATATCTCTACTACACACACTACATATCTACTACATACACTATATCTCTACTACATACACAATATCTCTACTACACACACTATATCTCTACTACATACACTATATATCTACTACATACACTATATCTACTACACACACTATATCTCTACTACACACACTATATCTCTACTACACACACTATATCTCTACTACACACACTATATCTACTACACACACTATATATCTACTACACACACTATATCTACTACACACACTATATCTCTACTACACACACTACATATCTACTACATACACTATATCTCTACTACATACACTATATCTCTACTACATACACTATATCTCTACTACATACACTATATCTCTACTACCGCCTCCGTGGTCTAGTGGTAGAGCGTCCGCCCGGAGAGCGGAATGTTCGGGGTTCGATCCCCGGCCGCGTCATGCCAAAAGACGTTAAAAGATGGTACCTGTCTGGCGCTTGGCATTAAGGGGCCAAAACAAGGACTGGTCAGCCCTGAGTCAGTACACTGTGTCTGAGTGGGGTATTCATGTTAAACTGCGGCATGGTATCTCAGTGACCTAGCACTATAAATCGGCATCAGTCCGGACGAGTAGAAGCAGCCACACACACACACGTGCAAGCATGCGGATGTGGACGCAAGGTTAAACCCAAATTCACCTCACCTATATCTCTTCTACACACACTATATATCTACTACCTACACTATATCTCTACTACACACACTATATATCTACTACACACACTATATATCTACTACATACACACTTTCTTTATTTCACACACTAAATCTCTACTACACACACCATATCTCTACTACACACACTATATATCTACTACACACATTATATATCTATTACACACACTTTCTCTACTTCACACACTATATATCTACTAAATACACTATATCTCTACTACACCACATGCCGCCTGTCTCTACTACACACACTATTTCTCTACTTCACACACTATATATCTACTACACACACTATTTCTCTATTACACACGATATCTTTACTACAAACACTATATTTCTACTACACCATATATCTACTACACACAGTATATCTCTACTACACACTATATATCTCTACTATACTCTATATATCTACTACACACACTATATCTCCACTACACACATTATATCTCTGCTACACACACTATATCTCTATTGCACACACTATATCTCTACTACACACACTGTATCTCCACAACAAACATATATGACCAATGGACATTGTCAACAACCTGTAGACAGTGCAATGTAGACAGGTTCTGTACACTGACCATGCAATGCTAACGCAGGCAATATGGACAGATTCTGTACACTGACCATGCAGTGCTAACACAGGCAATATGGACGGGTTCTGTACACTCACCATGCAATGCTAACGCAGGCAATATGCGCAGGTTTTGTACACTGACCATGCCATGGTAACACAGGCAATGAGGACAGGTTCTGTACACTGACCAGCCTCGCTTCACTGGAGGGGACACATTACTCTAGAAGTGTTGCCGTCAGCTGATCCAGTGTTGAGCTGTTGCCCACTTGATGCAGTTATATCTTAAACTAGGTAATGAGCTGAAATGGCGGTATTCGATTATCTCTCCACAAGATTAATGGCTTCTGCTAGAAGTTTGTTGTCTGCAAACCAATGAGATTTGCTGCCACGAAATTTGAATGGTTATGGCATAGTTGACACAAATTCCATTAGAAAATCAGAAATGTGATATACAATGGTAGTTTTATAGTGTCATGATTTAAGTGCGTTTGTAGCAATGTATGGAATGTGAGGATCGATAACACACCCACACCCCACGCACACACCCACATCCGCATACACACACACACACACACACACACACACACACACACACACACACACATGGTTGCCCATGGTCTCGGTTCTTGCCATTCTGGTTGCCCATAGGCTCGGTTCTTGCCATTCTGGTTGCCCATAGGCTCGGTTCTTGCCATTCTGGTTGCCTGAAGGCTCTGCTCTTGTCATTCTGGTTACCCATCGGCTCGGTTTTGAACATTCCGGTTGCGCAAACGTTGGGTTCTTAGTAAGGATAAGATAATAAAAGATCACCAGAACGTTAAGAACCCAACTTCTTTGAGGCATTTAGAATTTTGAGTTCAAAGTAAGGATACGATATATGGATAAACAACTTCTTTATTACAATTAGGATCTACACCTAAACGTCGCTCATAATTGTAATAAAGAAGTTGTCCATCCATATATCTTAACCTCACTTAGAACTCAAAATTCAAATGCCTCTCAAAGAAGTTGGGTTCTTAACATTCTGGTTATCCAAAGGGTCGTTTCTTACCATTCTGTTTACTAATAAGGCCAGTTCATGCCAACATACTAGTGACTGTCCAGCATACATTATGGTGCAGATTTGTGTTTGGGTGTTGCTCGTAAAGGCCAATTTTGTTTTTGGTCACATCGGATTGTTTTCCTCCACCACCCAGGAACATTTGCTGTTCTTCGGTAGTTATCTAACAGCAGTACAGCAGCGGTCGCTAAGTATGATATACTACCTACCTGACCTCTCAAGGAAAAAATCGAGTTTCTGTAACGTGCTATTGGCCCACTTAGCTCACAAGAAAATCGTCGAGATTCTTTTGTGTGCTATTGGCCAACTTACCCTCCCATACCAAAATCTCCCAAGGAAAACATCCAGTTTCAGTAGCAGGCCGTTGGCCAACTTAGCCTCCCACGTCTTGTCTTACTAGTTCCGTGTAACTGCTGTGACTCATAACAAGGGCGAATCTGGGATTCGAACACACGATCATAGGATTCTGGCACATGCGATCACAACCAGGGTCACTCACTCACTCTATACGTTTTAACGCCTTGACTCCTATGCCTACGGCATCCTAATAGTATACATGACTTATTACCATGTCGATGGCTTGATTCGGCGACGGTATACATCTTGGCGGAGATGAACATTAAGCATTAAACTATACCGTAAAAACTACATTGGTATTCCTTATATCCAGCTTATATGTCCCAGTTGTATATTATATTTTTATACGGTATTTACTTGGCAACGGAGGAGACAGATATCATCGCATCTAATTGAAAGCTTATTACCGTATAACATATTGCGGATGTGTCGTGGATGTTTTTGCAACCAAACCGAAGGTTCTTAATGCATCTGGTTAAAACTACAGTATATCGACGCTGTGGCGTAGTTTTAAATGCATTTCTGTATATCTGGTATAGCTTTCGATTGCTTTTCACTCACTCACTCACTCACTCACTCACTCACACAGTAAGGTAGACGCCTTCTCATGTATGGATGGCTTCAGTCAATGGCTGATTTCTCCATCACCGACTCCATCTGCCCGACGTCTACCCCTGTAAACTACCTCGTATTCGACGAGATACACATCTTCCCGAGGCAAGAGAGTTAACTGACTATAAAAGTCCAGTTTCCACCCTTGCCGAACTAGGCTGGTATTATGGAGTTACATTTTGGCTGGACTAACGAGTCTATGCATAGTCCAATCAAAATCGCGCACCGAAATCGAAATTCGGTTCGTAAACTGTCGTGCAGATTTCGATCGATTGCAGGATTTGCAAAGCATGTGCACCGCCAACTCGTTGTCAGCAGATATTTTCCAAATCTGTTCATGTTTTTGATCAAGGTGCTCACATGATTTGATGCATTTCGCGATGTAAGACCCGTTTTATCACAATATAGATCTTTATTATCGAGCAGATCGTCCTGACTGGGCGCCACCATTTTGTGTGAAGTAACGCAAGCGATACGAGAGGTAGAAAATGGACTTTTAAAGTCAGTTAACTCTCTTACCTCGGGAAGATGCGAGATACACTGACCCCGCTACAGTAATCTGCAGCAGCAAACACAAGACATCACACACATACTGCACTGCAAACACTATTTCTTCTCATTACAAATACAAAAAGCTTTTCGTGAAATGTAATCCGAGCGTGATTAGGGGCAGTAGTCTCAATAAAAAGGCCAAATAATGCTGTTTGATATACACAATAATAATTACCATAGCGCACGAAAGAAACTCATTTTCATAATGGATCACGTCATAAAACCATTACAGAACAAACAAATAGCAGGAATGTGAAGGAGCAGTTGCTTTCGTTCGGGTTTACATAAATTTGGACTGAATCAGACAATAATCGTGGCAATATACAACGGATGATTGCATCAATCTCAGGGAGGAAGGGTTATTTGTTTCACAGGAAGAAATGGCAGGGGCTGAAGTTCAATCATCTCAGGTCGCCCTGGATGTGTGGATGTAATCACAGCATTGTGCCACATTAGTGAATCACAGCATTGTGCCACATTAGTGAATCACAGCATTGTGCCACATTAGTGAATCACAGCATTGTGCCACATTAGTGAATCACAGCATTGTGCCACATTAGTGGATCACAGCATTGTGCCACATTAGTGAATCACAGCATTGCGCTTCATTAGTGAATACAGCATTGCGCCACATTAGTGAATACAGCATTGCGCCACATTAGTGAATACAGTATTGTGCCACATTAGTGAATCACAGCATTGCGCCACATTAGTGAATACAGCATTGTGCCATATTAGTGAATACAGTATTGTGCCACATTAGTGAATCACAGCATTGTGCCACATTAGTGAATCACAGCATTGTGCCACATTAGTGAATCACAGCATTGTGCCACATAAGTGAATACAGCATTGTGCCACATTAGTGAATCACAGCATTGTGCCACATTAGTGAATCACAGCATTGTGCCACATTAGTGAATCACAGCATTGTGCCACATTAGTGAATCACAGCATTGTGCCACATTAGTGTGTGAACAGCCGGCAGGTTCAGCATCCGTGAGATACACCCGCACAACTCACCAAGACGTCCACGTCAGTAAACTCACTCAACTATGATTGCCACATGTAATTCAAAGCAATTTGAAAACAACTTCATTGTGCCTGTATTTGTTTATGAAGTATATACGTTGTTGTAGACAAGAAGACTGTTGAGCCAATCAATCATGGGATCTTCACGTTGTTTCCACGTGGTGCATGGAACCCGGCCGGCTATGTATCCTAGGATCAGTTGTCCCCGACAATGACACCTGGTGTCTGGTGTCCTAGGCGATTCAGTACTAGATAACAATGTCCCAGGACCACTAGTCCTAAGACAGTCCTCCTCTGAAAGGTAATACCCTATCGGTGTCTGTTTTCTGCGCTATGTTCCAGTTTGTACACAAAGTCCTATTCTTTAGGAACCTATGTTCTCGTCACTAAATATTTACGTTAAAGAATGGCTTATCCTAACTCGCTTCAGACAAGTTCTAAACGACTATGAGTGACATGACAACGTGGAGAGAAAACGCACACACTCAGGGTGACAATATTTTGCACAGATCTGTACTTGCACATGGCATACTCCCCAAATATTCCTCCATCAAAGTTAAAACTGAGACTATATGCACTGTCGTTATCAAATTCAATTTCCGATTACTTTTATCAGCGATTATTGTAGGACCTTCTTCCTCTCAAGGTGCCGAGGTACCAATACTATCTGTATATAGATGAACACAATACACACAGGGTATGCCGTAAAAATGAATTACAGATGTTATTTTGTGCATTTTAATGACATACCAATGCATATGGCAACAAACAAACATTCTAACTTCTTCAGGGGGCACGGGTGGCCGAAGTCGTCTAAGGCGCCGCGAGTCGCTGTGCAGAGTCGCGTCCCTTCGGCACGCCAGAAACCTATGATTGTGGGTTCGAATCCCGGTTCGCCCCGATTATGTTTCTAGGTTTGTCAGCACCCACCATACCCGTGCTCGTTGGTTTCACAGAAGTGGTGAACGTCGGAGACCTGCATCACTTTGGGTTTTCCTCCTACATTAAGCTGACACGCCGGATACAACTGGAATAATGTTATAAGCGACGTTAAACCCAACTCACTCACTCACTCACTTACTTCTTCATGGCGTATTACCTAAGGACCAGCATGGGAGTGATGGTTATTTGATCATTCGTGTTAACACGGCCTCTGGGTTTATAACAAGCTCGGGCTTCATGCAGTGCCCGGACACATCGAGATGAAAGGGCACAATGTCCGCCTGACAATTATAGACCTAGGCGCACTAAAGTCAAAGTTTTTGTCCAAGGTTGAAGACTGGAAGCTTGGAATGGCATTGGACCTTTACAACGGGTCTTCGATCTTCGATCCCTAATTTGCATTAACATATTCACACATACGAGGGTTGGTTAATAAGTTCGCATAAAAGAATTATTGCGTGAGAGTGAAATGTTTTGTTGTTGACATTCCTTGTTGTCATTGAGGTATAGCCACAAAACGTAGGTTGGAAAAACAGTTCAACCTGGCAAATAGAGCCTTGAAGACGACACCTGCCCTGGAAGGCAAATTGCCGAGCACCAGGCAGGGTAACAACAAGTACCATCTTTAAACGTGTTTTGGTATGACGCGACCGAGGATCGTACCCCAGACCTTCCGCTCTCCGGGCGGACGCTCTACCACTAGGCCACGGAGGCGGTTGTAAACATAAACTATTTTAACAAGAATCCTGGGACGTCCATGCCTTCGCAAGCAATGGGCGACACAAATTGTATTACAGTGCTATTAGTTCCGTTCATCGTCCTTCACGACTTAAATCACTTCTCAGGGGGCAGCGACAACGTCATCAAATCAGACAATATCGTCTTAACTATCTCAGGCAGAAACTACTCGATAGGAACAAAATTGGCAAATTGAATTTAAACCAGGCATGACCATGCAATGCCATCTCCGCCACCGGGTGCCCGATTCTGATTACTTTACAATACAAAGATTAGATTTAAATAATCGTATTTGCATGATTACGCCGATCTGAGAGGTGATGCAACAAATGACAATGGCAGTGTTGCCGAGCAATTGGCGCTTCATGCTCGCTGAGTCACGTGACATAGATTTATGTTGGTTTAACCACACAAAAAACTGTAATTGAGAGTGGTATTGTGTCAGCTGGTAACACTCTCACGCTAGCACCTCCCCCCATCACCAGTTCCCCCTACCTCCCCCTTTCTGGTGGCATGGTGTCATTGGAAGCTCGAAGATCAAGAGAATGAGAGACGTAATTTGGTGACCGAACTACAATCCAGTCATTACAGCAACTCATGGTTCTATGTACGACGTCGACCAGCCCCGTGAAGACCCGGGTTAGAATTGGTCTGCAGCAACCCATGCCTGTCGTAAGAGGCGACTAACGGTATTGGGTGGTCAGGCTCGCTTGGTTGATGCATGAAATCGTATCCCAATTGCATAGACCGATGCTCATGATGTCAGTGGTTAACTGGATTGTCTGGTCCACTTGCTGGATATTGCTGGAATATGTGTGCAGCGTCAAACAACAAACAAACATTCTATATATGACCACGGTTACTGTTTCTCAAAGACGCAAGTCCCCTCGCTACCTAGACAAGGCTAAACATACACCATTTGCTCTTGGGTGAGTTTTGTTTGACGCCGCTTTGAATAATATTTCAGTTATATCACATGTCATCAGCTTGATGAGGGAGGGGCTCCCAAAGTGATAGGGGTCTTCGCAGTTTACAACTTTTATGAAACCCAGGACCACAGTTAGATGCTGACCAACCTACAAACATAATCGGAAGCTACGATGCGTTTCTGGCACGTAACACGACATGGGAACGAGGCGAATTGCGGCGCCGTAGACGACTGTACAATCAGCAGTTATGTGCTGGAACTACATAGATGAAATTCTTAGGTCAATATCATATTATTATCAGCGATAGGCCAATAACAGGTTTCCTATAAAAATGATACCTTACAATGTCACGTGTTATATAAGACCCTTGGCGTCAGATCACCGTTACCAAGATGAGAAGAAATAGAGTGAGTGAGCGAGGGAGTATGGTTTAACGCTGCCGCTTTTAACTATATTCCAGTAATATCACGGCAGTGAGGGAAATGGGCTTCACACATTGTACCCGTGCGGGGAATCGAACCCGGGGAGCGAACGCTTTAACCTCTAGGCTACCCCACCGCCCAAAGAAGAAATAGAAAGTATAGCATACATGTATTGAACTTAGATGTGTAAATGGCTTTCCACTGTGTTACATTCCGCCAACTACCCCCACAACAACAACGACATCTCCGACGGGGATCTCATACTCCAAGTGTCTGATCCCTAAAAGGAAATATCTTAATTCATATTCTACTAAGATCTATCTTAGTCGTTGCCTTTCAAATACTCTTAATCATTGAGGAGTCTTGAGATTATGTACAATTTGGCAGCAGTTTGTGAGCCCAGGTGATACATTGTTACATACATCATGTTAAGTCGCCACGTATTTCACAGGTTTTGTACGTCAGGCTCCAATGCTTGCCTCTGGGTTTGTTTGTGCCAGGTTGTGCTGCTGGAATTAATCGTGGAGAAACAGACGTTTTATTGGATGTATTGCTCTGGCTGGGGTTTTTTCAGGAGAGAGTCATTGTGATTGGGCTCATGTGATTCCTGGCGAGGTGAGTGAATAGGGTAATGATACATTTCTTCACAGCCCTCTAATACAGTCAACGTCACTGAAAACAAATAGTTCGCGCCGATTGGACGCACCGATTGAACAGCGAGACTGTGCACAAGAAACAGCGTCAGCATTGCAACTGGCAGCATGGTAGACCAAGAGACTATGGAACAGCCAAACCAGAGGATTTATTTGTATGAGATTCAACCCACGTCATTCTGGTGCTGACCACCTGATCCCGTTAGTCGCCTCTTACAACAAGCAAAGTCGCCTCTTAGGGCAAGCATGGGTGCTGAAGACCTATTCTTACCCGGATGTTCACGGGTCTTCTTGGTGTGACTTTGTAATGGAGTCAGCGTACAATGTGTCGTGGTTGGATGACGGACGCGTTTCATGGACATTGCCAAGTTTAGTTGCATGTTATTCGCCATTGTATTTTAAACCATTAGAAGAAGAAGACGAAGTCTTTATTTGTACCAAGGCCACTGGCCCATATACAATACATACATTTGAAATAGTGTGGTACATGAGAAAAGGTAATGTCAGGTACAAATTTACAGATTTACAGGCTTTTCATAGTTACGTCTTCTTTCATAGCTGTAATACAGGTATTTACATAGTTTTCCAAGTAATTGTTTACATAAAGATGACAGTAGCGTTTTAAATTTATGCATATTTGGATTATGGCAAAATGTTCTTGGTAAATACAGATGTCTAATATCGTTGTAATATTCACATTCTAAAGTAAAATGATATTCATTCTCTATACTTGTTTCACATATGGGGCAGAGTCGTAAAAGAAAGTCAATATCAGCCCATCTACCTTCGTTTACCTTAAGTCTTAGTAGCCCGGCTTTAAGCCTTATCAAAACATTTCGATACTTTATTTCAGTAATAATGGAAAGGTATTTTTCTGATTCCATGAGACTTTTAAATTCTTTATACAGAATGTACCTAGAACTAGCCTTGATAGTACTATTCCATGATTGGTAGAACATATTTATCAAAACGTTTTTAAAACTATTCATGAATGATGGTTTGTCGCCAACAGCTTGACTGAGCCAAACTACTCCGAATCCGTGAGAAAATAATATTGAACGAATAGAAGAAGCATAGTTATGACGACCACACTTGTCGTTATATACAAGCATATTATAAGATTTTCTTTGTATCCTATCTTCGTCCATTTCAATCAGTTTTAGCCAATACTTTACAGAACGACACATAGCATTTACATGTAGTGGGTACCGACCGCATTCCCCATACACAATAGCATTTGGTGTTTGCAAACCAACGTTAAGAAACGTCTTACAAGCCATAATATGCATTACATAAAACTTAAACCATCCGATCATAAAATCATTCTGAAGAACATCCTTAAACAGGCTTCGCCTGAAGAAACATGAACATTTCAGCGTCAACACAAAGCATGCTTTATTCCAATATTAGAGTGGAAAACGCTCTTGAGAAATGCGAAAGCTGAAATTACCATTCCACTTGCACGATCAAAGTGTTTTGTGATTAAATTCATTACGAGCTATAAACATGCATCACCTTTGTGGGAAGGTCCTGGAAGATTAGTGTTTGAAAATGTAGCCACGTGCGGAACTTTACAAATTGGTATTAAGCATCTGTAAGCATGGTCCCTCTGTCATCTAACTTTGAGTGTTAGACATCTAATATGATTCTGTTCATTTCATTGCTCTCAAACATTGATTCCATCTCGATAATTGTCATTTGTTGCATGTCCCCATTCGACGTATCATCCCCACAACCTGCTGACAGCATGCTCATTAACCCTTCCAAACCCATGGACCGTACCAACAACTCTGGTGCATATTAACCCTTTGAAACTCTACATATCCCCATTAACGAGAACCTTTGTCCAGATTCTAGCAAGCACCTTTTCACAAATTTCCCGATGATAAAAGGTTTTCACATCAACATTAACTCGTAGAATTGAGAACATTATTCCCGAGAGTAAGAACTCCTCATTTCTGCATCAACCCTTAAGAACACGTGTCCCGGTTGGTCAACTCTTCACCTCCGCATTAACCCTTGACAACATGTGTCTCTATTGGACAACTTGTTGATTAGTCCATCACAACATGTTCTCTGGTACCAGCAATTCCTTCAAAGCGGATTATCCCCTTCCAATCTGTATTCAGATGGTGGCAACAGCGCATCAACCCCTCAAAGCATCTTTCCCAACCATCATCGCACCATCAACCCGACAGCATGGTTTCCCGAGCAAAGCAGCTCCTTCCACTCATATTAACATTTTTACACCTTCTTTCCCAGCTTAAACTACTACACAGTTCAACACCGACACTTAGCCATGACCTACTGGGTGAACAATATAACATGATCCAGTTTAACAGGGATTTGGGCACACGTCCTTTTTTCTAAGCCTTCCACTCGAACCTAAGTCTCGCCACGGAAATCCACCTCACTAGCAATACCACCTTGAGCTCACAACCGAATATATATTCCTGTGGAGACACTGTTATGGGATTATGCGACGAGACGCCCGGGATAATTTGATTTCATGGTTCCGATTCACGTTTTCAATTCTAATGAGTTAAAAGATTTGAAAATTGGTAGTATTAGTTTGGTGATTCACATAACACTCATCTAAAGCTCCTCGCAGCATCCCGACATGACACCAGACTTGAAGACGCCGAAGTCGCTATCTTGTTGCACACGATGCAGCGATTATTGGTCAATAACTATAAAAATACACCACCTGTTCATGTGGGGCGAGGTAACATTATTGATTCGAAGTTCCCGGACATTTCCCCATTTGTTGATTGCCGCCTGTGACCACAGCCTGCCCAGTCATCGTTTCTAGAGGAGGAAAGGTCATGTCCTGGCGTTCAAACCGGGTGTGACGTGTAGGTTTGTAACTACTTGCACTCACACACAGTGGGCTGAAGCGAAAACTACACCCTCAAACTGTTGTTTGTGTCGTGGAGCTGATGCTTTGTTGAATGAATGAACACCTTGTGGTTATCTGCCTACAGTTCCATTAAACCGATGTTCGGGCCCTTGCAGTTTGGACATTTGGAATTTGATATATAGGCTTTGTATAAGACTGAAAGATCATCACTTGTTGGTGTTTGCTGAAGACTAACAGAAGCTGTCTATGATTGTATTGATGATCGATTTTGATAATTAATGTCATTTGTGAGAAAACAAAATGAATATCACCCAAGGAGGATCACAAACGTAAGCTACTGCTACAGATCCGTGGTCCACAACTAGATTCAGAACAGGATTTTAATCATCGATTTTTCTTATACAATATGCGTTGTATATTAATGTAGGCATCTTGTCACGGCGACAATTCCCCTACCTCTCATGATCCGTTTCATCGGGAGTTTTAATTTCCGATTTGTAACTAGCGGAAAGCCAGCCGTGTCCATCTTCGTCTATAAACGCTGACAACTAGAGCCAGCTTCACAGACACTCAACATCATGGACGATGTCACGTGATTCCAAACATTCTCCGTCAGTAACGCATAACCGAAAAACAACAAAAACCAATGCACTGGTGAAACAGCATTTATATGTGCATGTGTGAATACTCATTATGCAAAACGATCACAATAAAACACAGAGATAAAGATCGGTTCAATGTATTACTTTAAACAACATTAAAAGGAAACAAATGAAGCGCCGCGTGACGTCTCTGTGTTTGTGCATGTCCCAATGCTGTCTCCGACAACCAGGAAGCACAAGTTTCATGTAACTTTAATTATATACCTCAATTTGACATGTAAAACCATTGTTTTGTTCAGATCTGTTCTGTTGCAAAGTGGCATGAAGTCACCACACCTTGTGATGAATGCTTTGTTGAATGAATGAACACCTTGTGGTTATCTGCCTACAGTTCCATTAAACATATGTTCGGGCCCTTGCAGTTTGGACATTTGGAATCTGATATATAGGCTTTGTCTAAGACTGAAAGATCATCACTTGTTGGTGTTTGCTGAAGACTAACAGAAGCTGTCTACATTCGCCGCCACAAGCCATCAAACAACAGAGATCAAGGCTATTTTATCTACACCGAAACGTCGCCTTTACAGTATTAAAGAAGTTGTTATCCATAAATTGTGTCTAATTTTAACCCGGATCTTCACGGGGCAACCATAAGTATAGTACATGTACATTATAGAAAAAGGATATATATTTTGTACGTGTCTTCCCGTTTTAGGTTTGTCTTGCGGATGTGAACGTCGAGGTTGGAGAAGCAACTGCCAAGGAACTTCAAGCTTCCTGTGGACCAGATAATGTCGTCTTTGTCAGATGTGACGTGACGTATGCTGCTGCGTTTTATGGTGAGAAACTGAACTTTCTTACACTATGGAGGGGCTGTGTGTGTGTGTGTGTGTGTGTGTGTGTGTGAGAGAGAGAGAGGGGGGGGGGTGTGTGTGTGTGTGTGTGGGGGGGGGGGGGGGGGGGGGGGGTAGCCTAGTGGTTAAAGCGTTGGCTCCTCACGCCGAAGACCAGGGTTCGACTCCCCACAATATGTGGAGCTCATTTTCCGGTGTACCCCGCCGTGATATTGATGAAATATTGCTAAAAGCGGCGTAAGACCATTCTCACTCACTCTAACAACATGGAAAACGTGCTGTGAGTATGGGACTCTCGGCTAGAAACTGAACTTCTTTTAATATAACTGCATTGGACCAGGACGGAATAAAGAGATGTGAGCTATTGTCACTGAATTGCCTGAATTGTTTTTATGTTGAGTTGAGACCCGTGAAAATCGGGGGTAGAATAGGTCTTCAGCAACCAATGTTTGCCACAAAAGGCGACTATGCTTGTCTTAAAAGGCGACTAACGGGCTCGGTTGGTCAAGGTTCGCTGACTTGGTTGATACATGTCATCGTATCCCAATTGCGTGGATCGATGCTCATGATGTGAATCACTGGATTGTCAGGTCCAGACTCGATTATTTATAGACCGCCGTCATATAGCTGGAATAGCGGCGTTAAACAACAAGAAACCAACCAACAATTATGCATTTAAAATCTGAGTCCAACTATACATTACGTTTTATTCAAATAAATGTAAGCATATGCCTTCCCAATGAAGTCTGCCTCCTTGGTCTGTGAATTGAGCGTCTGCCGGAGAGCTGCACTTTCATACACAATTGTCACAGGACGCAAAATTTGAAAGGGTACACAACTGTCACCGTGAAACACACACTGATGTGGTATTTGGTTTAGTATGCTGGTGAAAACAATGTTGTTTGGCGTTGTTGTTGAGGCGGTATTTGCTACACGTTAAAATAAATATTCTTTTTCGAAACAAAATTATTTTGGACTCATACTGATGTTAAAGCAGGTCAATGTTATTCTATTAAATTTAATTAACTTAAAAAAATAGTGGATAAAACGATTCCGCACACTGTTTGAGTGGGTTATCCATCTTAAACTGCGGCATGGTATCTCACTTGGCTAGCACTATAAAACCGGCATATGCACGCACGCACGTCGCTGTATAAAGGGAAATAATTCTCTTCAATGCAACATTGTACGCCATTTCACCTCACCTCTTAATAACGTCCTTCATAAAACATATGGACATGTTATTATCTAGATGCTTTCCAATTTGCCGTGACAAAATTTGGTCGAATTTATGTCATATGCAACAATGCAGGCATACTGGATGAATCTATCTGGGAAAAACAGCTCGACATCAACTTCGTAAGTATGTGAAACTTCTCCAACTGTTACTTTTGTTTGTTTGTTGTTTAACGATGCACTCAGCAATATCCCAGCTATATGACGGCGGTCTGCAAATAATCGAGTCTGGAACGGACAATACAATGATTGATAACATGAGCATCGATCTACGCAATTGGGATACGATGACATGCATCAACCAAGTCAGCGAGCCTGACCACACGATCCCGTTAGTCGCCTCTTACGACAAGCTTAGTCACCTTTTATGTCAAAGTTGCTGAAGATGGTTGCTGAAGACCTATTCTACCCCGGATCTTCACGGGTCTACACTGTGTTACTATTATCAACTTCATCTTCAGCATCGATAAGCCAACAATTTATACTGTTTGAACCTTCTGAATGGGACAGTCAACATTAACGTGTATGTCATATAATATGGTTTTGCTTTTGTGTTTGTAAGACAATATATAGCTGTAGGGTTTCATTTTACAAAGCATAACTCATAACTATTCAATATTTCTTGATGAAATAAGATACCATACATCACACGAGGAATATGACATGCTGCACGTGATTTTATGCACATATCTCAAAGGACGGGGTGTCGATGACTTTGTATTCCTGTTCTAATAACACTGCCTGTTTTGTGTTTAGTAACGCTCAAAGCATTACTACACTATTAGTAAGAACCCACATTCCCCACCCCCTTCCGCCCCACCACTCCCCACAACCCACCTCACAGAGTCAACACAGCCAATTCCCACTGCTTCTCTCAAACTTAGGCCTCAATGGCGTTTCTCTCTGCCATACTTATCCTCTTTATTTATCTTTCTCCTCTGTATACAGGGTGGCGTTGTGCGGGGGACCGTGATGGCGCTGAATCACATGAGGAAGGACAAAGGGGGTAGAGGCGGCGTCATCATCAACACCGCTTCAATGGCAGGTGGGGCGGTCGGGTAGCCTAGTGGTTAAAGCGTTCGCTTGTCATGCCGAAGACCCGGGTTCGATTCCCGACATGGGTACAATGTGTGAAGCCCATTTCTGGTCTCTCCCACCGTGATATTGCTGGAATATTGCTAAAAGCGGTGTAAAACCATACTCACTCACTCAATGGCAGGTCATACATTGTTATTTCTTTCGTTCAATGTGTAATTGTTTTCCTGGACGTCTGGGGTATGGTGCACATAGATGTTGGTTGCTTCCATGGGGTATGCGTTAGCTGACAAATGCCTTATATGTACAGTGGTCAGGCTCGCTGACTTGGTTGTTTGTTTGTTTGTTGTTTAACGCCGCACTCAGCAATATTCCAGCTATATGACGGCGGTCTGTAAATAATCGAATCTGGGCCAGAAAGAACAGACATGCATCAGCCAAGTCAGCGAGCCTGACCATCCGATCCCGTTAGTCGCCTCTTGCGACAAGCATGGTCGCCTTTTACGGCAAGCATGGGTTGCTGAAGACCTATTCTACCCCGGATCTTCACGGGTCGCTAAATTGGTTGATGCATGTCATCGATCCCTATTGCGCGAATCAATGCTCATGTTGTCAGTCAATGGATTGTCTGGTCCTGACGCGATTATTTACTGACCGCCGTCATACAGCTTCAATATTGCTACGTATGGCGTTAAACAACAAACAAAACAAACAAACATTTGATATTATATGTATGTGTATAATGAATGATAATGAGTTGATGTGACATCTTCTGGTCAATTTCTTTGGGAAATTGTGCGAGTGGCGGGCTGCTACCGGTGGAACAGGACGTGGGTACCATCACGAGTAGTACACCCCTACTCACCGGGTTTAACTGAAGATATATCTGTAACCCTAATGGGTTTAGTTATTTTTATATTATTTGTTGTATGTAGCATCTGCAGTGGAAGGACAATAGTGATATTTTCTATTTTCTGTGAGATACCGAGAGTATTGAGAGTGATGGATGATGCTGACTCGTTATACCCAGCAGCTTTGTCTCAACTCGTTTGTCCGTAACATCACAGGAATCTCAAGGTATAACGACATGTCACATTTTTAAATACAGATGTTATTGAAATAAACTTTAGAGTTGCAGAACACGTGGTGTTTGGTGTAAAGTGAACGACTACCAACGTTACCGTCGTTGCTGCTGCTCGACAGTGAGAGGGGGGCTTTAACCTACTTCACTAACCGAAGTGCTAGCATACTTTGTTGTATGCAGCCGCCTGTATTTGTTAGTCAAAACGTGACATTCTCTGAAATGTATGATGTCAGGTAAATGAACAGACGTACGGATTCAGATAAATGAACAGATTTAAGGCGTCAGGGTGGTGGTCACGTGTGTAACAAGTGTATGTCAAGTCTTTGAAACCTTGGTTCACCACTTTTAGTCTGAGTCCAAAGGTCAATCAACAGTGGAATATTATGACATCATCACCTACAAAGACGGCAAAGACTGTCCCATCAGCTGGCAAGTTTATGACCTACGTGTTCTGAGATGTCAGGGTGTCATCATGGCCAGACAATAATCGGAACATATTATGCTGCACCAGACAATAATCGGAACATATTATGCTGCACCTTTGAGGCAGTTACGGCAATAAAGTTAGACTACAAGACGTGGCTGAGAGAAAGTGTGCTCTTTCAACAGGACAATGTGCCAGCGCACAAATCACTCATGTCCATGGCTACATCAACGACAGTGGCTTTGAAAGCCTTCTGCATCCGCCGTATTTTCCTGCTCTGGCTCTGTCAGATTTCTATCCATCCCTAAACAGTTAGAAAGCCGACTCGAACAATGACGTCATAGCAGCTGTGGAGAACCTTGTGGACATCAATGAGAAGGATTACAACGAAATTGGATAAAATACCTCCAATATATCATTTTAATGTCTTTAGGTCGGCTCACAACTTATCAGTCACTCCTGCGTACACATTCGCTGTACAGCATCAGAGCTGTATAACAGTGTCGCAAGCTCCGACGTTCGTACAGTTTGGCCCTCACTCTATGAATGGCTCATACTCCAAGGAACTCACACAAAATGAAAGTCTATTCTTACATAAATTATTTCAAATAATACTTACACTACACATGTTCATTGGTTACAAGTCGTTTCTCGTCATTCCTTATATGCGCTTTGAACAGTTCATTTATATCACGACGTGTCAACGTGACGTTGGAGAAACTTCCGAAGTGATGCAAATAACGGCTGCTTGTACTAGTCCGGACTAATGCCGATCTTATAGTGCAAGCCCAATGAGATACCATGCCGCAGTTTAACTTCAATAGCCCACTCAGTATACTGAGTCCGAGCCCACCAGTCCTTGTTTCGCTCCTAAATGCCGAGCGCGGGGCAGAGTAGCAACAAGTTCAATCTTTTAACGGTGGGATCGAAACCCGGACCCTCTGTTCTCTGGGCGGACGCTCTACCACTAGACCACGGAGGCGGTTGTAGCATAAGAGAAAGAAACTGATCAACATAAACTACTTTAACAAGAATCTTGGGACGTCCCTGCCTTTGCAAGCAATGGACGACACAGATTGTGTTACAGTGCTATTAGTTCCGTTCACCGTCCTTCACGACTTAAATCACATCTCAGTCGGCAGCGACAACGTCATCAATCAGACAATATCGTCTTAACTATCTCAGGCAGAAACTACTCGATAGGAACAAAATTGGCAAATTGAATTTAAACCAGGCATGACCATGCAATGCCATTTCCGTCTCCGGGTGCCCGATTTTGATTACTTTGCAATACAAAGATTAGATTTAAATAATCGTATTTGCATGATTACGCCGATCTGAGAGGTGATGCAACAAATGACAATGGCAGTGTTGCCGAGCAATTGGCGCTTCATGCTCGCTGAGTCACGTGACATAGATTTATGTTGGTTTAACCACACAAAAAAACTGTAATTGAGAGTGGTGTTGTGTCAGCTGGTAACACTCTCACGCTAGCACCTCCCCCCATCACCAGTTCCCCCATCTGCTCCCCCCATTCCCCCCCACCTCCCCCTTTCTGGTGGCATGATGTCATTGGAAGCTCGAAGATCAAGAGAATGAGAGACGTAATTTGGATGACCAAACCACCATTCAGTCATAGTTCTATGTACGACGTCGACCAGCCCCGTGAAGACCGGGTTAGAATTGGTCTGCAGCAACCCATGCCTGTCGTAAGAGGCGACTAACGGTATTGGGTGGTCAGGCTCGCTTGGTTGATGCATGAAATCGTATCCCAATTGCATAGACCGATGCTCATGATGTCAGTGGTTAACTGGATTGTCTGGTCCACTTGCTGGATATTGCTGGAATATGTGTGCAGCGTCAAACAAAAAACAAACAAACATTCTATATATGACCACGGTTACTGTTTCTCAAAGACGTACATCCCCTCGCTACCTAGACAAGGCTAAACATACACCATTTGCTCTTGGGTGAGTTTTGTTTGACGCCGCTTTGAATAATATTTCAGTTATATCACCACATGTCATCAGCTTGATGAGGGAGGGTCTCCCAAAGTGATGGAGGTCTTCGCAGTTTACAACTTTTATGAAGCCCAGGAGCACAGTTAGATGCTGACCAACCTACAAACATAATCGGAAGCTACGATGCGTTTCTGGCACGTAACACGACATGGGAACGAGGCGAATTGCGGCGCCGTAGACGACTGTACAATCAGCAGCTATGTGCTGGAACTACATAGATGAAATTCTTAGGTCAATATCATATTATTATCAGCGATAGGCCAATAACAGGTTTCCTATAAAAATGATACCTTACAATGTCACGTGTTATATAAGACCCTTGGCGTCAGATCACCGTTACCAAGATGAGAAGAAATAGAGTGAGTGAGCGAGGGAGTATGGTTTAACGCTGCCGCTTTTAACTATATTCCAGTAATATCACGGCAAGGAGGGAAATGGGCTTCACACATTGTACCCGTGCGGGGAATCGAACCCGGGGAGCGAACGCTTTAACCTCTAGGCTACCCCACCGCCCAAAGAAGAAATAGAAAGTATAGCATGCATGTATTGAACTTAGATGTGTAAATGGCTTTCCACTGTGTTACATTCCGCCAACTACCCCCATACCAACAACGACATCTCCGACGGGGATCTCATACTCCAAGTGTCTGATCCCTAAAAGGAAATATCTTAATTCATATTCTACTAAGATCTATCTTAGTCGTTGCCTTTCAAATACTCTTAATCATTGAGGAGTCTTGAGATTATGTACAATTTGGCAGTAGTTTTGTGAGCCCAGGATGATACATTGTGACATACATCATGTTAAGTCGCCACGTATTTCACAGGTTTTGTACGTCAGGCTCCAATGCTTGCCTCTGGGTTTGTTTGTGCCAGGTTGTGCTGCTGGAATTAATCGTGGAGAAACAGACGTTTTATTGGATGTATTGCTCTGGCTGGGGTTTTTTCAGGAGAGAGTCATTGTGATTGGGCTCATGTGATTCCTGACGAGCTGAGTGAATAGGGTAATGATTCATTTCTTCACAGCCCTCTAATACAGTCAACGTCACTGAAAACAAATAGTTCGCGCCGATTGGACGCACCGATTGAACAGCGAGACTGTGCACAAGAAACAGCGTCAGCATTGCAACTGGCAGCATGGTAGACCAAGAGACTATGGAACAGCCAAACCAGAGGGTTTATTTGTATGAGATTCAACCCACGTCATTCTGGTGCTGACCACCTGATCCCGTTAGTCGCCTCTTACAACAAGCAAAGTCGCCTCTTAGGGCAAGCATGGGTGCTGAAGACATATTCTTACCCGGATGTTCACGGGTCTTCTTGGTGTGACTTTGTAATGGAGTCAGCGTACAATGTGTCGTGGTTGGATGACGGACGCGTTTCATGGACATTGCCAAGTTAGTTGCATGTTATTCGCCATTGTATTTTAAACCATTAGAAGAAGAAGACGAAGTCTTTATTTGTACCAAGGCCACTGGCCCATATACACTGGTCTTCTTTCATAGCTGTAATACAGGTATTTACATAGTTTTCCAAGTAATTGTTTTACACAAAGATGACAGTAGCGTTTTAAATTTATGCATATTTGGATTATGGCAAAATGTTGTTGATAAATACAGATGTCTAATATCGTTGTAATATTCACATTCTAAAGTAAAATGATATTCATTCTCTATACTTGTTTCACATATGGGGCAGAGTCGTAAACGTAAATCAATATCAGCCCATCTACCTTCGTTTACCTTAAGTCTTAGTAGCCCGGCTTTAAGCCTTATCAAAACATTTCGATACTTTATTTCAGTAATAATGGAAAGGTATTTTTCTGGTTCCAGGAGACTTTTAAATTCTTTATACAGAATGTACCTAGAACTAGCCTTGATAGTACTATTCCATGATTGGTAGAACATATTTATCAAAACGTTTTTAAAACTATTCATGAATGATGGTTTGTCGCCAACAGCTTGACTGAGCCAAACTACTCCGAATCCGTGAGAAAATAATATTTGAACGAATAGAAGAAGCATAGTTATGACGACCACACTTGTCGTTATATACAAGCATATTATAAGATTTTCTTTGTATCCTATCTTCGTCCATTTCAATCAGTTTTAGCCAATACTTTACAGAACGACACATAGCATTTACATGTAGTGGGTACCGACCGCATTCCCCATACACAATAGCATTTGGTGTTTGCAAACCAACGTTAAGAAACGTCTTACAAGCCATAATATGCATTACATAAAACTTAAACCATCCGATCATAAAATCATTCTGAAGAACATCCTTAAACAGGCTTCGCCTGAAGAAACATGAACATTTCAGCGTCAACACAAAGCATGCTTTATTCCAATATTAGAGTGGAAAACGCTCTTGAGAAATGCGAAAGCTGAAATTACCATTCCACTTGCACGATCAAAGTGTTTTGTGATGAAATTCATTACAAGCTATAAACATGCATCACCTTTGTGGGAAGGTCCTGGAAGATTAGTGTTTGAAAATGTAGCCACGTGCCGAACTTTACAAATTGGTATTAAGCATCTGTAAGCATGGTCCCTCTGTCATCTAACTTTGAGTGTTAGACATCTAATATGATTCTGTTCATTTCATTGCTCTCAAACATTGATTTCCATCTCGATAATTGTCATTTGTTGCATGTCCCCACTCGACGTATCATCCCCACAACCTGCTGACAGCAATGCTCATTAACCCTTCCAAGCCCATGGACCGTACCAACAACTCTGGTGCATATTAACCCTTTGAAACTCTACATATCCCCATTAACGAGAACCTTTGTCCAGATTCTAGCAAGCACCTTTTCACAAATTTCCCGATGATAAAAGGTTTTCAAATCAACATTAACTCGTAGAATTGAGAACATTATTCCCGAGAGTAAGAACTCCTCATCTCTGCATCAACCCTTAAGAACACGTGTCCCGGTTGGTCAACTCTTCATCTCCGCATTAACCCTTGAGAACATGTGTCTCTATTGGGAAACTTATCATCTCCGCATTAACCCTTGAGAACATGTGTCTCTATTGGACAACACTTCATCTCCACATTAACCCTTGAGAACATATGTCCCTATTGGACAACTTGTTGATTAGTCCATCACAACATGTTCTCTGGTACCAGCAATTCCTTCAAAACGTATTATCCCCTACAAAGCTGCACTCATAGCACTTTCCCAACCATCATCGCACCATGTATCAACCCGACAGCATGGTTCCCCGAGCGAAGCAGCTTCTTCCACTCATATTAACCTTTTTACACCTTCTTTCCTATCTTAAACTACTCCACAAATCCAGCTCACTAGCAATACCACCTTGAGCTCACTACCGAATATATTCCTGTGGAGACACTGTTATGGGATTATGCGACGAGACGCCCGGGATAATTTAATTTCATGGTTCCGATTCACGTTTTCAATTCTAATGAGTTAAAAGATTTGAAAATTGGTAGTTATTAGTTTGGTGATTCACAAACACTCATCTAAAGCTCCTCGCAGCATCCCGACATGACACCAGACTTGAAGACGCCGAAGTCGCTATCTTGTTGCACACGATGCAGCGATTATTGGTCAATAACTATAAAAATACACCACCTGTTCATGTGGGGCGAGGTAACATTATTGATTCGAAGTTCCCGGACATTTCCCCATTTGTTGATTGCCGCCTGTGACCACAGCCTGCCCAGTCATCGTTTCTAGAGGAGGAAAGGTCATGTCCTGGCGGGCGTTCAAACCGGATGTGACGTGTAGGTTTGTAACTACTTGCACTCACACATAGTTGTCTGAAGCGAAAACTACACCCTCAAACTGTTGTTTGTGCCGTGGAGCTCATGACATCGACGATTGTATTGACGATCGATTTTGATAATTAATGTAATTTGTGAGAAAACAAAATGAATATCAACCCAGGAGGATCCATGCTCCACAACTAGATTCAGAACAGGATTT